>NW_005054348.1:5197857-5245427 GCF_000277835.1 Geospiza fortis | reverse complement strand
TATGCAGATAAAATATTTCTAAAAGTATTTTTTTCTTGAACTCATAAATATAATATAGTTTCATAATATAATACAGAATATGAAAAAAAATCTCTAGCCCTTTTGTGATCGTATTTAATTTTATAAAGAAACTTTTAAGATTATTGAAATCTTGTGCAGATTCACCTTTAAATCTTTTAAATCTGTTTTTAAGTCTCATCAAATCATTATTTAAGTCTCATTAAATCATTATTTACATCTGTATTTAAGTCTCATCTGTATTTAAATCTCATTAAGTCTTAATGACTAAGACTTAAATATGTCTCTTCAATAATTTCCTATTCCTGTGATAAAAAATTTGGATGATGGTGTACATATTTTTTTACCTTACACTTTTACAAAGAGTATATCATCGCATCTGGTATACTCTTCACTTCTCCACCAGCAGATGCAAGCAAGAATAGAGGGAAAATGTGAACTGATTTCACTTTTCACTTTTCATATTAACTTTATTAAATTAGGAAGTTTAATCTTTCTGGTCGTGAAATAAACTTGTCAAACGTGCAATTTTAAGATTCCTCACCACTGCAATTTTATAATGCAACAGTAGGCTCTACATGTGGAATTATTTCTTTCATCGTACAAAGATTATTTATAAACAATTATTTGGTGTTGCTTGCTGCCATTTGGGAAATGAGAATTATATCTGAAGTTCCTACAAACAATAAAATTTGCTTTTTATCAGTTCCTCATTAACCTGGTATCTTTTGGACAGCATATATAATATATCATAATGAAAAGTAGAAATAAAAAAATTTTTGTAAAAATTCAAAACTTTTTTTAAAATCATGTTTTAATTTATTTTCTAGTGTGTCATTGGAAAGTATGCAGATTGCTATTTATGTTTTTGACTACAATCCTATAAAATATGGAAGGCACTAAATATGCACCATTATAAATATTCCCTCTAGTTAGCAAGTCACACAGAGAACACACATTTTCAATAATCTAATTTCCAGAGCATTGAATATTTACCAATTTCTGTTAACTTTTCAAAATTGCAAATATGGAGAAATGTTCTGCAGGAAAAAATGCAACACCACATTGCAATTTGGAACAAAACCAATTACTAAAATAATATACACTCACAAAACATTCAGAACACTAACAGAAGGCTAACCAGAATTCATTTCCTGGAACTTCTTAGCTCACAAAGGAAAAACAGTAGAGAAACTAGATTAATAGCTTTCTTAAAATGTGCTTTTCCTAAATGCATGATTTGTACAGCCAAATGAGAACTTGAAATGTAGCAAGTCAAGTAATAAGCTCATTAAGCGTTCTCTACCTCAAATATACATATAAAAACATTTGCATTAGTAACCCAGGGGGTGATTAGACCACATAAATTAAATTTAACCAAATTTTTAAAACAACTGTAAGTCTTCTAAGGAGAAGTCTGCTATTTATATCATCATAGAAACAAAAATGAAGAACTTGAAGGCATGAAATTTAGGGTTATCCCTCAGTCAACAGAGAAACAAGGCAGGTTCATAGAGTTTACCATAGAGCAACACAGTCTTACTTATATGAGCTCAGAAGCAATGTAGCCATGTTAGTTTGGTGTGACATTCCAGGGAGTTAGTAAGGTTGACAAGAAGCATTAGCTCATTTACAGTGCTGGAATAAAAGTTTAACTGTCCAAGACCACAAGCTGGCTTGTTAGAATTCTGCTGATGAGTTTAAGTCTACTGCGACTAAAGCAAGGCTGGATCCTTTGTGCACTCCTACATAAATATCACAGAGCCACATAATCACAGAATGGGTCAGGCAGGAAGGGACCACAGTGGGACATCTGGTCCAACCTCCCTGCTCAAGCAGGGTCATCCTAGAGCACCCAGCACAGGATTGTGTCCAGATGGTTCTTGAACATCTCCAGTAAGGGAGACTCCATTACCTCTCTGGACAATCAATGTTCCAGTGCTTGGTCATCTGCACAGTAAAGAAGTTCTTTGTCATGTCCAGGTGGAATTTCCTGTGCATTCAGTTTCTGACCACTGCCTCTTTATCTGTTGTTTGGCACCAGCAAGCAGAGCCTGGTTCCATCCTCTTGCCACCCTCCCTTCAGATACTTATAGATGCTAATGAGGTCGCCTCTGAGTCCTCTCTTCTCGAGGCTGACTAGGCCCAGGTCCCTCAGCCTTTCCTCATAAGTGGATGCTCCGATGCCCTCATCATCTCTGTAGTCCTCTGCTGCATCTGCTCCAGGAATTCCATGTCTCTCCTGTCCAGAGGAGCCCAGAACAGGACACAGTACTCCAGATGTGCCTCACCAGGGCTGAGTAGAGGGGCAGGACCGACCTGCTGGCAATGCACTTCCAAATGCATCCCAGGATAGCACTGGCCTTCTTGGCCACAAGGGCACTGCTGGCTCATGGACAGCCTGTTTGCACCTGGAGCCCTTCTCCACAGAGCTGCCTCCCAGCGGGCTGGCCTGAGGGCCTGTGCTGGTTACACTGCTCCAGGTGCAGGACCCTGCATTTGCCCTTGTTTGATTTCCGAAGGTTCCTCTCTGCCCATCTCCCCAGCCTGTTGAGGTCTTTCTGAAGGTCACTCCTCCAAACTTTGGGAGGAGTTGGTCACTCCTTCCAACTTTCTGTCACTCCTCCCAACTTTGTGTCATCAGTGAACTTGCTGAGGAGGCATCTGCCCCTCCATCCAAGTCATTAATCCGAGACTGGACCCAGTATTGAATCTCAGGGGACACCAATAGTGACAGGCCTTCAGCTACAGCCTATGCTGGTGATTTTGACACTGTGGGATCTGCCACTCAGCCAGTTCTCAATCCACCTCACCGTCCACTCATCCAGGCCACAATTTCTGAGTTTGCTTACAAAGATCTTGTTAGACAGTGTCAAAAGCCTTGCTGAAGTCAAGGCAGACAATATCTACCACTGCTCTCCACTCATACATCCAGGTAGGTGTTTAATCACAGAATCACATGTAGGTCAAGCATGATCTACGTTTAACAAATCCATGCTGACTGCTCCTTATCACCTTCTTGCCATACATGTGGGCAGAGATGGCCTCCAGAATGAGATATTTCATTGCCTCTTCAGGGATCGAGCTGAGGTTGACTAGCTGGACCTTCCCTGGGTTCTCCTTCTTCCCATTTTTGAAGACTTGGGTGATGCTTTCTTCTACTCCTCAGGCACCTCTCCTGATCTCCATGACCTCTCAAAAATGCTTGTGAGTAGCCTTGCTATGGTGTTCGCCAGCTCTCTCAGCACTTGTGAATGCATCCTGCCAGGGCCCATGGACTTGAGGATGTTCAGTTTGCCTAGGTGTTCTCTAATCCAATCCTCCTTGATCAAGGAAAAGTCTTCCAACATTCCTTTACCCCAAACTCCTGAGTCAAGAGGGATGGGTTGGGGTGTCTTCCTACTCTAGTTCTGAGGATAAAGTGAAGTCATATATCAGTAATTTTAAAGTGGAGTAGTCTGCACAGACATTCAGCCTGTGCACATGTGTGCCATCAAGCACTGGAAGACTAGAGATATCCATGAGGTTTCCTTGTCCCACTATCTGAACCTAAATTAAAAGATGAAGAGAGGGCCCTGCCTTCTTGGTTACAAACCCAACTTTTCTCTTCCAACAAGGGCCAAAGAGTAGGAATGCAGCTGTGAATACAGATAACAGTTTCCTAAAAATTTACCTCCCACCATCCCTCTGGTTTTTGAAAAAATATTTTCAACCAGGAGATTATCACTGCATACTCATCCTCTGGATGGCCTCAGGCTTTTTCATTCCTAGCCTATTCAATTAGACAAATTCAGAGATATTAGAAGGACATATTCACTTTAGCAGTTGCATAATTTTCTATAAAAGCACCTATCTATCTTCAGACTCTATATACACACATCATTAGCTTAGACACACTTCCAGAATTTACTTGTGAGTCCCTTTGGATTGAGTTGACGTCTTGCTGCCGAAAATTCTCTCCAGCACCTTCACAGCAGATATGCACAAAGCTGGCGCTACTTTGGAGAGGAATATAGTGAAAGCCTCAGGAGAAATCATATCAGGAAAAGCAAATAATATGCAGCAGATATTTTTAAAAAACCTGAATCTATGTATTTTTCCAGGAAAGATGGTGATTGCCAAATGGTCATTTTTATTAAAAGAAGAAGATACTATAGACTTAAAAGGTTCACAGTTAAGTTGATACCCCTTTCTGTGATACAGTCTGTCTCTAGAGGGAGAAAGCAATTGCTCAAAGTTACAGATGTCAGTGTATGAAAAAACTGTTAATCTTTCACAAGAGCACTCAGCAGACACTGATGCCAAGTGCATCTTCACACATTTCACAGAATTCCTCATGCCAAATGGGGAACAAGTGGGTCTTCTGGAATTGAAATGTATCTGATTATGTTCAGCATTGGAACGCCAGTCCTCTTCACTATGTATTTTCAGTTTCCTTTATTAATTATGTGCCAAGTAAACTTGCTTTAACCCTCAGAGTCATACAATATTCCTTGGAGCAGATTTATGAAGTTTGCATCAAAGATTCATTACAATCCATTAAACAGGTCTGCACTGGTAAGCAGCCCTGAAATCGTGACATTTCTACCATGTCAGTGAGGTAATTTCTGGAGAAAATGATGCCTTGCTTTCCTCTATATTTACTGAAGGAAAAAATCTTGACAAAGCACAAACAAAAGGTCTATATTAGAGCTTCAGATAAAGACAAAAGATAGAACCAACAAGGAATCCTAAACTGGTCCTGGAGAAGAAAAATTGGCATCTTCCTATAAGCGGTTCTGTTAGCAGAAGAGATAACAATAGAGGAAAAATTCAAAAAGTTTGATTATGGTTGAAGCCATGGCTAGCAGCAGAAGCTCCTGGCATCAGACGTTTCAGGGGAAACAGAGCTCTGTACATTTTCTTTCCTTTATACTCCCCTGAATGGCTGACACATAATATACAGAAGCACTGGGGTTTGATCCAAGTTATTAAGAACTTCCTGAGCAGCCATGCAGAAGGTGAGAATGCCTGGACCAACTAATCCTTGAAATCTAAAACCAAATTCTCTACTAAAACCACCCACATTTTTCTCAGTAACTAAATAAGAATCCAAAAAATGAACACACATGAGCTTCAAAAGAGACAAACAGTAGAGAGAATGTCAGTTCTTCCTGATACTTCTGCCTAATTCAGAGTATGAATACCCAAATGCTTAGCTGTATGCATTCCTTCTTTAAAGAGGGGAAGTGGGCTCCCAAACCCAAAGTACAGGTGAAGCTCAGTCCATTCATTTAGGAGACAATAGGTCAACAGTGAAATGTCAAGACAGGCAACAAAATCAAGACCCAGAAACTAATGTGGAAGATGAACACGCAGAATATAAATAAAATACTACATCAAAAGAAATTTGCCTCTGCTGGAGAGTTAAGAAGAGATGTGGTATATTCCCTAAGAGTTTCAAAAAGTAAACAATGGAAAATTAGGAACATGCCCTGTGGTATTGCAGAGATTATAAAAGCCTGGGATCTTGTTTGCTGCCAAAGTTTGCAGGTCAGTTTTTAATTTTATCCTTACACATCTAAACCTGTCAAGTTAATTGGCAGATACAGAAATGTGCATGAAAACTTATGAAAATCAGTTCCACTCACCTATGTGAAATATACAGAAAATAACAACAAAAATCTTTCTTCAGACTTTCAAGATGTTAACATTTTCTTGAATAGGTTTTGAGAAAAAACCTATTGTATATGCATCTTTCCACAAGAAGCTTTGTATTACCCATTTATTATGTTATATAACATCCTGACTGTGGCTTTAGGTATTACTCCAGTAGGCTTTGCTACTATTTGTTATTATTTCATGACAGCCTCCAGACACGACACTGCTCCAAATAAAACAGATGGCTGTTTCCACTAATGTCAGTCAGAGCAAGGTCCATTGTTTCAATCCTGCACTTTGAGCACACAAAACACAAAACCACACTTGCTTGTATTTTAAAATCATTGTCAAATTAAATGCAACTACAATGACTAACCTTTAAACAAATTTCTGTATTTAGAAGTAGATCCTGTCTCCAAATATCAAGATTTTTTACCATACTATATAATATCCTAGTTAGGCCAAGTTCTTGGCCTGAAAAGCAGATTCCATAGCCAAATAAAATAGCACGCAGGATCTGTTACAAACATTTCATGAAAAATTGTCAAACCTAGCATTTTCAGTCCTGTGACTATATTTTATATCATAAAGGACTAAAATTCTTCTCATAATTAAAAGATTTAAAAAATTAATCTATTTTGCAGTTTTTCTCTAAATTTTAACAAGTATTTTAATATGGCTCTGGTATAAATTAATAATATGCTATATCTTTTAAAAATAAAATACTTACTAAAACAATTTCCTTCCTAGAATACTTGGATTTAAAAATATATTTTTATAAGTATAAGCCTGGAAAACTGCATCCACTCACAAAAGTATGTGTGATACTACAATCACTATTAGTCCATTCTTATGTGCAGTGATCAAGAAAATCCTTTATGTCTTATATGCAAACAACAACAGGAGAATCCACTGATGCATAACAGAAATTTTCTCCCACACAGCCATCAGGGCAAATTTTTTTCTGTTTAATTATTTTTATATTTTTTCTTTTATATCATTGTTTTTATCAAGTCAATATTCAATTTTTAATCAATTATTATTTCTTATTCTTGTTGAAATGTGTTACATTTCTAATGTCATTGTCTCACAAATCCAAAGCATATTTCTTTTTTATTCTCCTTATATTTACTGATGTTTTTTAATATTTTTTCATTACCCTTTCCTGTTTTAAGAATTTTTCATCTTATAAAAGTAAATGTTCATTCTACCCTTTCCTGCAACTTTAGAGCTTTGTGCTAGAATTGTGTGTGAATAAATAATTTTTTCTTATTTTTTTCTTTCCTTCTGGATTCTGTTCTACTTGAACTTCTTTTTGTTATGTTTTGTGAGTTTAATTGTATATAACTATTTTACATAATGGTTTAGTAGTCTGGTGGAATAAATTTCTATTACTTCTTTTGAAGATTAATTTTTGCTCAAATTCCTGTCAAATATACAAGCTTGTGATCTTGGTATCTTTTTCTCTGTAGTTTTGCCTGAGTAAGATTTCTCCTTTATGTCATAGAGCCATCAGAATCAGAGAGAAATCTTATTATATCTTTACCCAGTAGATGTATTTCCTTCAGGAAAAAAAGAATTTTCAAATGGGAAAAAATAATCTCCTCTTCTTTTTTCAAGTGCCAGTACAAAGTCAAGACCATCAAACTGTCAAGGTTTGACAGGCATGCCCAGTGCTAATGTGTCATCTTCCAAAGGTACCTTTTGAATACACATAAGCAACCAAATTAATAATATGTTC
Source organism: Geospiza fortis (assembly GCF_000277835.1). Classification (NCBI taxonomy): domain Eukaryota; kingdom Metazoa; phylum Chordata; class Aves; order Passeriformes; family Thraupidae; genus Geospiza; species Geospiza fortis. The sequence goes on along the minus strand of NW_005054348.1, from coordinate 5,238,028 downwards.
CATATATAAACATAGGGTAGGATGGTGCAATTAGCCTTCTGAAAATCTACTATTCCATATGGGAGAACATAAAGTATAACTATTTTGGCATGTAAAAATCTAAACACTAATGGCATAAGCTCAAACTAGTAAGAATTGTATACATAAAGCAAATCCTTTTCCTTGGTTCTTATTTCATTTGAAAAAGTCAGAACTTTAAGTAGTTTTAAGACTGATGGGTCACTTTGAAATAGCATATCCTTGGGCTGCCATCATGCCTATAAAATTTAGTCCATAAGGAATATCATATTGCCCTACACAGATAATAAAGATTTTTTTTTAGAGACTCAGACTGATGTATGTTAAAATTGAGAGGAAAACATTCTAAAGACTCCTAAAGAATACAACTCTCCTCCATCCACATCCCCAAAAGCATGAGTTTCATAGCACTTTGCAAGATATGTAATACCCAAAAAGATTAAATAAAAAAAATTTGTAAAGATCTATCTGCATTTTTCAGGAAAGGTTATCTTTTACACATTTATGAGTACAGATCTCAGAGACAAGTTCTACAGAAGATAAAATACAGGCTAACAAGAATTGCAATTGAAGTACCCTTGCCCTAATAACAGTTAGGTTTGTTTATTATGTATGTAGATAGGAAGGAGTGACCTGGCTAACTGCGCTGCTTCAGCTGAGCAGATGAATGGAAAAGGTTTACCTATAGGAATGGTCAGCAAGCACTTCAATAAAGAACCTGAGAATCTTCTTTCTTTGCTTTTGGTGAGGGTACTACCTTGGTTAAATAATGCTTCTTTTCTAGCATGAAATTTCATGGTTTTAATCACTACAGTTTCTTTTCTAATCATCCCTATTTCTCCACAGTATTTTCTACTTTTCTCTTAGTTTTCTTTTCCTCTACTGCAGTGATGCCTTGTCAGTTGAGATATTCCTCTTCTGCGCTCCTTCCCCTGCCTCAGAGGCCCAGTCTCATACATTAACTTACTTCCTTTATTCTCTCCATTACTTATTAACATATCAATGTCATGTGACTCTTCCTCCTTCCAATGTAAACACTTAGTTTCTGTATCCCTGAAAGTCGTCCAGTTGTCCACATTTGTTTCTCCAGTTACAGATCATCTCTCATTTACTAAATAACAAAGCATGAACTGTTTAGTCAGGTTTGGTGAGGGTTTTTTTGCAGTCCTCTTGTCTAACATACCTTTTGCTCTTAAATTTCACTGAAACAATTCCTGATATTCTTTCCAATGATCTGTTCCTAGACATAACTGACAATAAATGTGTCATCTGTACTTGCTTTCATCTATTAAGCTGCCTTCAATACAGCTAGATCTCTCTTGGATTCCATGCTTCTGTCATGATTATTTTTTATCAGTCCCTCAGAAGAGCATTCTTATCTCCCAGTAAGTTCCCCAACAACATTTTAAAGGAGTCTTCTTAGGTTTCTCTTTCCCCCACTTACATACTAACTTTAAATAATGTCAAGCCACTATTTCTTTAAGCACAACTCAGAGTTAAACCTTTCTTCCAGACCAATCTCCATGCCAGCCTAATGATTCACCATTATTTTAACTCCCACAAGATTAGAACAAGGATCCTTATTTCTCTTTCTCTGCAATTTTTGCTCAAACCTTCTCCATCATTGTAGACAGTAACTTTTCACTGGGACAGGTAACTTGGAGATTACCTGCAACTTAAATGCCCTTCCACATCATCACCTCTAGGTTATGTGCTAGTCATACAAATTTTTTTCTGCTTATAATCTCAAGGATATGGTCTTCCACGTTATTTTAAATAGCTAAAACATGTATCTAGGTCTAGGAGTCATTGCAACTATGTCATTTTACCTCGTCTTGTTCATTGCTTGAATCCTTCCTTTTTTTCACCATTGTCACCCCTTGATTCAAAACAAAACTGACTATGTACCACCTTCCCTTCCTTTTTTTCACTGCAAGCTAAGAATTTTCACTACCAAATTTTCAAAGTTTGTTCCCGCATCAAGCTTTGAGCATCTTGCTTACAGGAGCACAACTCATCTGTGTCAGATATAAATGCAACAAATAATTCCTTAGCCTGCCACTATATTGAAAACAATCAAACAGCTGTGAAATGCTGCAAAGTGTTACTTAGTACTACATAATGTATTTTTACTTACATAGATAGAGATCTGAAATTCAAAACTAAATTAATAGGTATCATGGGAAAACCAAAAAAGATGATGCTTGAGTGCAAAAGAAAATTTCTTCCAAAGAGTTTATAAATTTAATAGTCTTTGGGGTTACCTGTCAGGGTAGTATAAAGTAGGAGAACGTAAGGTATACTGTTAGTCTTTGAAAGTATTAAATCTTGAAGGTTATTAGGAGAAAACGTCCATGTTTGATAAAGTTTTTTTCACAGAATGACCATAGCCTCCATACAGACTTACAGAGAGAGAAATTCTTACATGTTTACTCTGAGCAACATAGAGAAGAACCAAGTGGAGGCAAGCGGAGGAAAATAGCTGTGATTTAAAAATTTTAAGAGACAAATATTATTCCTTCATAATAATACAATTCTTAAAATTGAAAATATTTACTATTTTCAAAACATTTCATATGTAGTTATATATAATCCATAGTCTTTATATAACCTCTCAATTAAAAAAAAAGACCATATCACATCAGCAATAATAATATTATTTGCACACCTTCAAAAAAAAGCCCAAAATGGGCATTCAATAACAATTGCCAATGCCAAACACAGATTAAGGTTCTTTGGAATGTGAAGATTTAGCTTTGGGCATGCTTGAGTGTGGGACAGACGTGAAATTCCAATACTCTCAACTGCTCACACATCGACCATAGAATTACTCCACAGCAGGAGACTGTCTATAGCAAGCGAGGATAATCACTCAATCTCTGCGTGCTGTGACAAGCAGACACACAAAGAATGTTCATGAAGTCATTTTTTAAAAAAAATGTATATATTCCTACCTTGTTGCAAACTCTCTGGCTCATCTGCTGGAGGTTTAGAAAATTTCCTAGTGCTTGTCCAAAAGAAATACATCCTTAAAAAATGTCTAGAATTCTGTGAAAATAGATATTTCTGTCCGCTTTATTTTCCCTGTGGGTTCATGTGGGGTTTTTTTTCCCTTGTTACATCTTTCTTACCTACATTTAATTCACTGTCATCCTTCCTTCCCACTTCTATCCCATTCCACTTCTGACTCTGCACCATGCTGTTTCCAAAGCAGTTTCCATGCAGAAACTTCCACAAGTTTCCTTACAGATCCAAAGCTATGCAGAAGCCTGGATGGTGGCTGTATTTCTGGCAACATCGGTGCCCTGTCAATAATTTTGACAAGCGTGCAACTCTTGACAAATAACAATTTCTTAAGAAAGCTGGCAACTCAAAAGTTTTCCATTATCATAATTCCTGCATAGAAAATCATTAAAAAACAAACCAGCAAAGATGGAAGTAGCAGTTTAGTTTTACTGCAAATACTTTTATGATTGATCTCGTTCTGTTACTTGATATAAGACAAGGAACAAAATTAGAGAGTGCTGATAATATCAGGCTACCACTCATTATTCATCCTCAGCATCCACAGTCTATTAATACAAGACAGAGACACATGACCTACTCTGCAAATATTTCACTTTCTGAAATTTTTGTTTGCAAAAACGAAAATCTGTTCATCTTTTGAAAACCTACTACTGAGCTGGCAGATGTAATCAACAGTCCCTGAAAGAGTTACAATATTGCACATTTGTATCACTGGCAAGCGATTTTCAATATGGACAGTTATAATCAGGAGCTGTATTGTTAACTAAGTCAATATATACTTTCTTTTCAAACTGTGTTTGGGAGCATTTGTATTGACTTACAAAGGTAAGCCAAAAATGACATTTCATCACTGCTGAATTTCCAAAGCAAAGTAGTATTACATACTGTCCAGCTGAGCCACTTACTAATGAGAAACTCCTTGAAATTACAATGGGGCAGCTTGGATAAGGACACATGGAAATCACAAAGGGTTGTCAACAGTTCCACAAGATTTAACTATCCACACATGGTATCAGATCTAGCTGTGCAAAAAATATTTTTTCAGCTGTACTGAGAGGAAAAGATTGCTGTCTAATTTGACTCTCATTTAGAAACATTCGAACATGTGAAAGCACAAAAAGATCATTAATTTGTTTTCATTTAATTCAATTCCACAAAAGAATTCTTTGCCATTATCCATCAGGAAAAAAAGTGTTTAATTTTGCTGGAAAAGGTAATTAACTAATTTAAAATATCTGTATTTCTTTAATAGTATGAGGAAATAAATGTCTTCAATGACAAGTGACAATGTTTATAGCATCACGATTATAAGCAGACTATAATAGCAGACACAAATGGTTCAAGGTACTGAATACTAATTGGACCTGAAGCTTTTTTCAGAATAAGATGGCAAATTATAGATTTTCTGATGATCTCTACAATTGTGTGTACATATAGAAAGGCTTGCTTACTCATGTACCACTAAACAGTGATTTGGATTCAATATCAAAAAGGGGATAATTTACTCTTTCATCAACACTGATATATCATCCAAGAAATCAATTGTGAAATCAACCTGTTGCGAGGTAATAGTTGGTTTCAGATTCACATTATGAATTTTGGAAATAAATGAAACCAAGAGCTGATTTTTCTGAATTCTTTATCAAGCAAAATTGCAATAAAATCAAATATGCTTTCAAATTTCAGCTTGCAAATTCAATGATCAATGTTGACCTAAAAACAACCTTTCAGATTTGTAGCCTCATCAACTACAGTTTTCTGAACAGCAAAAAACAGCAAAAAGAAACCAAACCACCAAACCTTAATTCCAGTTAAAAGAAAGACTTCACTAGTCTGTCTCTATTCTCATATTGCTAGTGAAGTAGGGGTATAAGAAAAAATGGAAGCATGTTACAGATTTCAATAACTAAATAGGCTAGTTTATATTCTTGCATAACTAACTATAAAAATTACCAATAGCTCACTCCTAACTGCCCTTAAGGCCACTTTGTGTGTCAGAATTAATCAAATACTAATGCAGTATACCTTCTTGTTTCGTTCTTTGTGATCCCTTTTTTCTCCCACAAAAAAAAAATTGAGCAGTGTAAACTCTTGTCAGGTTTACTGAAAATATACAGCATAATGCACTAGAGAACTGCAACAGTGTCTTCACATAAACTAGTAAAAGATACTTTATGAAAACACTAGATTCTTGCTATGATTGTAGCCAATATTTCAGGTTACTGAAACATTTTTCAAGACAGACAAGAGCAAGCACACAAGAAGTGCAAAGAATGTCTTTTTGCTCACTTATTCCCTAAAAAATATGAAAACACTTTTTCTTGAGAGCTGAGAAAACATGTGTTAGTAATTTGCCCAAAAAGAAAAAAAGTCAGAAATTAGTAAACAAATGACACTCTAAAATGAAAACATCCACAAAACTCTAGTATGATTCAGCCCTAATAGCTGTTTATAGCAACATGTTTTTCTGTTTTTTCTTCATTTGTTTCCACTTAAAACTTTTTTTTTTTTGCTCTTTCTGGATTGGTATTTTATAAAAAGAAGGACATAGACTACATTTAATGAAGAATAAACATATAGTACCCAGACTAATGAATAGAAAAAAATTGGCTACTTTGTTCATTTATCATGGCTAGATTTCGATTTGCCATCTCTGACATAAATATATTAACATAAACCACTAAGAACTGATCAGAGCATTGGCGTATGAGGAATACATGGAAGGCACTGAAATCACAAGTGATAGAAGAGATTTTCAAACAAAGGAGCTGCACTACTGAAGTGTCCTTCTTAAGAAAGAGTCAAAAAAAGAAGCTCTCCTCTAATAAGAAGGTAACCAAGGTGATTCACTTCCATACTACATAATTCAAATCAACAGTTCCCCACAGCTTTTTGGCACACAAATTTCTTTCAACTTCAAAGTCTGGAAAAATTCTGTGGTTTGGCAATAGAGAAGCACAAGAGTGCAACTCTATACAGTATTGTGAAGCAAAACTGTGTTCTTTTGGGAGAATGCAACTATACTAATTAATGTAAAGAGTTTATTTCTAAAGATATTGCAAGATGTGTAATCAAATATTCTGATCTTTCACTAATTTATCACAATCCAGGAGCCATACCTACCTCCATAATTATAAACTGAGTTGTAAACTCTGATTTTCTTCACTGAAATATAAAACCCCAGTTTACCAAAGTATGCCTACAAGTGAGACTGCGACCTGTGAGACTGTTTCCTCTGGAGTCATTATGTATGCAGCATCTTCTTTTCCTATAATGTCTCCTCCCCAAACGAGTGGCTGTCACAAGGCTAGCTATGCTTAGAGGAGTTAAACAAGAACACACCTATAAACAGAGAGCATTACACTCATTCAAGCCATGGTTTCTTCCAGAAACTGTCCTTTGCAGGAAACTCTTGGACCACCCATGACACATCCTATTTAGGAGCTATTTGTTATTGATGGACTCTCCCAGACTGCCAATGTTTCATAACCACCCATTGTTGGTTTGCTTGAGGAATGCGACCCAAGCCATTCAACATCAACAGTGAGAGTCTCCATAAGTTGACTCAAAGGACTAAAAGCTCAAATACTGAATAAAAGATCTAACAAACGAATAAATGGTAAATAAATAACTGACTTAAGACCAGCTTCCAATTCCATCTTCAGAAAGGATTTGTAAGCTAGAAGCCTAAATCACTTGAGTGTTTTTATATCCTAGTATTTAGTCCATAAGCCAACATCCATTGCGGATACCTTACACTATTTATGTATGAAAGCCTGGAAAAGTACAGCAACTTCTGATTCATTAATATAGGCTGCATGTTTTTGCAATCTACTTACATTTCCAGACTCCAATATCACTATTAATAAAGAGCCACCATCGTCTATGGAGCATTTGTCATGAGCATTGCTGTATGGTCCAGCTACACTCCAACAGAATATTGTTCCCACCAAGTACTGCACAACTCTCAGTCACTTTGCTGTTTTAACTGTAGCAGAATTTATTTTAACTTTCAGATCTTTCCAATTCTTAAATCTAGAAGCTTGTAACTTAGAAGCATGGTGGAAAAGAAAATGAAAGGATGCACATTGGACATGGTTTGAATATCATCCGTTAATGACCTGTAACTTAAATTTAGCACTTAAGAAGCCCTTCATTCTACATTTTGACTATAACTGAGGGACCCTCATTTGTTCTCCTTCTGAGCTGTAAGGCCATACTTTATGTCCATCAGACACAAAATAGAAAACATTTAACAAATCAAATCATGTCAGAAATAAAGGCGTACATGAGGCTAAGATGGAAGGCACTTTGCCATATAATATATAATTCCCTAGTAAATTAAATTAAGTAATTTTCAATACTGCTTTTTATACTGTATTTATTGGCACAACTTCTTTGAAACCACTGCATGTTAAAACTCCCAAAATAATTCAATAGAACAGGAAGTGTTTACAGAAGTGGGACCGTTAAAACTATGACAGTTTTTCACTTCAGCTGTAAGCACTAAGGCAGGCTGGCCAGCTGATTGTTGTGTCAATCAAATGGACTTCAGATCTGATATAATATAGTTTGTTTATAAAACTTTTCATTGAAATAAATAAAAATCTCTGTCTTCTTTAAAGTTTCCCCCATAGCATTACAAGTTAACAAAAACCTCTTCCTCTTCTAGCATTAGTCTTAACCATGTAATTTAACAAGTATATTAACATTTGTTTTCTTTGACTTGCTCCTGACTTTCTTTTTCAGACTTCATCGCATTCTTTTTTTTTTTGCATTTCCTTCTTAAAGAGAAGCCAGAAATGCTAGCTCTAGATAATTGCATTACCTCTCTTGACATGCAAACAGAAGATAATATGACTCATTTCACAGTACAAAACTCCATCACATTGGTCAATTTTAATATATTGGTTACATATTAAGGATATTTTCCTTGAAGTTTAATAATTATTTTTCCTTTTAAAATAACATATGTGTAAGATTTTAGCTGTTCTAATACACATCACAGTTCCATAATACACAACCTGATTTTGACAACAAGGGGTTTTCTTAATCCAGCATTGCTTCCTTTTCATAAACATTTGTTTTTTCCTCTGGATGATACTCATACTCTGTGGCTGAGAGATTTATAATGTCTATATGTGCCTGGATAATACAGCCTGGGACTCAAAATGTATTTTGTTCATTAATTATTCCACCCTATAGCTATATGTCTACAGAAAGCAAGTTCATTTTATTGCTGGGTAATCCACCTTTTTCTGGAAAATAGTTCTCAGATAGCAAATTCAAAAGACAATCCATGGTCTTACATGACATATTGCATATTTAAATATTTTCAAAAGAAAGGGATATTCTGTTTAAAAATAATAAAGGCATATAACTCACACTTGAAGAAAAAGTGGAATCATATTTATTTCATACAGACCTTTGTATCTTGAAATATTGCACTTAACTTCCATGAAGGACTTTATTATTTATAAGATGTTTTAAAACTCTGTGTCCATATTCAAAGTAAAAGTAACAGGAGCTGTTCAAGTCATGGGATAGCAACGCTTGCATAACACTTGGTAAGTCAGCGGGAAAACTAGCTAAACATGCCAGGCTAGCAGCTTCCCAATGGAGAGTGTATCATATTCTGCAGTGCAAACAAAACATTTTGAAGTTGAGTCATTCACGGACAGAATTTGTTCCAACCTTCAAATATAGAGTAAGTCTGAAGTTTGGAAAGAGAGCACACTTGAAGTGAAAAACACTTCTTTCAGTAAGTATCATAGCTACTTACATAAATTATTGTTGGAAAAACCTACATTTCAGAGGAGATGCCTCTAGCTGGAACCTATTCAAAACTTTTGGATCACATCTAGATTACAAGCAAAATAAAAGATAGTCCATGTTCTTATTTCATATTCAAAAAACAGTATTCTGCAAGACAAATAAGGGATTTCAGAAATCCTTATGAATTCTGTAACGAACTACAGCTTGGGTGTCCCTCATTAGGTACTTTTTTATCCTTATAATGAGTACTAAAGCTATTTCTCTAAAACCACCCTATGAAAAAATGATTTTTCAACACTTTGTAACTATTACTTTTTTGCATGACAGACATTTATAGGAATCTATTGTTGTAATTGATGTATTCCTATAGGCTTTTGGACTGCTTCTCAAACAAAACAAAAAAAATTCTCAATTTTGTATCAAACTTCATATTAAAGCAGTCATGAAGATAGAATGGAAGGAATGCAACTTCTAGTTAGAATCACAGGAGAAAATGTAATATGCTCCAGATACAATAAAATGCTGCCATGTATAGTGTGAATTTTAGTCTGCAGTACATCTTCTTGGAAGTTCTCAAGATATGCCTGACAGTTCTGTGTATTACTCCTAAGGAATTCTAACTCTAATTCTAATTCTACTCCTAAGGAATTTGTAATTCTAACAAATACGTACCCTTGAAAGGGTAGCATTTATGACATACTCTCTGTATAAATTGTAATCTTGCTCTATGCCTTTTCTTAGAATATTAGCTCTACAATTTCTGTTTCATTTTTTTATTATCATACTATTTATTATATTTGGCATCATACATTTATTTGAAAAATTCTTTAATATAGAAAGGTTAGCTAAAATCTGATAACTGGAATCAGATGTTGCTTTTAACTACTACAGACCTCTCATCCTCAGTGTTCTGTCCACAGTCAAAGTGGATATTTAGACTTCAATTACTCTGCTCTACAAAGGCTCCTATCCTACACTCATCATGCTGTCTCAAACCTAGAATTTTAATTATAAAAAGAAACATCTCATCTTGCAATGGCATGTGTCACATTTCAGCATGATCTATTTTAAACCAGTGAAGACCAACTGGTGCCTTTGCAGGCCCACTGCTGAGACAGAGTTAATGAAGAACTCAAACTGCCTACATAGGATCAGCATCTGTACAAGGAATCCCTTGCCTAAAACAAAAGGTTTAATATGATATATAATTTTTCAGTAGGCCAGACCGTATAGGTCTGGAAAAAATTGTATGGAAAGGCTGGCCTTCAAAACTTTTGAACTGCCATAGATATTCAGGAATAATTCTCTCTGTGGAGTCCATTGCTCATCCTGTGAAATACACTCTCAGCATATAAATAATTTTTCCTTTAACAATTTTACCGGTGAGGAACATTTTCATACTGATAGTAGATCTACTAATTTTCACCTTATCTATGAAGTTTCTGAACACTAAAATATCTCAAGTAAATTTCAACATTCTGAAAGGTCCCCCCCTTTTTTTTTTATTTAATGCTTAAAATGAGAAAAAACCCAAAACACAAACAGAAAAAACACTTAAAGATGAGTGAAAACAGAACTACATAATGGAATATAAAGAAGAAGAAAGTTCCTTAAATCTTTAGATGATCCATAGAGTTTATGTCTGAGAAAACCATACTTGACAAACTTGTGTTACAACTCAGGATTGTTGTAATTAAAATGCAAGGTCTAGTCCTAACAAATACTGTTGAATTTATGGCCATGAGTTCTGAATATACACTGTGAGACCATAGATGATTCTGTCTTGACTGTAAACAAGGGAAAAAAAATCTATTTCTGCTGAATATACAAATTTCTAATTTGAGATTTAAAACTATGAGCACTCTATCAGCTTTTGGATACACTAATAAAAAGTCTTTGCCAGAAATTTGTCTTGGCATAACAGTGAGAAATAAGATTCATGTTTCACTAGTCAGTTTTTAGGACCTGTGTTAGTAAAAGTTGCACAACAAAGTAATTTTATTTTCCACTTGTTTCAGAATTTAATATTTAATTAAATTGCCAAAGTTGAAAGCAAAGAAAACAACATATTATAAATGCATTAATAAAACTGTTTTCTCTAATCAGGGTCAAATGTCTGTAGAAATCAAACAGCCAGCTTTTTTAAAAACTATTTTCCTGGCACTATTAATTCCATGTAGAATTTCACAGATTTCATTAATTTTAAGTGCATTTTTAATGTGTCTAGGTATAATAGATATGGTACACATAGATGATAAATATATACGCCTATTCAGACAAACCTGGGTAGAGCACAATTCCAGATATTTCTTTAGGATATAGCTATCCTTATCATTTCTCAAAGTCTCTGCATCAGAGCAATTGTATTCCCCTTGAGCAAGTTAAGTAATTTTCTAAATGGATGATTGAGTTTCAACTAGTTAATAAGCAAAAGGCTTCACTTTGTCCCAAAAATTCTAGATAAAAAGATAGTCCTATCTTTAACCATTTTTGATACAAAAATAATTCCTTCACTTTAGAAAGACATAAGATAGAGACCTGATGAAAGCAAAGTCTATAGAGTCATGCCAAGAGAAAAACTGGCTTGTAAAATAATTTTTATCTTATATAAAGTTGTACTCAGTAATCCCTAATAATAAATAAATAGATTTTAACACATTATTGGGATTCAGAAAAGACCATTAAATGATAGGATTTGACACATCTGCATTAGCTGTAAGAAAACTTGAATAATCTGAATATTATGAGACAGTTTTAATTCTTGTGAGCATTGGCTCTGAAACAGATTCAGAAAGACAAAAGAAAATAAATAAAAATGTTGTTTCCACTTGTAATCTTTGTGACATGTCCTTGAAAGTGGTTTTGGAGCTGAAAACCCCAGGCATTTCAGGCAAGTGACAGTCTCATCTTTATTCAGCTCATGGTGAGTACAGGAAATAGAATAAAATTGAATAATTATGTTATGTTATGCCTGGAGTTATGCCTAAAAAGCTCTGACCCCGTTTGAGCTGTGGATAGAGCAGTTACCTGCAGTGTGGGTCCCAGGCCCACCAAGGAAACGAGGTCACAAGTGGACACACCTACAGCATCACTCAGATAGGACTGCAGGGCCCAGGATGAGCTGAGACACATCCCCTGGGTCCTTGGCAGGACTCTGTGTGGTTAGAGGCTCCAGAGAATGCCAGTCCCAGCCAGAGGAGGCCTACGTTCTTTGGATCCTGGCAGGAGCAGCCCTATACCACTCATAAGCTTTCCTTTCAGCAATGATGGCTGGCCACTTTGAAGAAGAGCATTGGGCCAATGGACCTCTGCTCTGATGAGCACTGCTGCTCTCAAGCTGTCTTGTTTTAGCTTTTTTTCCCCACAGAAAACAGGTCAGGCATTTCTAAAACTGATTACAAGGGGAAAAAAAACCACAGGGAAATGAACAGGTATTGGTATTGCTCACCTCAAAAACACTTGCAACCATTTAGTTCAGGAGCATACCTGCTTCAGAGTGACCACTTTGTCTTTGAGCCTTGCAAGTGTCAGGGATGCAGGGTCTTGACATCCTGTGGAAACCCAGCTGAACTTGATGAACACAAACTTTAAAAAACCACACTTCCACATGCTTTTTGCAAATCTTGTTCAGTCCTTCAAATCATCATACAACAATCCACAGCTCTCACATCCATCAGAAGGTTCATGCCTTCTTCCCACAAAGGGACACAGCAAACACCTAGGCTGGAACATGATTAGCTATTCAGTCCCTTCTACTAATGCAGAGCTGGGAAGAAATATGAGAGATTTCCTCATAATGTACTGCTAGGGAAAGGAGGAGATAGAAACAACAAAATTCAAATTTAAATTTGAATTAGAAATTTAATTAGAATTACAATTAAATAGAACAGAACAGAATTAAAATGGAAGAGACTCACAAGTATAATCTAATCCAATTTCCTAATCACTTCAGGGCTGACCAAAAATTAAAGCATGATATTCAAGCATTGTGCATCGACCTGCTCCTGTGTTTCACCACTCTCTCTGTAAAGAAATGTTTCATCACATCAACTCTAAACCTCCTCTAATGGATGTATCCTTGAGCCATTCCCACACATCCTGTCACTGGACACTAGGGAAAAGAGATCAGCGCCTTCATGTTCCCTTCTCATGAAGGTGTAGAGAGCAATGAAGTCACTACTCAACCTCTTTTCTCCAAACTAAACAAGCTCAAAGTCCTTAGCTGCTCCTCACAGGGTTTGAAGACCTGCTCTGATGGAGTGACTGCAATGGTTCACAAGGGAAAACTGACTGCTGTCATCTTCCTGGGCTTGTGGCAAGGCCTTTGACAAGGGCTCACATGACATCCTTATCTTTCAACTAGACAGACACGGATTTGAAGGGTGGATTTGAAGGTTGGATAAGGAATTGGTTGGATGCCAGCAGGTCAAGGAATGTGATTCTCCACCTTCACTCTGCTCTCAAGGAAACCTAACCTGGGATAATGCATCTAGCTCTTGGGTCCTCAGCACAAGAAAGATGTGGACCTGTTGGAGTATGCCCACAAAATGATCAGAGTGGAGCACCTCTCCTAAGACAAGCTGAGAGAGCTGGGGTTGTTCATCCTGGGGGAAAGGTGGCTCCAGGAAGATCTTATTGTGGTCTTTCAGCACTTAAAGTGTTTTATAGAAAAGGAGAGTGACCCTTTATACATTTAAATAGTGACAGGACATGGGGGGATGGTTTAAAATTAAAAGAGAGATTTAGGTTAGATGTTTGGAAGAAATACTTTACTCAGAGAGTAGTGAAGTAATGGCACAGGTTGGCCAGGAAAGTTGTAGATGCCCCATCCCTGGAAGGGTTAAAGACCAAATTGGATGGGGCCCTCAACAACCTGGTCTTATGGGTGGAAACCCTGTCCATGGCAGAATGATTGGGAATAGGTTGTATTTAATGTACCTTCTACCCCACCACATTCTATGATTCAGGTTAAAGAATCACACACATCTTGCTGACATTTTAAAGAGTCTTCATAACTGTTGCTTTTCTTTCTCCAGATCTAGCTTCTCTCTGCAATGAACCATGTTGGTCATTCCTTACCTGGTCACAGAAGAAAAAGGCAGCGGCAGAGTCAGTGATTTGCCCCAGATGTTTGCAGACAAGCAGAAATGAAGGCATTAACTGTTGGAATAAGTCCCAGATTTGTGTTTGTTTCTGGTGTGGTATGATATGGCATGGCATGGCATGGCATGGCATGGCATGATATATCAGCAGGGAAATTATCTATTTCTTTCAAGAAATCTTCTTACATGAGGAAATAACTAGCTGGATAGAATACAACTACAATTCTGCAAAAAAACCATGTCACAGTGTCTCAGCAACTGCCATATTCCAGACAGAAACATCGTGAATGATTTATGAAAAAGCATCAATTAACCATCCCCTTGAGGTGACAAAATTAGCATTTTAATGCATGTACTATCATAATTTTTAAATATTTCAAACACCATTCTTCAGAAGCACAACTAGTGCTTCAGAAGCAACTAGTGGTGATTGCAGATGTTGAATATTTCTATCACATAAGAGAAAGAGGCACTGGATGCCCTTATCAACAAGTACTTTTCCTTGCCTACCCCACCACACAGCACAGCCCTGGAAGCAAGAAGGTAAAGCAAAAGTACCCCCAGCTTCCAGGTCAGCTCACAGGGAAAACTTGTTAGGGAGTGCAGAATCAAGCACTTCTGAGACTGTTGTACTTTATGAAGTGGGCTGGAAGAAGAGAGGCACAAAAGGCAGTTTTAAAGAATTTCTGCTTCGCGCCTTTCTTCCTTTATGCTGAACACAGTTCAGATACAGCCAGGAGCTGGGCCAAGATATTTGGTGTGGCTATATCATACTCCATCAGTCAGCTGGAATCATTTTATGTTGCTATTTTAATTTAAGACAGCAGTTGAGTCTGTTTTTCTTTTCATATTTAATCTGTTAGCTAAGACTTAGTTTTCCCTTTTCCAAAAGCTCATTTAGAATGCAGCTTATTCCACACTTCATTTTGGTTGTACTTCATCTAAATATATTTTAATGACTGAACTCTGATTTGTTATACATCCACTATACGTTTGTATCATGACTGCCAATTAATTTGGCTTTAAATTTCTCAAAGACTATGTAAGAAGGGAGAATCTTCTAAGAATGCAAATGCTGGAATTTTAATTGAAATGGAGGAAGAAACTTTGTACCTGTTCTACATTAAAAGCCCAGAAAGTTTAGAACTGGAACTTCCCACAGAATGGTTTCTAGTATCAGCAAATGTTCAACTGCATTCTATGAATACTATCTGTTGAGTGAGGCAAATACAACACTTTTCAAGAAAGACAAATAAGATATCTTCTAAGACAGCTTCCTAAAGTGTTACATAAGATAATTAAATTGTAAATTCTATTTCTCTATGAAAAATGTAGCTGAACAAACTCCTAACCATTAGTCCTTTAGTTCTTCCTGTTTGGTAAATCTTCCTCACTTCAGCTCCTCCAGACAGAAGAGGAGACTGTATTCAAAGTATACTTCACAGAATACTTTTTTACATGCCCCTTCATGGAGCATGAAAAGCAGATGCTCACTTGATTATTCCCTTTCAATATTGTATTATTGGCTCTTAAAAGACAGTTGTGTAGTGTGTAAAGGGAGCAAGCGAGGTTTATCTCATCTGGAAGATTCCCTTTATTTTCTTTGAAAAGATGGGAGTTTTTTATGAGACATTGAACACACCCATTTTCAGAACTGTTAAGAGCAACCTCCTGTTCTCAGCAGCTCTGAAAACCAGGTCACAGGCATCTCACTTTTCCTATCTCTTTCTGAAACTGTTGTGCTTTGAGGCTTAACTAGAAGTTAAGAAACTACAATCATTAACCTTGCAGCTTTCATCTCTTACTTAGGATTTTCATTCCCTCCCTCTAGGCACTCTCTTCATCTCTCCAACATCATTGCTTCACTCCATACATATGTTCTTCTCCTCCAGTTCTTAGTCTCCACCATTCTCTCTTCACTCTATCTGATAGTTTCCAAGAAGCTGTCTGTTCTCCAAATTATCCTTATGACTACAATTAGTGCCTTTCCTTCCCACTCCCAGCCAATCCTCTCTCTTTCCAGCGCACAGGGAAGCCTGACTGGATACTTAGTAAACAAAACTCACACTGAACAGCAGAATAACCAATTGTTCCCTACCAGCCCTTTCAGCCTAGCAGTGCCATTCAATAAAGTATCTACCCTTGTAAGAAATACCATAAAGATTTTATAACAAATATGCTATGAATTGAGATGCTTGCCTCTGCAAGCATATTTATTTAAAATCATGTGGTGTACAGCTGTTTTTTGCTGGCAACACATTTAAAATGCATGGAGTATTCAATGATTGAACTGAATTACATTGTCCTTTCTAGCTTATAGAAGGCTCTTTCTTTCTCTTTAAAAATCTGCCATGCCTCTTCATATGTTTTTCCTATTTATTTGCAAGAATTTTTTGGTATAAACAATTTTTTACACTAAACAACACCATCTCATATTTTAATATATTGATACACAACATTATTGGAGTTTGTTAGAAACTGCAAAAGAAATTATCTTTCTGCTATAAACAGGGACATACTTGTTCAGTGATGAACTCAATTTTGAATTCTCAGGGATTGGAATAAATTCAGGACTATCTGCTGTGTCACACTAGTAGCCTAATTATCCACAGGCTCAACAGCCCTTGTAGCAGGAGAATGGAACAGCCCAAAGTTCTGCGCTCTTTTCTGTCAAAGCAGTTTTTAAGAAGGCAAGGGCCAAGATCTGCAAATACAACCACTGACTTAAAGGCAGCAGCCAAACAAGATGCTGTAGGAAACCAAGCCCACTTTGAGAATCTTCCAAAGGTAGGTAGAGCTGAAGATCCTCTTTTCCCCCAAGATACTTAGACTGGCACTTATCTGCTTTGACTCAATTTCTAAATACATTTAACTTTTGAAAGTTTGAAAGTTGCATGGTTATACATTTCTCCAAACCTGAAGACTATCTCAAGATTTTTAACATGTGGTAGGCTTGTATACAACACAGTTATATCAGTCAATGACTGCTAATAATTTTTTTAAAGCACCATCTTACATAAAAAACCCCCAAAGTTTAATTCATGTCCCAGTGATTGGTTTGCTCAACAATACTCCACGTGCTGTTACCTTTGGAAGAGATCTTTTTACCCCAATTTCTACCTCTCATAAGCTTTAGAGTCTTACAGAATAAGAAAGGGCACATGCAGCTGCCTTGAACTGCTTTATATGAGTATCTTGGTACCATTTACAAGGTGATCTGTAACAACCCACAAAAGATTAGGACAAATTGCATTAACTGCTGTCCCTTCTTTTTTTTAATAATACCATCACAATAAATCTGTGCATTTGAGGATGAAAAAGAGAAGGATATTGAATATGATGGTGAATAAAAATAAAATATTGATGAAATTTAATCAGACTGATACTTCAGTAATTTGAATAGAAAATTAAACCAGTATGTTCATTAAATTTAGGACATTTCCACTCCATATCTTCATTCCCTTCACTGAGGTTAACCAAATGTGAGTACATAGATTTGGTTAACAGTTCAAGAAGACAAGGACACAAATACATTCATCCTCAGAAAAGGTCAGCAGGAGGCTCTATTTTTTTTTTTAATGCAACTGTCTCCTTTGGCTGAATGTTGGTAAAGGAAACATCTTCTCACCAGACATAAACTGCAGTACAGTCTTTGGCAAAGACAGTCTTCCTACAAAGACTGCATTACTCCTAAACTGTATAAGGAATATTTAACAAAAGAGAACAGGTTTGTGAAATGAGCAGAAAGTTTAAGAATTGATACCAAGATGTATGAGAACATGCTGGCCTCTCTTTAAATAGGAAGAACATTAAATAGTCTCTCTCTTTCTTGGTCATCTCTGATTTGTCACTCAATTTTAATTATAGTCTGCTTCAGAAGCTTCTTAGCCAGGCCAGCTGACCAACTGTGTAGGCTCAGCTCACCAAAAGCATGAAACTACCTCCCACAGGGTATCAATAGGGTGCTAGCAATGCACACTGATTTTGAAGTCCTGATTCTGTCATGTAAATTAATTTCCATCACAGCATATACCAATATTCAACTTCACAAAACCAGCAGATGAGAATAGCTTCCCCATTTGCTATTATTCTACTTCAAAATCACAGAGATTACTTGTTGTTTCCATATTTGAAAAATAAGACTCACCCCTTTTTTAATTTAGACTGACTCAAACGTGTAATAGGTAATAACTACAGTTACTATAGTTAAACACTACAAGAACCCTTAATGTACACTCTAAAATAGATTGAAATGTTACTAAAGGTTTTGGTAAGATAAACATTCTTCCCTACTTAAGTTTTGAACAATGAGTGAAAACCAAGAAGTGACAATAAGGAGCCAAAACTGAGAAATCATCTTGAAAATTAAGATAAATGCAAATTTTCTGACTTATTCCCCTTCTCCAGCTTTCATAGCAATCATTTTATAAATTATTTCAGAGTACCATATGATGAAAGCAACAATGCCCCGTATAATAATATCATATCCATCCAGGGTTTCTCCCTCTTTTCTGGAAGAACACTTATGCAAGTGAGAGTTATAAGAATGGTTGGAATAAGCTACCTCATGGACAGGTGTTGGGCAAGCAACAACTGAACTGGAGCACTGACAGAACACCACACTTTTGGCTGGATGATTCCACAGCAAAAGACTTAGTTATAATGTCTGAATTTCACTCTTCAGCCACTTTCTTTTTTTCACTTATTTTGCTTTCTCCTGCCAGTGTTTCCCTTTGAATGCAATGAGGCTTTATGCAGTGGCTGTTTAGAATGCAATATAAATCTTAATTGCATTAATTCAAACATTGGACGAGAAAACAATAGAGTCAATTTTAAATCCCTAACCAGCAGTAGAAATGCGTACAAAAATCTTCCAGTTTTGGAAACTCAGACTGCCTCAAACAAAGTCTTTCTTTCAAGGTATGGGATTATTCTTTTCTGATTAATTTATGGTTTTCTTCTCTTCTACTGTACAGGCTTATCATTACATTGCTTAGCAGCTTCTCCTAGTGCCTCAGAATGTAATTTCATGCTAAATTCTATGTTGGAAAGCTCAGGTAGATTTTCGGGTTTTTTGGTTTGGTTTTTGTTTCTGTAACTCTCTCAAAAATAATTACTTAGAAGGCATTTTGGAGTGCATATCATGCAGAATTATATGGTTAATCAAATTTACATTTCATCTGTAAATTTGCAGCAGTTTAACACATTCCTTGCTATTAGTAAAGTGTTTCTGATAAAACCATCTTCAAAATCTTTCCCCACAAGAATATCTATGGGGAAAGCCATCAGCTGGTTCAAGACCACAGGCCTGGTTTCTCAGGAAAGAGCTCTTCAAGAAAAGGGTTTGTGGCTCTTGAACTTCAGATTTGGCTCTAACTATAATACTTAATTGACTGTGTAATATTTGATAAAATTCAGTATTAAAGGGCTTGTGCCCCAAGGCACACTCTCATACCAGTCTGGCTTGGAGCCACAGCCAAAGCTTATTTTACACCATTTGTAGACTCCACCCCCTTGATTAACAACTGATTTTCCTGAACTTAATTATTTGCAAGCTTTAATTCACTCTACTACTGCAGTTGAGCCTCTAGACTTTTAAAAATTTAACTCTAATCAGACATTTTCCACCACAATGCATTCCAGCAGCTGGACCATAGATCAGAATTCTGCAAGACTACAGTCAGCTCTATTCTTATAGTATACCTTTTTTGCACAAATATGTTCTGTGCTAAACCTTGCACTACTCTTCATGTGGGTATAAAGTTTAATAAACCATACCATTTGGTTGAATATAACATTGCTGAATCCAAAGACCAGAAATACATATTGTTCACCCTAAGACAGCAATCAACAATTTCTCAGTTCAAACAATATACACATAAGGAATAAAACTTCCAGAAATTCTAAAATCACAGAAGTCCTAGCATCTATATTTACAAATGGAAGGAGATATATAAATGTTACAATACTCCTACAAGTAAAGGGATTTTATTTACTCCATAAGTATCTTTAGTAAAAACAAGCACTGTCAGTGGTGAGGAGGCAGTGAAGTAAACAGAAGCTACTGTCCACTCTTCCATAAATATATATAGTGACCATTGTTGTGTCTTTAAAGTAAGGAACAAAAAAGTAGAAAGTATAAGGCTTTAATGCAAATTCAATACATGAAAACAAAGAAGGTAAATCCATAGGATTAAAACCAGCATACAAAGAATTCACATGATAAACTAGCTGCAGGGAAGCTTGGGTGTCAAAAAAAAACTTAGAAAACAAAACTCTTTATATATATTGCTGCACAGCAATTAAGCCGTTACACTGAAATGTAATGTAATGTTAACATGGTACAATGATCACTAAACAAGTAGAAATTGTTTCTGCATAGTGCCTAGTTTGTTTGAAGTACTTTTCACCTATAGATATATAAAAGGCTCAAAGCACAACAGTAATGGTTTTTCAAAATATTGTGATAAAGCTATTTCAATAGCTATCGTGACACAGCACACTTGAAATAATGTTGTTTTTTAAGTCTTTCAGGCCTTTGAGTTATTTTACATGCTTTCATTACAAAGAGGGAAAAAAAAGCAATTGCTTACCTGTGGAGATGAGGGATTAAAACTGACATTGATTACAGATTCTGTGTGTCTCCCCAGTTTTTGTAAAAAAGTGCTTGAACGCATTTCATATATGTAAGCCTAAAAAACAATGAGTTGGCATTTTCAGTGTTAAAAAATAACCCCATTCCTGAAGCATTAAGTTATAGTGTAGGAACACTAAATATATAGCCTACAAAGAAGTTAGAAAATTTTAATCATTGGAATTATCTAATTTAGAAAGGCAATAGATTGCACTTAAAAGAAAGGATTTAAATTCCACAGAAGATAATTTAAAAAATATTTTTAAAGGGTAATTTTTTTTTACCTGCTTCTTGAAGTACACCTAATGTTTAGTAATTTACTGGGGAAAGAATGCATTTTTTTAATACTTTTTTTTTAGTTAATTTAAGCATTTGCTAAATTATCCCAAATTATAGAAATCAATTCTAAGATATTGATGACTTTCATATCTGTTTAGGTCTTGTACTGCCCAGGGTAGGCCTCCTTGGAAGGTCTTTTAATAAATATTTACTTTATTCCTTTAACTCTGTCTAGCCTCTGTTCCAGGTCACCCTCTTTAGACTTCAGTTCCCTTTTTTGGAAGGAGTAGCAGAGAAGAATAAAAGTCAATGATAGAAAGAATCAAGAGCACAAAATTCTCTGATTCACAAAGAAACATGTTCCATCTTTTAACCAAGAGAACATATCACAGAGAGGCATGGTTAGTGAAGTTGAAATTTTTCCATCATAATCTAGTGGTTTACAGAACTTTGCCAGAATTATCCAGTAAAAATTAGTTTTCCATTCCAGGTCCTCAGTTTAATTTGGGAAGGACCATGTTCATTTTTGGCTTAATCTTTATGTCCCTGTTCCGCTCTGTAAAATAGATGTGATAATATTTCATTATTTTTTGAACAAAACTCCAAAGTTAAACCCAGGTATTCTGGTAATTTATTCTTTTCCACACTGTTTCTAAAGCAACAATTTGGCTCATACCTTTCTTTCAAAAATGCTGTGAAGCAGTCGCGCAGCTTAATTACAATCTAGCAAGAGTGTATTTGGTGCTGTAGTTACAATTCTCAGCCTAAAAAGCATTCAAACCCTTACCTCCCACCTTTCAAGAGATGATTCTTAGCCCTGAGCTAGAGATTAGGCTGGGGTGCAGCACCTTTCTAAATTGCCACATTGTATAGCCAGATTCATTGGATCAAAGGAAAGTCATGACAAGCAGCTACTGGCAGAAAGCCACCTGTAGCTAACCACCAAAGCATTGGGAAAGACCAGGTATGGGAAAACCCTTTCCTCTGACCTTTACCACTAAGACTCTATGCTCAAATTGAACAGGCAAAACACACAGAACATGGCAGGGAACACAACCTGCCCATTGGATGTCACTCGTACAAACCTATCCTAATGGAGCTTCTGCTAAACGTCTTTCCAGTACTGTATTCCAAGCCCCGTAAATCTTAAATATTTAGGTGTTATGGTTCAATAGAAAAAGGGGCAGAGTCTCTAGCTATGTGCAAGAATAGTTTATTACATTGTGGCAGCTATCATCTCTTCCAATCGCTGAAAGAAAAAGTAACGGTAATTTTCTGAGTAATTCTGACATGCAAGAAAAGAAAATCCGATTAAAAGAAAAACATCATCATTTAAAAGTGGGTAAAACCAGCTTCTTTTAAGTAGCTCTAGCCATAGATATTTAAACTAGCCAGTGACAATCTAGATTCTGAGAATAAAAGTTAAATAAAAGTTAAATAAAAGTTAACTTGGTTAAAGATTGAAAGTACATTTATTTTTAACTTCAAAAGTTTAAAACAAAATAAAACATAAACCCCAAAGAGAATTATATTTTAACAGAACTAACACTTATAACAAGAGGAATAACTCCAGTATAAACATTCTTTTGCTACAGTCTGCCATCATTTTAGTTTTGCTGTATTTTCTGATGTCATCCAAATGGTTTTTCTATTCTATACTTACTAGATTATTTTAGCATAGTCTTCTCTACAGAAAAAAGGAAATAACAGTAACTGAATAATAAATGATACCATTAACACTAGCCACAGAAGAATAAAAAAGCTTGAAAATACGAAATCAATGACAGAGGAAGAACAGATTTTCAGCAAACCAAATGGAATGAAAAAGAAAACAAAACAGTCTACAAAGCACTCAGCAATACCCAAAATGCATATGTGCATATAACGTTTTAGACTTTAGCCAAAGTCAATCCCCTTTTTTTTATATTAAGACGAATTTTGTCTAATAAAAATACTGATTCAGTAGATATTGGTATTTCCTTTCCAATTCTTGCTGAGGGTCAGCCAAAAGTAAAAATAATTTACCTGTACCAATAGCTTCCAAAGAAGTTTCCTGGACCCATAACCACATACTTACTTGTATTTCCTTTCACTAGACATTTGAAGAACATTTGGAGTAGTCAGTTTTCAGTAACCCAGAGTGTGACAGTGTATTTAGCACCTTACAAGTATACATAAGCTTCTGCTTTCTTCCCTAGACTTGTACCAAGAGACAGGAAAGAAGGACAAAGGCCCTTCCTTGAGTGGAGGCATTTGTATCCAAATGGAAAATTACTTAATTCTACTGCATTGGTAGACAGAGTGTGCTAGATATATTGATGCTTTATCTGCAGTTTCACTGTAAATTCTTTCCTCTGTTTTCTCACATTCTAACTTCAAAGGAAACTTGTTCCCATCTGTTGCCATTGCCCCGTAGTCCAACCCATGGCCATAAACATTTGTGTCAAACTACTTATACTCCTACAGCCTCCCGGGATAGGAAAGAGGGGCAAGCAAATCATAAGCACTTGACTAATAACAGAAGAATTCTCCTTGTTATCACCATTTGCACAGGGATCAGAAAAGCAACACCAGTTTCAAGGAAAACCCTTTGTTGCTGCTGTGGCTTTAAGCTGAAGCATGTATTTTACAAACAGATCACAGGAAAAGAACACAACTAATTCCTTTACAGAAAGATACCTAAGATACCTAAGATATCTAAGATATCTAAGATACCTAATTTGGCCTTACACAAATAGAGATGTTTTCCTCACGTGTTTTGCATGGATTGGCCAATGTCATCACTTTGCTATGACTATTTTTCCTAATATTTCAAATGAACTACAGAAGACAGAAATGTTTAAGTCCCTTGACAGAGGGATAGAGTCCCTTGGTAATCTAACATGTTTTTATAAAAGACATCTGTCGTTATTAATAAGGCATTATTGGCCATTTTCTTCCACCAGTGCCATCAAACCTGATGCATAGTCCCACAGTACATGATATAAGTGTTTGACTTGCACTCCATCATTCTCTATTTATACTGGGACACATATTTCACTGAACCATGTATTTTTCCTCAATTTCAAGCTAAAAAAGCTCCTGAACTACTTACACTGAAGAAAAATAACAATTAACCTGAAGCAGACACCAAGCATGGAAAGTTTCAGCCCAAAATATTCTTACTTATAAGCAACTGAAAACAGAATTATAGTGGAAAGTGTTAGACTACCTTAACTATAGGTATTGGTGCCAAATCCACACATAATAAAACAGATTTCACAAGTATCCTAAGCACTGATTAATGCTCTTCAGTCCCAAGATATCTTATACAGTTACCACATGGTAGCATGGAAAGTCTAATCAAGCCTGGCACCAAAATGTTGAGTACAGTACACCCCCTCAGAGTCCCTTTCCTTTTTAATGACTCTTATGGAGGCTCTCTTTCTGGTAGTCATAGGAAACTTCACACTACTGTAAGATCCCAGTTTCCATATGATTTTCCTTTGACATAACTAAACAAATGAGTGACAGTGAACATTATTAATGCTCTTTATTATTAAAATAATATTACACATATCAGTCATCTTTCAAAATGCAGGGGATATTTTTCAAATGTATCAATCTTCTGGCAGTTATAGCCAACACATTTCAATTTTCCTAGCTAAAAAAAATTACATAAACCATATCTGACTTCCCTCTCTAAGCCACCCTTCTATGAAGCTTCCAAATTGTAATTTTTGCCAATTCAATTTCTATTTAATTTGCTAATTTTAAGGCCTAATGCATGTCATTGTTTTTATTTGTTTTAATATGAAATTTATGCAGCACCATGCACCACTGAATTTAGGTTGCCTTTATTTTTAGAATACACAGTGTTGTCAGAGTACAGAATTATAAGTTGAAGACTTTTTTCTAAGAATTCACATCTCACTATGAAGCAGCATGGTTGTATCACACCCACTTTGGCTCTTTTCTGACTGCTGCTAGGATTCTTCTCTGTATCAACAGTACCAATAATTGCATTTCCTGCTTGTGCACCAGTGTTAACTGATAGCAATACTGAAAGGTTCAGATGCTGCAAAGGACCTTCAACCAGATGTTTGTACCAGATGTACCAATCATACCCAAAATTCAACTACTGTCAAGAATTGAGACCAAGAGGTATGCATATAGAAAACAATCTCTGTGTATATAAAACTATATAAACTATATAAACTATATAAAACTATACAAAACTATATATCCACTTTTAGCACCTCACTGCTGTATGCATTCCAAAATGAACATTGAGTATTCATATCTACTTCACCTTCCTGTTTTGTCTACAGTTGAACATGGGGTATTATCTTTTATAAAATTAGTTTTCTTTAGCAAAAATGCTAATTTCTCACACTTCCTCCTTTCTCTCAAAAGCATTAGCAAAATTAAATGTTAACATAGTAACAAATTACAGACTCATAAAACACAGTTTGAAAAAAAAAATGTTGTTCAGTAGTAGTTAAACAACAATACATCTATAGCCATCAGAAAATCATCCTCCATCTCTCTCAGCTGCTAATCTGGTTTTGTGGTGGTCAGGTCTGAGGTGTACTGGCCTAGATAAGCAATAGCCTGAACTGATCATAAAGCACACAAGAACAATCAATGTGCTCATACTCATATAACTCCATGCTTCATAAAATAACCCACAAAGGCCAAGATTTTCAGTCATCTTCAAAGATATATCCAAAAGGACAGTGAAGTATCAGCATACCCGAAGTCATGACTGTACGATCGAGAAAGCAATATTTATCTGTTCACTTCTAGGATAAAGGGCCTAACAGCCAACCACGTTACCAAGGAATCAAAAAAACCTCAGATTCAAGACTAAAACAAAACTGTGCTCCTCTTTGGAAAGGGGTAGATTTTCTCCATCAACAGCTGGCAGAGAGGCTGTCACAGCCTGTCACTCATTCTCTGCTATGGATTTTGTTCTGCCAAGCAATGTCAGTCCTGTCTTCTCCACTGTAAACATTACTAATGCTGTTTTCTCCAGATGTTTCCTGTTAAAGCCTATCTTAGTTAAACAGTATGGACACATAAGATAAAACTTGAGTAATATATAATTGGAATACCAATTACACTGAGAACCAAAATGCTTCAGATAGTTGCTACCACTGCTTCATACAATACATTCTGTTCTGCAAGCCCTCTGGTATGAAGTTAGACCAAGACAACAAATACAATACTATACCAATAGCATACATTTCTAAAAGTAATTTTTTGGTAAAGAAAATATCCTCTTTTCTCCAAATAAAGTAATAAAGCATACTTCATCATATATCAAATATACCTAATTTAAACCTTAGTGATGCCTCCAAGACACACTCCCAAGAGATACGGAAAAAAGCATTCTAGACTATTAACTAGTCCTATCTCATCCATTTACATACAACTACATCAGAATATCTTTGCCAACTCCCTCATTTGTAGTCTTTTACCTAGCATTATTAGTAACTCAAAAGTTCTAAGAAGTGGGCTATTAAAGGGAGAAAATCAACCACACAATTTTATCATTCACTTTTGGGGTTTCCTGAGGTGTTTCTTCTTTGGTATCTAGATAATTTTATGTCATTTTTAATCGAATCAGATGCAATTTTAAAGCTTACCACACCACAGACACACAAGGATGGAAGTATTTCATATAAATAAGATCAAAGCAGCTGAGCGCAACAGTAAGAAACTGAGACAGGCCTCATCTAAACTCTTAAAGACAAGAGGAGAGAAGAAAGATACCATTCCTAATCTCGATTTTATAAGTCAGAACCGAGCCACAGAAAGACTAGGGTGGCTAATAATATATTTAGAGGGGTTGAGAAATACAATCTTCTTGGCAATGATTACATTAGGAAGTAGTGCAGCACAAGAGGAGTAGATGTACAGAGTGCTGGCAGCCCAACTCCGAAATGTATTTTTCCAGTAGTAAAGCATTATGGTATATTGCTCAGCAGCATTGATATTTTATTTGGAATATCAATCTCTGTAGCTACTAAAATTAAGGTGTCAACTATAAACAAAGTCTACAGTTTGTTATGCCTGATGCAGAATCTTGTATCTGAAAATAACTCAGTCTGCAAAAAATATCAGGTCTGGGTTTGCATCCAGCCACCACTCACAGGTTTACAAAACTCTTTGGATTTGCCCCTGGACCAGTATCACCTTCCAGCATCACTTGTATAATGAGAACTTACTCTAAAACAAATTTTGCATGAAGGTTAATATTCAGGGACTCACAAGTGGTTATTAGACTGATGTTATGTATAAGAACCAAATTGCTTTATCCTGTCTCCTGCTACTCCTTTCAATGATGATGCCCTATGGGCTACTGCTTCAAGCTTTGGTGCCTTCACAGTTGGAAGGCATAACTTTAATCTTGAATTTAAAATGTGTTTCAAAGACAGTGTTGTAAGGAAAATCCGAGGTTTTGCTGAAAAGTGTAAAAAGAAAAGGGAAGAGAATTTCATACATTACCCATGTATTTTCTGTTACTCATGCAGCAACTTGCTATGCTGAAAAACTTCTGGGATTGTGATATGGGTCAGTCTGTGTGAGCTATGAACACAGGCTTTGAGATTCGGCATGGACAGAGTTTTATGTCAGAATTTCAGCACTAGGGTCAAAATGTGCCTCTTAGAGTCTACAGTTCAAAGAGAGCTAGCAAGAATGAGTCTGAAAGCAATTAAAGAGACAAATATTTATTTCTTCATTTCCTACTTCATTTCTGGAAACTTGGAATTTATTCAGAGAAGCCCTAATGTCCTCAAAGACAAAAATTAAGTGGCTAATTAAACATAAAGTAAAACAGCTAACTAGAACTACATAGCACAGAAAGAAAATGAGTTATTTTTATTATAAAAAGTAGCATTTCACACTGTCCAGATATTTCTTGTCTTTTCACACTAAGATTGCTTTAGTCAACAAATTTTTAGGTAAACAGTTTTGTATAGAGCCCAGCAAAATGGAAATCTAAATCCAATTAAGGTATATTAAGGTCCAAATTCCTTGATAATATTGATAGTCAGAAACCTGAGACTATCCACTTGCAAAATAGTTAGAAATTACAATATTATGTGTATTCAGTTAAGCAAAAGTCAACTAAATTCACTTGTAACCTTATGCTATTTAGGATGCAGAGAATATTTGGCATTGGAAGTGTTAACCTTTTATATTTTCTAGTCGCAACTAATTACAGAAAGGACAATCACAGTCCAAAACCAGGATTCTAGTTACCTGCTTATCAGACTGTCAGGTCCTACACAGGTCTTGGTAAAGGTTCTCTTGCAGAAGTTGGAGTAATCAGTTAGGGAAACACTTTCAACCCCAATTTACAGTATCTACAAGTCTCACACTAACATGCACCAGAGCAGTTGAAATAAGAACACGTGGCTACTTCAGCCACACAAAAGCTACATCAAGCTCTTATATAAAATAGGTCATTCACCCTCAAAGTAGAAAAAAAGGCAGACAGAATTTTCATCTCTTTTCTTACAATAACATATTTTGGGTTGCTGTTTCTATGTTCTGTAGGAATGTGATTTTGCTATTAATCATTGTAGACAAAATATTCCTCTTTGTCAAATAGTTCAGATATTGTGAAATACAAAAGGCAGTTTAGGGTCAATGTCTCTCAATTGTATTCCAATTATGCCTCTTTTGGCTTTAAAATCAATCACATTTGTTAACTACAGGGTGCAAGAATTGCACTTGATAAAGTAAACTCCAAGATGACTGAAGATGCAGCTGCTTCTCAATGGAAAGGTACATAACCTACTTCCAGAATGCTCTTTTTGAAGATAACACTTTGTATCCACGCTACTGATTTTTATGCAGCTTATTCCAGTAGACATTCATTCATATAATCTTCAGAAATATGTGACTCCTTGATACTATTAAAACTGTCCCAGTCACACATTAAGCCATCTGTCAGGAAGCTATTAGTTGAAAAATATGAATGGACTATTCAGTGCAGCATTCAATTTTCTGTTTCAAAAGGAAGCACAAAAGTATATCCAGCCTCAACAATTCAAAGGGAAGCTTCCTAAAAAAATGCCCCAAAACTGCATTTTTTCCTAACAGTACAGTATAAGCAAGAGTCCAAAACTTGACTCAGTTTTCCTGAGGGGACAAGAAGAACAATGACAGTTCTCTACAGACATAGGACACAAATTATGCAAAATTCCAACCCAGGAGCCAGACTAAAAAGTATTGACTGGCATTGTGCCCACCAGGGACCACATGCCAACTGGAGCAGGATGTGTGCCAGCTATTCGGCTTCCTTTGATGACCCACCATGTGCCAAGAATTTGGAGTTGGGACAAAATCATGCTGTCTTTCTTTCCTTGAATCAGCACTAATTCCAAACAAATACCTTAGTACAAAAGAGAAGACAAAAAGGTCTTGTGACTGTGCCTATTTTTATACAATTCAAAAGCAACTTTAATTAGTAGCCTCAAATAAATATATTAGTATATCATATATATAATGATCTGAGATGAAATTAGATGCATTTCTTCACAGACAAAGCAAAAAGCCTTTCTTTTGTATTGCAAGCTACATTTTGAAATGGTATTTACCAGAAACTTGAAAAAAATGTTTTATCATGAAAATGTCAAGAACACAACACCTATTGCCAAACATCCAGCAATCTGCCAATAAAATCTCTAACCTTCACACATTATTTGAGCCAGTATTTTGAAACTAGCCAGAAGAGTAAATTCCTCTTGTTCTGAATTTGAAGTTGACCAGAAACTCTGTGTCATGTTCTGATGATTAACCTAGAAATACCTAAAATAAATTTCAACAGCATTCCTACCCAGCTGTTTTGAAAGGATGTGTTTGCAATGAACATGACCTCAGTCCAGTTTCAAAGGCCCATAGTACCATCTAGCAATCTTCCATTTCTTCACAAACAGCAAGACAAACATTCTGCTAACATTGCAGGCATACTGAGTTAAAATTAGGTGCAAACTCAAAAAGGTATCAATACACATTCACTCAGGATTCATCTCTAAATAATTAGATTTTATTGACATTGATTCAGAAGAGAACCTGTCTGGGGAGAAAACACACACACAAAGGGTCCAGAAAGTACTAATTCCAGTTGAATGACTTCTCATTTTTTATTCAGCTGATTGGTTCATGGCTTTCTAGCCATACTATAAGATTCATCACCCTGTATTTGGGAACTTAAGTAAATTAATTTGTATTTGCTACAGAGTTCCTACTGGTCAGATATATACACAACATATAAAGCTGTGCTACAAGGAACACCATTCTCCTCATATTTGATGGCACATGACAATTCAGAGTCAAATATTATGGAAACCTATAGAAAAAATCTTTTAACAATTACTTTGAGTGCTAAGATTTAGCTGCTCTGGGATTTTTCAGACAAAATAATCATGAATCATATGCAACTGCTACATGTGAGTGAACTATGCAGAAGTATCACAGATTCCAGTAATGCACATTAAGATGAATCCTAGAATCCTTTGAAAATACTCGTTTAGATATAATATGAGTAGTTCCTGTAGTTTAGGAGGAAAAATAAGCAAAAAGTACTTACGTATTTGTCATCTGATCCACTGGCTATAAAGCGTCCACAGGGAGACACTGCAATTCCACACGGATAGCAGCGGCTACTGTGCCCTTCAAAACGACGTTCACATCTACAGAGAAGTTTCAGTGTTATTAACACCAACTAAAAATTACCTCTTTTACTGCCATTTTCACAAAATCCTCCTGGTATCATGTTTTTCTTAGTCTACAAATTAACTATGGCAAATCTACAAATAAAGTTGTAAATATATCAGCAGTAGGATTTTGTCAAAACTGGAAGACACTGAAGAAAGAACATCAATGACTAAAAATCAAATGAACAGACAAAACTGCCCCAGGACAATGACCAATCCCATGCTTTGGCTATGTTTAGTTTACAGGGATAGAAACATGATTACTAATTAGAGAGGAGGAGCTGTGATGTCTATTGGTTAGCTAAGGGAAAGGTGTTGTGAAAGTCTGCTCCATGAAGATTTATAAATCTCCCTCAAGTTATTTATATCAAATGAAGATGCGGTATGTGGAATCATGGCATAAATAATTATTGCTTGCTTTTCTCACACCCAAATCTGAATATTTCATCTTTGTTGCCTATTTGAATTTCTATTCCATATATTAATTTATTGTATATGGTAAGTCAAGAAAGACAATATCCAAACATTCCAAAGTGAGAAATTCTCTCTCTCTGTAGCTCTCTCTCTTCTATAGCTGTAGATAACTTCTTACCTATCTGTAGGAATGGATTTAAAATTAATGCAAGGAATTAATTTCTTAGTTTCCATGTTAATATTGCAAGAAGCATTTTAGAGTAAGTTTTAAATAGCTGAGCACACTTGGGCCATTTACAAATAATAATGTTTTTAATGAGTTGAAGATTAATATCCACCTAAAAAGCACCACATGGTTGTAAAGAACCATGATAGCTTTGCAGTCAACACAAAACTAATGTTAAAAAATATTATTTAGTGTTTTCCTTAATATTAAAAGATATTTTAATACAACTTTCAACACCATTCAGACCTGTGATTTACACATGCACACCTCATTTCAGAAGTTTATTTTTATACCTTTGAGGAATTATTTTAAAACTTTAAGATTTATAATAACCTATACTCTTCTTTTGCCTGTATTATGAATACTGTCAACCTACCCTTCTTACAAAACAAATTCACATACTTCACCCTAATGCAGATGTCATATATTCTTTTTTTTGTAATTCATACTAGGTCCAAGAACAAATTTGAAATAGTAAAATCTCCTGCCAGCTCCTGTGATATACACGTTTTCCTGGCCAGTGAAATCACAGAAGCTAAGTAAATTCAGTTGACAGAACCTATGTGCAGAAAGCTCTAATTTTTATACCATATTGTTCTGTTGTAGACACACATGTATGTGTAAGAATGTACTAAATGCCAAGCTGGTTTCATTCACCCAGGTGAAACAGACATACTTAAACAAAAACACTACTTTGTGACTGATCTAATTGCTATCACTTCTTAAAGCATAGAAGAGATACGTTTGAATGCATGAAAATACATCATTTTATAGAGTCTAACTCTGAACTTTAGTGTATTCTGTGTAACAAAACTACTGATATTAACAGACCTTTTGAGCATACAGCAACCAGACACTTCACCTCAGAAAAGTTCTATCCTGAAACTGCTAAAATAACCCAACTCAAGAGAACACTACAGTTCAAGAGGAGCAACTTATGAAGATACCCAATGACTGTGACTAAGATTTAAAAACATTTTTCAGCTTCATTTTTTCACAAGAATATTGAGAGACTTTCAGTAACCAATGGCCACATGTGGTCTATTGAATAACCTGCCTCTGCTACCTCAGTCTCCTCAGCATTCTCCTCCTCAGTTAGGCATCCACACAACATTATTTATTGTTTAGAGTAAACCTCTCCCACAACTTAGCCTCGAGTCCCAGGTGCACTGTTTGCAAATTTCAGGAAGATTTTTTTTTTTCTGAGTGCCTTTTTATAGAGAATTTGAGGAAAAAAATTCTCTTTATACTTGTGAGATACAACAGCATCATGTGAAAGAAATTTCTTCATGAGAAAAATAAACAAAATTTGTATCCATTGTCGCTTCCAAAGGTGTCTTCACCATTCTTCCTTAAGTAGAGCACTGATCATCAGGACTACTTCTAAATGGTTAAGACCTCATTGTCAGGGCCTGTAAAAGATAATTTCCTCAATGGGGTCTTCTTCACAGAAGAGACTCCCAATAAAACACTGCAAAAAAATCCTTTCAAAAGAAACATCTCTGTATTTGTGACCAATAACTCGAATATTTCACCTATAAATAGATATGTAAGAACTAACAGGATTCCAAGGTTTTCACTGATCTTTTCTCTGCTATGCCACAGCAGTATAAAGCAATGTCTCAGTCATAGGATAGTGCCCTTTTCCTTGTGCTAGTGCAGCCACAGTAATAACCAATACACTCAATTCCATTTTCTTAATTGCTTTCTTGTTCAACTTTTCCATTATATCAGGATATATGTTCCATTACAAGTTCAGCTATTTCCCCAACCTCTCAAAATACTACACACATTAAAAAAAAAACAAAACTGATTCCAATTAAACTTTCCACAGAATTAAGTAGAATTAGGTATCACAGCAATGGGAAAAAAGTGGACAAAAAACCATAGCATTATTAGATAGATACTATGTGTATGATTTTAGCATATTTTAGGGATTGTCTTCTTTCAGGCATTTTTTTTATTCTATTTTTTTTAAGTAGCAACAGGTGGTGATCCAAATTATTTTGGATGTTGCAGGCTTTACGTGGCCAGCTGGCATGCTCTCCAGCCTCCTAAGAATGCTTTACTGGTCAGAGCTTTTCAGGGGTTACCATGACAAACATCTGGTAATTGCATGGGACAGCAAACAGCCAAGTTTTCCCTATGTTCTTCATTGTACATCTTTTAGTCTACATTCCAAAATATGTATCTTTTTATGTTGCAAAAAAACTTGAATAGCATTAGAAAAATAAGTACAATTTTTTTTCTGTCTTTGGAAGGGAAAGGTACTGGAATGTGTATCTCTTTATAAATAGGAGAATACTCTCACAAAGAAGTCTATTTCATTCTACTTGATGCACTAAAAAAAACCAAAACTGCAAACAAAAGTTTGCGGTTTGGATTTTTTTAAACTGCTTTCATTTGTATTGTTACTTTGTGCCAGTGCTCTGGTATTTGTTCACAACTCTTCAGTACCAGCAGATCTACTGAGGCTCTGCAAAATGAGAGCATAACTTGACAGTAGGAGTAGCAGGCGCCTTAGATGTACTGAACACGTGGGTTTCATTTCATTGAAACACCAAACTCTTTACATAGGAACTCCCAATGTTTTCACCATAGCATCCAGCAGGGACCACATCTCTGTGTTCCCCATCCTCTATACTTTCATATATCTCCAGCCCCAAGCTTGGAGGAACCCCAGACACTCTTTTATCCCTCATAATCTGGATAACTAGACTCAAAAGCTCCAAGGTGGAAAAAAAAAAAGGAAAATAAAAAAAAGATGGCAAACCATGGTATCCTCATGTTCAGAAGAAACCAAGAAGTAACCAAATTCTGAGTATGTGTATATTTCTACCTTGCTTAGGATGATGTCGAGCAGCTAGTTCACAGTGAAGATGCAAACTGAAAAGTATCTCAAAATTCAAATTGCATGTCTGACTCTAAAGTCTCAAAGTGCAAATGTGAGAAGAAGTATGAGATGAGTTCCCTGTGGCTGTGGGAATTCTGGTAAAACGTGTTGCCGGAGGAGTTTATGATCTAGCGGCACAGCATCATAACACTATTTGGAGATTTTGCCTTAATGTCTAATACTACCTGCATACAACTGGTAGATTCTTTCAGAGGCTGAAGGAAGGTGAAACTGATTTTCTCTGGGATCATACATCAAAGCATTATCCTGCAGCTGAGTATTCAGCTGAAGCAATTCAGTATGCGCAAGTAGTTCAATATTCTCAAGACTCAAGTCTTCACTGTGGTCCAAATAAGCACCCACTGCCTTTTTTGGTTTTTTTCAGGAGATGAAAAATGGCTGTTTCAGCAGCAAACAGCATAGTTCAACAGCTGAACTTCCATTTCTCAGCTGATCAGAGTATGAGTCAGAGGCAGGCAGCTCCTACCACCATAGGTGTTAGTGGATTGGGTGCTGGGAGCTCTTCCTAAAACCTTGTCGCTGCTATTCTTATTACCTACAACAGTAATCTAGCATCTACTACATCTACCTCCTCACACTACCATAGCAGCATCCCAGACTTCCAAGTTGGGCTGTACTAACTCTTCCCTGCTCTCACAATTTCTGGGTAGGTAATAAACACAGCACATCTGGCAGCATTGCACAACTGTCCCTGTAATGCCTTTTAAATTCACTTTCAATTTCAGCTGTTATCGGACATCTTGCTCTCTTAGTCAATATCACATCAGCTCCCCCAGCAAGTTTCCCATACCCTACCTTTTCTGTGGAAAGTAAAAAAAATATGCTATTTTCATAGAATCACAAAGTGACATCATGGTTGAGGTTGTTAGGCAACTTTGAACATCATCTTATCCAACCTCACTGCTCACATAGAACCACTGAGGCTTCACCACTGCTAAAGAGAGTGGAAGTATCACTTCCCACAACCTGCTGGCAACACTTTTCCTGATACAGTCCAAGATAAGCCTTCTTTGCCTCAAGGGCACATTTATGGCTCATGTTCATCTTGGTCTCCTTTCTGAAAAGCTGTTTTCCACCTAGTTGCCCCCCTCAGCATATATTGGTGCATGGGGGTTGTATTGGGTGCCAAGAGGACTTTGCACTTCCCCTTGCTGAACTTCATATGGCTTCTGCCAGATCATTTCTACAGACTTCTACAGCCTGAAGCAAGGATCAGAGTTCATGGGTGGGATTCCAAGGCTGGTCAGGGCAAGTAAGGCCCAGTGGTGCAGTGAGGGTCCTCACAGTGCAGCTGGTAACTTGATTAAATATGCATCTGAAAATCTGATGTCAAGCCAGGTCACACAATTATTGACACAAAGAAGGACAAAGCTTTATTGCACGATAGCTTTAGCCATAATTTACTGATGAGCAGGGAAGGTCCACATCAGTACCTAAAAGCTTATAAGGAATCTGAAATCTGCCTTGGGGAAGAAAATTTTACACTACTTCACATTCTAAAACCTCTCTTGAGGAAGGGGACTCCTTCGAATGACCCATGCAAGAGAAGCTGCAGAAAATTGGACGCACACTTTTTCTCATTATCATCCAGTCATGAAGATATTTGTATTCACATAACTTTGCTAGTGAGCTGGTGCTACTAAGTTTAGCCAATATTCTAAATGTTTAGTTAATATTCTAAATGGATTTAACAAAGTGAAGGGTGCAACCCTATGAATCTAGAGTTTCCTCCTAACAGAATGAATGAAAGAAATATCCTTCCTTCTGTACATTTCAAGCACAGAATTATCTAATCTACAAGTGGGAGGAAGTGAGAAATTGGAAGGATTCAGACTGGTAAAGCAGAATTAAAACCTGTCATATGAAATTTAAGTGATATATAAACATATTAAAGCAGCTGGTATTTAGTCTAGTCTGATACTTCCTGTTGTTATGAGTTTACTGTGTAAGGGAATTAATGTTCATTAATTCCTAAGTTTCTATATTATTTCTATGCATTGGTTTTACAGCACTAGGATGCCAAAGTACATCTCACTGCCCTATATGTTCATGAGCACAGCCACTAAACACAGGCGCGACTGGCAGACAAGGAGGCTTAGTGTATTGGAATTTTCTGATATATCTGGCCTCTGTGGCTTAAAGGACTCAGCAACTTGTGTCATTCCAATTCAGACTTTTCAGAGATATTAAATTTAATTGGTGGAGACAACAGGTATGGCTGAGTATAAATCAATGCCAGATTCCTGACTTCAGTAAGAGCAGCAATGTCTCCAAAACACATTCAATACACACAGCAGCATGAGAAAGGATGGTAAAGTTTCTTGTGTCTTACAGATGAATGAGTCTACAAGGTTTCATCACAAAGAACTCATTCACAAAGAACTCCTTCAAAAATGTAAGAATGTATTAACTTTTTACACCTCCTGATCATTAAATGCTTTTCTGAGTCTTTTTTGGGAATCCTAAACCTGGTGACTATAATGTCCATCTCATTCAGATTCCCACAGCATCTCAGCCTAACTCATGTGTTTACCGCTTTCACCTTGGACACAAGAGAAAGTAATTTTACTTGTTTTCCAAGTAGTCATTCTTTTAGACAATATAGACTTAAATTGCTCTTCAAAATATCTTGGAAGTTGGTCAAAGGTCATTATCTTACTCTAAACCATGTATTCATATGGTCTCATAGTTCATTATCCTAACCTGGAAGAAGAGTAACCATAGTTTTCTTCTTCCAAGAAAAACTATTTTTCCTTGCTTCTTTATTCCTAAATCTGTTTTGTAGATCATCTGGAGCTTTTCTTAGCTTTAGTTATAAATGAGGAGAATGCAGAAGATTTATAAAAAATATTCAACATCTTCAGATGAAACTTTACAAATCCATGCATTTCCAAGCAAATGGAGCAGGAGTCTGAGTAAATCCAAAAGCCACTAGCAGTGTCCAAGATTCCCTCATTTACTGGCAAGATGACCTGGCTGTGTGAGGTTGGCTGACAACATCAGAAAGTTAAAATGTCTTTTCTTGTACCACCTTCAGAAGAACCCATGAGACGTTCTGGCACTCTCTGAAGGAATCTTGGAATGCCTCCAGATCATCAATAGTGAAAGAGACAGACAAACTCACTGCTTTATCCAGTAAAGATTATGAAAATTGGAGTTGCTAAATAATTTCACCAAATTCAAGAACATAAGAAAAGTTAAATGAATTTTCACTGGGAAAAAAATCTTAATTTGATAACACAGGTTGGACAGCAAAAAATTTGTAGAACTCAAAGCAAAAATATTAATATATCCAAAACTTATAAAGCTATAGGCCAGGTTAACCTGTTTGTAGATTTAATCTCTGCAGATCAAAAAAGAACCGGAGCATCCTGCTATGATTTCTCAGTCAATTGTGAGAAAAGGAATGCATGTCAAAAGAAAAGGAACCACCATCAAAAAAAAAAAGAATAAAAAACCCCTAAGAGTCCAAGGGAATTGTGCAGTTATTCTGCAAATTATTTCCCATGCTTTCAATAGCAGCTTTGAAGAGCACCGTGCTGAAGGGATTTTTCTCCCTTATTTAATCAAAATGTTGTACTTTATGGAATTTTTAAATAAAGTAACAATGGATAGATTCTCAAGGGCAACAAACAGATTAAAGAAAAGCAAAACAATTTTCACTGTGGACATCTAGGGAAAATATTTAGAACAAAATCAACAAACAATAAAGTGGAGATCTTGGACTTAGTGTTACTATCCACAACCCTGCAAATAATATAAATGAGAAGGTGGACTTACCTTTGCTATATTGCAAGAACACTGGATAAAGATTTCACTAAACAAACCCTATTCTGGCAAACCCAAAGGAAAAACAAAGGCAGGTCATTCCAGAGAGACTGGAAACAGTTGTTGATGCACCAACTTTACAAATCAACAACTTTAAGAGATTAAAGGTACTGGCCCACCACAAGGTTGTTTAGCAACTAATCTCTCCTCTAAGTACTCAACAGTGCAAGGGATGGATTGGATTTGATTGGACAAAACCTATGAAAAAAAAAAAAGCAAAAGTGTTCAGTCTGTGTAACTATAGTAGACCTAACACTTTAGTAGAGACTTGTTCCAAGCTCAAACAGACCTTTCCAAACCTAGACATTTAAAATTTATTTATGTGAAAAACACCTGGTGAATACATAGGAAAAATTGAACAGTTTCACTCCTTTTCAGAACTCAGGAACAGATTTTAAAATAAAGAGGACTCAGTCTCTGGTATGAGCAATGGCAGAAAATTTCATTTTAAAAAATGTGGTTTGTTTGGTTTTTTTTCCTTGAAAATTGCTAACAAGAGAAAAGCAATTATTTATTTTTTTCTATTTCTTCTCCACAAGAGTTAATACTAGTGATCACTGTGTAATGTGTAACAAACACACACATATACATAGTACCTCACAAGCACCCTTAAAATATCTGTCATTAAGGACTTGAACTACTTTTTTGAAGCTTGGCTAATAAAACACAGTGGATACTAGAATACACTGTCCCAGCCAAATTAAATATACAGCAAGAACATACATAAATTTGCTCCTTCTTCTCAAGACATATTCATTTAATTGATTGCCCAGATTTTACACTTTAACTATTTTACCATTCACTGACTTTACTTATATTAGTATTTAGAAACAAAGAGACAGATAAGTGATCTGTGAAAAGCTTTCTACTTTTTCATTACTCTTCAGCAACAGAGTTTGAGCAGCTTATTAGAAAAACATAAGAAGGTAACATATTCCAATCCAGCAGTTTCTAGTTTCATTATTTTCTGGCATTGAGTGAAGGTAATAGAGCAATGATTTTGAAAAGAACATATATGCCCCCTATAGATTTAATGTATTCTTACCACAGAAAGATGGAGACAAATGAAAGGCTCATTAAGCATTGCCCAAATAGAAAATTCAGTACTAGAAAAATTATATGACATCTTTCCATAGATATATTTACATACACAGAAAGCAAATAGGAAATTATTCTTTGAAGCTTAAACATCCTCCTGCCCAATCCCCTTTTCTTTCAAACATAATTCTTTTGGCCTCCACAACAGAGCTTGCCCCAGGTATTACTTTTCCTGAGCAATGTTCCCTCCTTGATATTCTATTCTTTTGCCCCAAGGCTTTCCCAAAACTGAAAGGTGTTTGGAAACAGCGTAGCATTTAATTCTGAGTTTATGGTAATGTATCATGCAAACTTATAGCACTACATATGTGGTTTTTAAAACTGTTGTCGCAATTGGCTTATATTTTAAAAGATAGATCACAGATTTTACTTCTTTTAGCAGTAATGGCATGCTGTTTTGGAAATACCATTGGCATTCAGTTCATGACACCACTATATATATATACGATTAGATCTACAAATGTGGGTAAACATAGGTGATAAATCCTAAATATTTAATGGCTTCCACATAACTAACTATTAATGTGGAATGAGCACTTTGCTTGGTCTCTAAAAACCAGTAAACTTCAATTAACCTGTAGTTCAGATTCCACATCAAAATTTCTACTGGTATATGAGAGCAAGTATGAATTCTGAATGAAGATAAAGCATATAGAGATAAAGATAAAGCTTGAGCAAGATAAAGATATAGCTTTTTATTCCAAGGTACCTAATTCATTCTTACCTCAGTGTTCTTAAATCCCACAATTTGATGCCATCACCTGCAGCTGTGGTCAGGAAAAGGTTGTAAGCTTCAGGTTGCTGAGTGCTGTAGGATGATCCCTGTAAAACAATAAATCAGTTTCAGGTAACTATTCTCATGGCATTTATTATTTATAGAATCATAGAATATCTTGAGATGGAAGACATCCATAGCAATCATCAAGTCCAACTCCCTGCTCCTTGCAGAATTACACCATATGATTAAGAGCATTGTCCAGATGCTCCTTGAACTCTGACAAACTTGGTGTTGGGACCACTTCCCTGGGGAATCCAGTCCAGTGACCAACCACCCTCTCAGTGGGTAATTTAGTCCATCTAAGAAATAAACACTAAGTATTTGTTAGATTATGTGAAAAAAAGCTTTTCTGCACACATGCAAAG
>NW_005054348.1:5169597-5197847 GCF_000277835.1 Geospiza fortis | reverse complement strand
TCCCACAACCCAGTCAGAGAAATAAAGCACAGCCTTGGGTCCTCTCAGTGCTGTTCCAGGACAGTCATGAGCCCTTTGGTCCAGGGGTGACACCCACCAGGACAGACAGTGAGACAGGTTATATGGGGCATCTCACAGACTGATGGGATTACTGAAATCAGGGTATGGGATCCATTATGTGAAGCAGGGGAAGATCTTTTTGTGATTGCACAAGACATTAGGGGATGTTTGGGGACGAAAACAAGGGCAGTGAAAGGGAGGGAGCAAAGGTTACTTCAACAGTTAATTGTAAGACGTTGTTAGCCCTGGGCTAAGTGTCCAATTCCATCGACTTCAGTAGCAATTGCATTCATTCATCACAAGACTAATTTTGGCTTCATACTTTTAAATAATTAAATCCAGTTTTAAACCTCTGATATTTTAACATCCACATTGGCAAATCCCAGCCTTTTTGCTGGCTAAAAACTTCTTTCTCCAGGGAACCAGATTGAAACAGTTAAAACACTTTCTTTCCTTTCCTTACCATTCACTTTCTTGATTTGGCTGAATACATCACAGAAACCTCAAGGTAATTTCCTGCAATCAGTATTTGACTGCCAGAAATCTCCTATTCATTAGGAAAGCTGGTGCATAACTTGCTCTAAGAGATGAATTAAAATGTACTGTGCAACACATTTCCCAACAAAGTCTACACATTCTCACATTAGCTCTGTATAACCATAAAAAAGAGTAATGCAAAAGACAAAGAGCAGCAGTCTAAAGGACAGTATTCATTAAAAGTTACTGAGCACACTTTTTGTGCTTTTAAAATATTTTCTCACCAACCCTTGATTCAGCCAGCACTGGTCACAAGAGTCCAAAACAAAAAGTTCTACAGACACATACACATTTACTTTGTGCATTACTCCTTTACTATAGAACACAGAATACAGGAAAACACTAAAGGTAAGAAGTGCAATCCATTTGCTCCTTCTCTGCCCTGAAATTTTGTCAGCAATATACTTCATTAATATATATACTTGTATCTTCAAACTACATTTGCTACTGAATATTGGTACGGAAGACAAGAAAATATATACTATTTGAGATAATATGGAAGCTGAATTTTATTTATCACTTAGTGTTTTTATAGTCCATCAATTTATGATAATCTATTATTTATGAGAATCTGATGCAAAAAGTAGCAAAATCCCAGACACACTCTTGAAACTATGCTTTCATTCTGACAGATAAATCCCTTTCTTCTGCCCCATCAGCCTCCTCATCCACCACTGTAATCCTTTCTCAGCTTCTCTCTAGATTAACTACATTGCAACCTTCACATAAAATTTGGCCTCAAGGAGGATATGATTCTATAGAATCTCACTTTCCTTCTTGAATTCCTTATAAGCACCATTTCTGTCATCCAAGGAGTGCAGCTGGCTTATGCTAAAGACATCTATCAATAGACATATAAGAAAGCATTCTGTACCTTCTGGTGATCTTATACTTTTGCCAACATTGTAACTATGGTTAGGAAAAAGTTACCTGACTGAAACTTCAGAGTTACTCATTACATTTTTCAGTCTTCACATCAAGTAGACTTCCTAACTAATGAACCAGAAACAGAAGGGTCTGAACAGAAAATTGAAAATTTTGCTGCTTCTCTGAAACTGAGTGTCCTTTATAACTGTGCTAGCAGAACATAATACCATCCAAATATTTGTGGCTCACAATGACAGTTCTCTGTTCAAAGAATATGTTTTGCACCATTACAAACACATTACTAACACTAAAGCTCTGAATCTTTGTGGTCTGATCTCAAATTGCCATCTATTTCAGATATCTCAGATGTTCCTAAACTCTAAGACAGGAAGATGATTTTGATATGTCAATCAATTCATTTTACTATGTCTCTTAAAATTCAGTATAAACAGCAATGGACTGCTATAAGCTTAATCAAAAAATTAAGACTGAGAAGAATTTCACACACTCTGGCAATTGCAAGAAACCTCTAAAACAGATTAAAAGAAAAATTTAAAATCAAAGTCATTACACAGCAAATTACATATACTTGCTTCAGTTGTTTTTGTCTAAAATCAAAAAATAAGAAAATGTCATGATGATCATCTAGGTTTCCAGGATATCCTATGTATTTTTTAATTTGCTAACAGGTTTCTGCAACATTTAATTGGAACATACTTTCACTATCACCTCCCATGACCCTTAAAAAAGACTTGCTTTTTTATTCATTTAAAGAGTAAATTTTATGATTATGCTCACTTAACGATTATCCAAGTGGAATCACAAAACAGTCTTGGAACATGAGAACTGATTTGCATGAATCTAAACTAGAAAATGCACTTCAAGAATACATATATACTGCAACCACAAATGAGTATTTAGTCCACACAATGAGACCTTGAATAATCTAAAGGAAAGCCTTCATAAATTTTGGGGTGTAGGCACTGGATCTTCAGCATGAACTGTTTCTCTCCACAGGTTTGTTTCCATTGAATCATGTCTTATCACCAGAGAACCGCAGATTCCTGTGTGTTTCATACTTTAAACAGGACGTAGTTTGCACACAGCATTCTGCACATTTTTTAAGTCTAATTTGCTCTAATAATTTTAAACTATCCAATATAATAAAATAGTTGATGTGTAATTTTCCTATTGACTTATCTAAAGTACTAGTTTTATATAACTGAAAAAATAGAGAACCTTGATGTAGAATTGTCCCCCAGAATGGTCAGTTTTCTTTGCTATACCACATACATCTAGTTTTTTTTCCCAAGTGAGTACTTGCCCACAGCTTTAGAGTTTTTCTTGATTAAATAACCTGAAGGCACTAAGCTGACCCAGCAAAAAGAAAAGCCAGAACTTTAAGCCTATATGTGTTACAAACAGTACTGAAATAGTTAGCACAATTTTAAGTGCTTTACCAGATCACGTCTATAAGGAAAACCCACAAAGAGTTCTACAACAGTAATAACAAGGACTGTTTTAAACCCACAGAAGCATGGACTTTCCAACTGGGAATGAAGCACCACATTCAACCAGACCTAACACAGCAGGCATTCCAGAACATATGCTACCATAAAAACTACAAACACTCAAATCAGTCTTCAAGGAAAAAAAAGAAGAGCAA
The DNA here is from genome assembly GCF_000277835.1 of Geospiza fortis. Classification (NCBI taxonomy): domain Eukaryota; kingdom Metazoa; phylum Chordata; class Aves; order Passeriformes; family Thraupidae; genus Geospiza; species Geospiza fortis. The sequence goes on along the minus strand of NW_005054348.1, from coordinate 5,194,717 downwards.
GGATGAGGGGTTTTAAGTCATCTATTCTATTGTAGTACTGAGAAATTTTTTTTGATTGCTGTTTCCAAAGTTTCAGAATAAATCACATGGTGTCAGATTGAGCTTCAGAAGAGAACACTTACATAAGGAAAAATTCCTGTTGAACTACAGTACTACAGTTTAGCACAAGTAAGGCAAAAGATAATAAACACTTCTCTAATAGCAAGATCATTCAATCAGTCTCACTGCTCCCTCCTTTACACTAGAGAACAAATGAAATCTGTATGGACCTATCACACAGACTCATGGTCTTGCCCATCCTCCCCAACATATAAATACTTACTGATTACTACCAATTCTACTTTTAGCCTCTGATTTCTTTGTTGTTGATGCTGTAGTGGTACTACAAATACGATTCAATAAAGTATGTACCTTATTTTGGCAGATCTGATGGACTGATCTAACATGAGCTTCCTGTATCACTGCTGCGCTGCAGCCTGCATTGAGGTCAAAAACTTCCAATGCTCGGTTGCTGCCAGCTGTAAGTACAATATCTGTACAGTTCTCTGTGTTAAAGTTAAACTTATCCAAAGGAAAAAAAGCATATAGACAGATAAAAATACAGATAAATAAACATAAATATAAACTCTGTTGTATTTATTGCTCTATGAGCAACACCAAAAAACTTACAGCACTAAAAATTTATGTCTAAGGATGAAGTTCAACATCATAAAAAATTACAAGTTTTTACTCCAATAGAAAAGGAGTAGTAAATCATCAAATGCTACTTACTTTAGCTGATGTCCATGTCATTAAGTCCAAAGAACTACAAAGAAAATAAGAAATACAAAGGATACAAGAATAGAATTCATTTACTGCTGAAAGGCTAGTAATCTCCATTGCTGAAGTCATGGGAAATTTCTGTACCAATTTGCAAACACTCCTCTGTTTGTATCTGCAAAGAATATCAAATAAATGCTTGTGTTAATGAAATTAGTTACAATTTGTAAATTCCCGCTGGAACCACAAATCAAAATCCTTTCTTTCATTATTAAAAAATTAAAGTGACAGATCTTTTGCCTTATTGTTGAACTCTGCTAAAAACTTCGTAACCAAACTCATTTGGATGAAAAAAACTCATGATATTCATATACAGAAGGTTTATTGTCCATCAACATGAAACAGTAAAATAATCCTGTATGTATACTGAAAATGTTGAAGAGATTAAAGTCTGTCAAGTACCTATGTTCAGAAAGCAGATATGCCACTGACTTCAGTGTAGCATTTAATGTGCTGATGATAGGGCAATCAGGAAAAATACGAGGAGAAAACAGTGAGGAAAGAATGAAAACAGTGAGGAAAGAATAATTTCCACTCAGACAGGAGGGGAATAAGGGGCTGATCATACGCTACGAAAGAAGTTTTTCTTCCCAACATACAGAAAACTCTTTAAGGTCCTGTGGGTTACCTGCCAGCTCCATGCAGCGGTGGCAAACATGCCAAAACCTTTAAAATAGTTTCAGACTTTTTTATTAGACAACACAAAACTGCATTGTAATCCAATATAACTAGAAATTTCTGTTTACTGAAATATATCCACATAGGCAACATGGATCTATTCTTATAGTAAACAGAAAACAAAACTCCATGGATATGGATATGGATATGTGGGGCAAGAAGAGTTTGATTTTCATAGAAGTCACCTAAGGAATACAGAGTCAATAACAACTGTACTGGGTCTGGTTGGGATGGAGTTAATTTTCCTCATAGCGGCTTGTATGGTGCTGTGTTTTAGACTTGAGATCAAAACACCAGGGTTTTAGCCATTGCTGGACACTGTCTGCACAGTGTTAAAGTACTTCCTGTGTAACAGTTAATATCATACTTGCATTTTAGCACATCTGTCTAATGAAAGTACAAAAGTCCATGCATGACGTGCTGTAGGAATCATTACTGTTTCTTTCCAACAATGCTAAAAGTTTGCAAAACTGAGATCATTTGACAAAAGTAATATGGTTATCAGCCAGATCTGTTCAAAAGAAAAATGCTTAGTGACTTGGTTTTGGCCTTTTGTTGTTATTCTCTAACAATGATCTGCTGATCTTCTCAGATGGACATCAGAATGATTTAATAGTGATGGTGAAGCAGAAGATAATACATAGTGTTTTGCAATTTAATCCAAGAATCTTTTGTAGTTTCCACAAGTACTTTATTCAAATAAACTAAAAAATAAACTGCACTAGACTTCAAGAGCAAATGATTTATTTCTATTTTTGGGTAAATCTACCCAAGCTAACTTTAAATAAGCTGACTGATAAAATAGGTACAATCTAATGAAGGCAGTATGAAGTTTCCTCTGGTCCAATTTACCATGCTGAAAGAAGCTGATTAAAACAGTAAAGTTTTTCCCAAATGCCAGAACAATTGTTTGAATTGGCTGAAGTACCTTGCTTCTACACTGCAGACTACTCCACAGATAAATACCTCACAGGGCATGACACAGATAGAATTTCACATAGAAAGAAAATCAACCAACAGTAAACTGAAATTCATAAAATAGAAGTTATGAGATAACTGAACCAAAGTAACAGAGGGAGGGGGATATAGAAGAGTACCCACTATTAAAAAAAAAAAAAAGAGGAATTTTATCATGTTTAAGAGGGGTTTTTTGACACAATGCATTTGCTACATGTCCTATATATCTTAAATTCCAAGTGTAACTCATTTAAAATTCAGGCAGATATTGTGGACACACTGAGCTGGACACTGTACATTCATGCTTGTCTCTTAGAAATTAAAGTTTATGTAGCAATTTGGGTTACCTTTTCATTGGTTTATTAATATCCCCATAAACTAAGAATTAACAAGTAAAACAAACTAGGTAAGCAGATTATGGAAGAAAACTATTACATAATTCTGTCTGACCATTTAACATTTCAGTGAAGTTCCACATACCAGCTTCATGCCTCAACCCAGGAAAGCACTCCTATTCCTAAACATATTTAAGCTTGTGCTTAGTACATTTTTCTGTGCAGCAGCAAAACTACAAAGGAAATAGAGGAAGAAAATAGACTAGCTTTTCTCTTCTAAGGATGCAGTCCAATACTGTCTAATATCATCAACAGACAAAAACATACCACTCAAAATATCAACTAAGACTTCAGTGTTGTAGCCCTAATTCTTTTTGTTCTTCCATTCAAAACAAAGATATTTTGGAAGTAGCTTTTATTATTTATTCAGCTTTTTATCTTCTGTAATAGTTTTTCCCCCTCAGCTTACCTCACCTCACACAAAATCGCAGATCAAACTTTACAAGAACTTTCACTGGTCTGTTAATGAACTCACCGTTTTAGGTCATCCTTGGTTGTATCTAGATGGAAACTTAATAGATGAAATTCAGCTCCACAACACAGCAATATAAATGTATCGATAAAATAAAACTGTGCAAAGCGTACAGTCTTATGGAACTTCTCTTTACCCTGAAACATAAAGGAATTTGTTAAGAATGGATTCAAACATAAATATTTTTTGTCAGAGATTCCTCGGGTTAAGGCAGAACCTCCCTATCATCCTGATCACAGGCCAGGAGGTTAAACTCTACATAGTGGCCCTTCTTATTTTTGACATCTATTATTCTGAAAAAAAAAAGATTTAATTCTTCTTAAATTAGCTGGCAGAATATCTGTAGTCAATTGAATCTAATACAATTTAGCTTCATCCTCTGAACTTCTTTTAGAACTGGGGTGTGGACTAAAGTCAAGCAAAGCTGAGCCAATGGAAATATTACATACCGACCAGACAATAAAACTAAAATTTCTAGACATGTCCACCAGGATTTTTTTTAACAAGGTTGATTTTTTCTTTTCCTAAATTATCATGAGAAAAACCTAATTTGAAGTCAATAGAGATCACCCAGATCATTAAATCAGTGGGAGTCACCACTCAGTAGCTCTAGAAATTGGTTCTTTCTACAAAGCTTTTAAAACAGAAGTAGATAAAAGTGCAAAATAATATTCTCTGTGTCCAAATAAATGGAAGTTTCCACTTACCAGAATTAGGGCAGGTTCCTTATTGCAGACTGACCAGACCCTTAAAGTTCTGTCTTCTGATGCAGAAACTAACCACTTCCTGTCATGACTCCAGCCAACAGAGTTAACTGCACCATCATGACCTAATAAAAATAATAATGTCTTGCATTAATAAATTTCTCTAGTTACTTGTATTGTTTTAATATAATTATGCACAACATTAAAATACATTCTAAGTACAGGTTTCAAATTGTTGGATTAAAACCAGTAACAGTAAACCAGCTATTGAAATTTCATTCCACCAAAACACACAGGATGTTTCTCATTGTAATGTCTCTCATTAATGAACAGACAAAGATAATTCCAACTCTAATTTTTCAAAGTTATTGGGAGAGCAATCTCAAGAAATACCCTTGAAATTAAATTTAACCAAAGATTCAGTATTGGAAAAAAACCCTGAGTATTATATTATAATGAAATTTTATATTAAACATGGTCTGGAAACCCCTTAAGACACCAAAAACAGTTGAAGTACTTTGAGGTTTTTTATTAACCTTTTATTACTGAGCTAGCTATTTTTGGCTTATAAATAAAATGAGCGTGCCACTTCAATGGCTTGTTAAAAACAAGATTGTAAACTGAGAAAGAAAAAACTTTAAAAGTCAGAAACAATAGTCAAAAGCTAAAATTATTAATTTGATCCAACATTATGTTGAAGTTGAAAAAAAAAGATCAAAAAAGAACATGCCAATCAAGTTTTACAGACTGTGATGCATGTTATTGCAATTTGCCAGATGAAGTCTGATTAATTTCATCTAGCCCTAAAACATTCAAAGTTCTTATGCTGCCCTCTTGTGCACATTTTATCTTTACTCAATGTAAGTTTTATATTAAAAAAATAGTTTGCTTTAAATTACAGGAAGGCTATTAAATATATCACAACAATTGAGATATTTCATTTTGTAGACATATGTCTACAAAAAGTCTTATAAATGAGATCTTTTAATTCCCAGTTACCAAACAGCTGTAGAATTATCACCAGAAAACTGCACAGGTACTGCACAAATACACATGTAAGTATTATTCTCATTTTGTTCACAACAGAAAGATTTATTTAAAGGCTTTGATTTTCTAAAAATATTTGGAAGCCTTGAATAATCTGCATTAAAGGAAAAAAACCAACACACAACACAAATCAAACAAACAAACAAACAAAAAAAAACAAAAAAAAAGAAAACCACAACAGAATATACAAAACTGTTTTCCAAAGTAGTAAGGAACCTGAGAAACCTTAGGAAAATCTGAGGTTTGGAAAATTGGAAGAGCCATGCAAAAAGCTTAAGAATCTGTGCTCTCCAGGCCCCACAGTCCCAAAGCACAGTGAAGGAGATGCCAGCTGGCTTGAAAGAGCCCAGTAAAATTCAAAACAGGCATTACTCAGGGCTCCCCAGCCCTAGAGCACATTGAGAAGAATAGCAGCTGGTTTTCTAAAAAGACTTCTTCAGAAAGGCCATGCTGGCTGTAACTCTTTACAGCTGTTCAACATTACCTGCACTTCACTACAGGACACAGACACCTGAAGAGTCACCACTGAAGAAGAATGCAGAACTACTTAAAACTGTAACTCAACCCTTCAGGGAACAAGGCTGAATAAATCGGGCTAAGAGCAAAACTGCTGTTATATCATTCCTCTGATGCTGCCTTATAGAGCCATGACTTTTGATAAGGAGCAATATTCAGATGTTAATGCTGCCTTGAAACTGAAATTTTTTACCAGAATAGATACAATCTTCATTTCTTGAAAAAAAGAAAATTTTACATAGCCATTGATTGCAACTCTAAGTAAGAATAATGCATCGTGATTTTTCACGAAAACAAATATGACACTTCTAAAATAAGAGTATCAAAAGTAGAAAGTAAACAGGTGACTACATGGTAATCTGAACACAGAAAAAAGATGTGAATGAAACAAGCAGGCAACTAATGGTTTGTGGTTCCTAATACCATGCATTACTTCACCTGGCAGTTCAACATTTACGTTGCGTTTGGAAAGAACTACATACATGTTAGAATATGGTTTACATTGCTTTTCAGACATGTGCATTATTAAAAAAAAACAAAAACAAAAAACATAAATGATTAAAGGTATCAATGAAGTAAGTCAGTGAAAAACTTAAGAACTTGATATTGTAGAAAAAAGAGACTGTCCACAAGGCATATTTTTATCAATTTCCTCACACAAGAAGGATAATATCAGTAATGTTGCCTCCTTAATGTCACTTCTTGCACTAAATATAATGAAAATTACTCAAAAAGAAAAACTGTTTTCACAAATCAGTTTTCAGAGTTATTTACTTAGAAATAATTCTCTAAAATATCTTTAAGTAGTCTGGTTTTAATACTTGTTAGGGTCAGATAGTAAAAACATTTATTTTCCATTATGAGGTTTCACAGAAAATTCATGCAGCAGGACCAAATAAAGTCATAACATTTACAGTTATTAAAAATTTAACATATTGTTATTGTAGAAATTTAGACACAATCTGGTGTTGAAGACTCATTTAAAAGCACACGTTTACACATGCATACACTTTTGTTGTTTTGGATTTCTTCTTTGGAATAGTTCCTCTTTGTTTAAATGGTTATTCGCTAGAAGCCCGGAGTTGCAAAGCAAACACATATTTTGCCAAGTCATCACAGTCAATTTTTTTGGCTAATAAACTATCAGAACATACTGCTACAATATACACATGCATTATTATTGCAATATATTGCCTTTTTTTTCTCTCTTTAATTATTGTAATACATATTATACATCATGATGAAGATTTCATTATATATCATCATAGATTGCTTCTTACCCCACAAAAAATTGAGAAATGTGAACCCCTGGTAGTCACTTTAATTCTAGGACAAAATTAAGCAATCAGAGAAATAAATTTTACATCTTGAATCATCAGTACTTCCTCTCTCTTGTTATCAGGGTGATGTAAGTGGCATCCATGCCATTTTAGACCAAACTCAACCATCAACTCAACTCATATCTTTTATAATATAATTCATAAACTTACCTGAAAAAACATTATGCACATCAGTGAGATTGGCATTGAATATCAGCACAGTTTTGTCAGCCTGGCCACAAGCTAGCAGCTCTCCATCCCCTACAAAGAAGAGCATTTAATGATTTACATCTGAAAGCAAAAAGAAGCTAATATGCTTCCTCTTTTAATCATAAAAATCATGTATGTCACTACAACAAAACAAAACCCAGATATTAATTTAGTATGTTTAACACTAGCTTTTTATGAACATCACCAATTAGTGTTGCAGAATTTGGTAGGATTTTGTAGGCAAATTCATTTCTGGTCCTGACATATTCTCTAAATAACATAATTTTTTTAACTCAAAAAAGTAAAATCTGAATTTTTTGCTTTACTGAGGTTATTTAAGACTGTGTGTGCATGCATGAGTGTGGGAGAGACAAAGAGAAAAAGAGAGAAAGATGTTTCTTCCTCAAACTAAAAGAAGATTTATACTTACAACATACTAGCAAAACTCTCTAGGGAACAAAGATGGAATATATTTTAGCAAAGTTACTGATTGCATCTAATTGTTTTTATTTCCTGAGGATGAAAGTTGTTCTTGTCCTCAAAACATTTACAGATATTTAAGTTTTTAAATATTTTGAAAATATTTTGCCTTGCAGGGTGTACATTGACATAATTATATACGTGGTAGAATGCTTGATTGCTAATCTAGGAAGTGCTTTCTGCTTAATCATATTTACATTGTAACTGACTAAACCAAGAGTCATTTATCCAAAACAGTTAAGAAAAATGCCTCTTTGGGTCACATAGGAGAATTCCTTTTTTAATATTTCAATTTACAATAATTGAATAATATTTATATAAGAAATATGAGTATTTTGAAACAGAACTTCAGTATTTTATACGCCCTAATGAAACTAAGTAAATGTGCTAGAAACTAAATTCCTTAGTGAAAGAACTCTTAATTTTCAAGTAGTAATGGGAAAGTCAAGGAATAAATTCAAAAGGAAATAAGACATAAAATCAGAAATAGAGTCCTGTTGCATATGTAGCAACAGCTTGCATGGTTTTGCAAGATAAAAATTATGATCAAACAGTATGTGGTATTGCCAGAAACTTTTCTGTGAATTTATCCACACTAAATTCCCAGTCTTTAGAAACTATGCCACACAAATTTTTCATTTCTTTCTTCACACTGACACAACTGCACTTTTTATAAAGCCTGTACTTACCAGAATATTGAACACAAAAAATTGGGGTTGGTTTACAAGTAACAGATATCTCTTTCTCATATTTGATTGGAGGATAACTTTCCAATGGATATTCTTTATTTTTGCTTCAAAGAAGGAAAAAAGAAAGAAATTAGTACATCTTCATTTCAGTTATGAAATAAATGTGCTTTGGGAATTATTCTAAACATCTTTATATAAATATTTGCTGGAAAAAATACGTCAAATCCAATGTAGAAGCCAAATTCATTTTAAACTGTTATATTAAAACTACTCCTACCAGTAAGAGGTATGAATTCACAAGATCAAGAATTAACAGTATCTGGCAAAAAAAGAATTTCTTAAGTCACAAAAGTATTTAAAGAATATCAACTCTACCTTGTTTACAAAGACCTTGTGGAAAAATGCAGTATTAGCTAAAAAAAAAAGCAATTTAAATAAAAAACTCACACCAAACTTAAAATACTAAGTAGCTTAACCTATATAAAACAGTGCTAAAACAAAGTTGAAATTATCTGAAGTACTCATGTAAAGGCTTCCTATGTGTGCAAGCTTTACAAAAACTTAGTCTTGAGCTATTAAGTGGGTTTCTTAACACTTTAACATCTCTTTTTAAATGAGAAAAATTATGGCATCAATCATTCTTTACTTTCATGTTTGTATTACATAAAGGAAAAACTACATAGGAGTAAAGAGAAAAAATGTGTGCAATATCCCCATTTAACATTCCATACAAATTAACATGAAAATGCCAGCTTTAGAAAAACATTTGTTCTTTTTGACCAGTGATAAAGATTCCACTGGTCAATTTATACTATTGCACATAATCTGTTTAAATCCATTGGAGTAAGTTTGCATTAACTTTAGGTAACAAGATTTTTAGGGGTGAATGAGGGACATGATCTGAAATCACTTCTCCCTGTGCCACATTCAGTTATTTTTCAGACTAGAACTTCAGCTTAAGAACATGTTAGACTTAGCTTCCAACCATATTTAGCACCTGTTCTTCCTACCAACACAAATCTAAGAAAATAGATATGCATATTTTCTTTTATATGAAGCACTCAACTTTAATTCACAGTCTGATAAACCAAATCACTTGCTGCAGTGATAAATTTTTATATCAAATTTACCAAGCCTTAGTTCTAGTGGCAACCCTTACTAAAAAGTTCCAATGACAGAACCATTTTTAATTTCTTAAAGTTGTTTTAATTTGTTCCTCCTTTAACAGTCATTAGATGACCTACCATTTACAACTTGTCTTCCACTTTGATACCTCTTTTTTTTTCAGGTTAGTATTTGGAGAAAACATGGCCATTCTACGAGAGAGAAAACATACACTCTTATATGAAATATTAAACCTTGCATGGGAGAAACAGCTTTTTTCAAACAAAAGCAATCCTATTTCCTTCTTATTATTTACATCTGTGGGTAATGTCAATAGATAAAGAGAATGTACACTTTGATGACAATATAAATGTTTAATATTTTAATGCCTGAGTTTGGACCTTGATTTCTGTGACTTATCTGTTGAATAGCATATTCTGAAGGTCAAAATTCATACAAATAAAGTTCTCAGACAATACTTTCTGCAAGCTGCGAAAACAAGAGCCTAGTCAGATGAAAGAATCATTTCCGTTTAAAATATGGATTTCAAATGGAAGTTGGACAATGAGCAGAAGCTGTGAACATTTTGGTTTACAGTATGTTTTTTAAATTCTTTTCTTTGATACCACCATAACTATTTTTCACAGGTGACTAATTTCACAATCATGAGACTACATAGTTAAGTGAAATAATATCACACACCAATAAGACAGAGAAAGCAGTGATATTTCTACTGACCGTGGTGCTGCTCTATATCCTGATGACTTAATTTTATTATGGAAAACCAACGGTTTATCCTTCACTGTTTTCTTCACTCCTGCAGGAAAATAATTTAATTTACATTAAAATGGTTTTTTAACATTATATTTTTACAGTGAAAGTAGATACTTTTGCACAATATAAATACTTGATGTTCCCTTATGTTACAAAACACATAAATGACCAATCACCCTAAAATAATGATTACTGAGAAAAGGAAAGATATATGAACTGTTACATTGTATAACATCCCTCCTCCAGTTACATGAATAAGTAGGAACTTTAAACTTTGAAGTAGCAAGAATACTGTTCTGAATCACTTTTTTCACCATTCATTTCAGTTAGAAAATGTGTTTTCTAACTGCCTCTGCTTAGACTTTGTATGCATTAGCTATAATGCATTCACAGCCTATATTTGGACTAAGGAACGAATCTAAAGATCATTAACCAGCTGACTGGTGGGTACCTATAAGTATTTGTGCTCCTACATGGCTCAGGTCATGGGTAATCTCTGCATGCCCAGTGCTGTACTAGGAAGCCCAGTGGGCACCCCTCAGCTCCAAACTGAATATTTCATATCAGCAGAAACAAACTAAACAAACAAACATTGTAAAGGGGGAAATTTTGTTGATATTCCAAGGGAAAAAAACCAGATGCATCAGGATACATTTACCCAACCTCCTATCCTGAGGGTAAAAGTCCCATCAAATGCCACTAACTATACTTTCTCTTAATGCAGCAATGAGGAACAAAAAAGGCCCCTCCTGAGAAGCTCCCAGTACCATACACCTTAAAAGACCAAAGGATTTCATTACAGCACTTATCTATCTGATCATGAGATGTCAACAAAGGCAGCACAGTTGTCAGTGCTGTGTGTCCAAGGCAGCCTGGAATCCTAGATAAAACTCTGTAGATGCATTCTGAAAATACCATGAAACCTTAGAGATACAACCTTTGACATTCTAACAGGCACAATACATGCAAATGGTAAGGATGAAAACATCTTTTTTTGATATTTTTTGAATCGTATTTTTGCTCACCAAAAAAAGCTACAAGTGCTTCAATGGCAACTGGACGTCAGATCTCTTTTTTTAGGCAGTAGAACATTGAGACAAAAATTAACTTCCTAAACATCCAGTATTGGCAGAAGATTATTCAGAACAACAAAATATACCAATACATCTGTTTGGTATATTTCATAACCAAAGAAAAAATTGACAAATTATACAGAAAAATTTACTGCATGCTAGGGAATAAGAATGACTTACAAAAATGTAAGCCTTCGACACTCTAACACTTTTAAAATTCACAGAAAATTCTCAGACAGTGGTTTTTTAAAAAAGAAAAATACTTATAACCGTAATTTTAACGACAATTAGATGTGTACAATATGAAATATTAACAGAAGTCTAAAATTCTTCCTACTGAAGTAAAAACATAATATAATGTATACTTAAAACAAAAATCAACTTACTGATTGTATTAGGCACAAGCCAGCTGGAAGTCAACTACTGTTTTTAAAAATATAACTTAATTAATTAATTTCAGAATTGGTTTATACTTACCAAGTGTTTTACTGGAAGGTCCTTTCATGTTCTTTAAACCTTTACACAATGGAGAATTTGCTAATAAAGTACACCTAAGTTATAAAATGAAGCACAAAACAATTGATCAATGCAATGAACAAAAATGTCAGATTAGAAAAAGGTGCCAAAACTCCTTTTTAGTTATTTGTCTGTATTCAAAATCTGCATTAATAATCTGGATAAGGGAGCAGAGTGACTCTCACCATGTTTGCTGATGACTCAAAGCTGAGAGCAGTGTCTTAAAGAGCAGAAGGTTGTGTTGTCATCCAGGGAGACATTTATTGTCTGCATAAATGGACTGACAGCAACCTTGTGGAGCTCAACAATGTGAAAGGCAAAGTCCTGCAGCAGAGGAGGAACGAGCCCATGCAGCAGTACAGGCTGTAAAGCAGACTCTAGAGCCAGGCTCTGTGCCCTAAACCCAGCAGCAGGACAAGAGGCAATACATAAAAAATGAAACACAGGAGGTTCTCTCTGAACACTAGGAAACACTTATTTCCTGTGAAGGGGACTGGGCACGGGCACAGAATGCCCAGAGGGGTTGTGGCATCTCCCACCACTGACATATTCTAAAGTTGTTTGGACATTGTGATGGGCAAATGTCTCCAAGTGGCTCTGCTTGAGTGGGGTAGTTGGACAAGATGACCTGAAGAGGTGCCTTCCAAACTCAACCATTCTGTGATTCTGTGATTTCTCCCTCTCAATACAACTAAAGCATGATAAGAAAAAAAACTAAAACCAAACCATGTCAGCAAGTAGCACTGCAGAAAACCTCATGACACACTGTAGTGCCAGGTAAACAAATCCATCATCCAACATGGAGAGAAAACATTTAATAATTCTGTACCTGGCAATAACTGATAGGCTTTTCTCATTTCCACGTGGGAGAAGATCATTGTGCTGAGTTCTCACCAATGCAGCAAGGTTAACTTCCAACACAGCAATCACATCTTCAAACATCGAAGCAATCAAGCATAAAACCTGCAGCAATCACCATAGATTAACACTCCATTTACTCAAATAACTTAAGTTCAAAACATAATGCATTTATAAAGAAAAATAAAATCAATTTCTGAAATTTATAAAAATTAATAAAAATATCCATGGATTTAGTAATGAAGAGCATTAAGTGGTAGAGTGTTTAAAGCAATCCTTCAAAAATACGCCTATGTTTCTTAAATGTGTTTTAACAAACTTACACACATAACAGTGACAGAAATTCCAACACCACCTACACTGGAGACAATTCTGCAGTAAGAGTTGTGACGAAGTACACATGGAAGAATGGCTTCAGCAACATGATGAAAACATGCTAAGAGCTGAATTTAAACAAAATACTTCTCTAAAGAAAAATACTTCTATGTTAAATATGTAGCCTAGATTGAGCTTACCTCTGCAGGAAAACTGCAATATCAAAAATGGAGTATACAGATAAGAATGGCCTTCCATTTTCTTAAAATCACTTTTAGTGACTTCCAACAGAAATTTTCTCACAACTCAAATAGTTTTGACAGATACTTTAGAAGGATTCAGAAGTAGCACATCCTAACATTTTTTTTGAGAAACAAGTATAACATTTTTTTTTTCCTCTTAAAATATTTCCTTTGCTTCTTCAATGGTCATTCTTGACATTTAAGGTACATCCTGAACACTGTAACAATTCACCTTTTCCTTATTAATCACTTTAGACTGTATATAACCTGTGAGAGCTTCAAAATAGCAGATTCCATAATGAAGAATCAACCCTCTTCAAAGAGATTACCATGTAAGTCATATTAAATGACACAAATCTGTGCACTAATCTGTTAGCAAAATGTGTAAATATTTATGGAAAATAACTGTAACTGTTAACATTTATTAAAGCAACGTTTACTGTATACTCACCTTTCCATTAGCTGCCTTCCTTGTTAATGCACATGATCTGGCAATCTGAATGCTGAGGTCACTGTAATCTTTATCAAGAAAAACAAAGTACTATAAAATAATACCTGCATTTCACAACAAAAAACTTATCTCTATGACACACAAAAAAATCACTTATACTAATCTGACACGACCCTAACCCATTCTCTTCAGAGCATATACTTCTATTTTATCCTCAAATTATAATGGAGTAGAATAACTTGTATTTAACACTTGTATTTAACACTTATGAACTGCAAAATTGAATAAAAATCCATGGCTAGCCACTACACAGATCTAGCACCAACGTGTCTTCTGAGAAAAGTCACCAGGGCCAGGAAAACATATAAAAACTACTAGGGAAAAAAACATTTTTAAAAAACATTTGGTTTGTATTGTATTCTGCTATTTCACAACCTAATTCTTACATTTTTGTCAGATAACAAAAGCAATCTCATTATCATGTAATCATATATCTTTTAAACATACCTCTGTAAGATAAAAGAGCTTCTAATTCAAAGTTTGCCAAATTAATTATTAACAAGCCAGTAGAGGTTCCAATCCAAAAATAGCTAGTATTCTGGGAAGAATATCTATTAAAACAAGGAGAAAAATATTTCTGAGTAGGATGAAGAAGCTTTTCTTACTACCATGCAACAAACAAAAGTCGGGTTTTTTAATTCCCATTGGCCAATCCCAGTGCAACAATAATTAAGCACACAGAGAAAAAATACATTAAATTTAAAGCTTTTTTTCCCAAATCTGTAGCTCAAAGTTTCAAGCAAAATTGGTGAAGTTTTGAAAACTGGAGAGAAGTTTTCACAATCCTTGAGCAGAACACAATCCTTGATTCATGTAAGTTCTTCATAGCACATCCAAAACTGCACAGGAAATACTTTTCTTCAAAAAGTAATTGTGGTTTGTAAGAGTTGAGAGATGCTGTAAAAGCATCGTATACACAAAAAGAAAATTCAAACCAAGAGACAAATCCACTTGTAGTTTATTTTTAACACTCTTATATGAACACCCAAAATGCAGAGAAATTCAATGTATGATTTTACATAATTAAAGTACAACAGAAAAGGCAGCACAAACAGAAGGGGATAAACCCCAGGCATCTGAAATTTTCATAATGAAAAATGTTTTTTAATTACCCAGCTGCCTGTGCTTAGTGGCAGCACTATTGCAGCTGGGTAATGAAATCCAGCTTCTGCAAGCACCAGAGAGTAAACCAACGGGTTTGTTAATTTCAGTTACCAGCCTCACAGCATAATATAATTGTAACAAAATAACAGTTGTCATTCTCAAAAAAACCTAAAAATTTTTGATGCCACAATAAATAAAAATTGGCATCAACATTTTAATAAATTTTCCAAATAGGAGTCAGTAGACTTATTAGTTTGAATTAAAATGAGACCACAAGAGTTGAAGTAAGGATATGGAAAAATATGAAGCTGTAACTTTATTCCAAAAAAAAAGAAAAAAAAAAACCCAAATGTATACAGTCAAATCAGTTAAGAAGCAGACTGGAATAGACAGTTTCATTCCTGGTTTGTGATACTTTTACATGATATGAATAATTTTATTTGTGGTTTGCACTACTTTCATTACAGCAGTAACAGACTGATTTAATTTGCAAATTCTTTGAATTATGTATAAAGTGTCCCTATCAAGTTATTATGAACACCATAAAGTGATATATCCAGGAAGTTTAACTCACTCCAACTTTACAATAATAACATCTATTGTGATGAGATTGCTCAATGTCAAAAAGCTTATGAAAGTGTGAAATGCCTAATTTTGGACATCAGTGTTCCAAAAGTGTTTCACTGTTGCTTTTCATTGCAGGCAGGAAAAGCAGTATATCAAGGATTGTTCAATTGTTCAGACAAATCTGAAGCACCTTCTAAAACCAACACACTCTTTTAAAAAAATAAATAGAAAAGAACTTTTATACTCTCAACTCAAAATATAATGGAACTTAATTAATAGTAAGAATTTAATGGCCATGGTTGTTTATAAGCAGAACAAAACCTTCAACTGTGATGTGATAGCTGAAAGAACAAATAGACCTTAGATGTATGTTGTGTAGCAGTAACAGGTGGGAATGGGAAAGTGATGCTATCTCAATTCAGAAAATTATTTCAAATAATCTGTTACTGTGGATCCATTTCAGGCAATCATGTCCCAGAAGTGGATTGAAAAATAAATGAGATTGAGTTTCAGAAATCTCCAAAAGCAAATGTTTAAAATGTGACACAAAATATGCCTTCTACAAGGTACAAACTGTTTTATCCAGAAGTGCAGAGGTAACTTGTTCATGAGCTGTAATTTGCTGTCCAAGGAGGGAATGTGACAGTGGCTGGCACTGGACTATCACAGTATAAAAAATATACTAAAAGCCTGTATATGAAGAGAGAGTAATTCAGACTAGAAGTAAAATTGAATGAGTCAGCTCCTGGAACAACTTCATTAGGGACATGGTGGATTCTTTATCACCAGAAAACTTGTCATCTTTAAAGATGTGCTGCTGTTCAAATCAAACTTACAATTGTGATGAAAGCAAAGCTTTTACACTTTGAGAGTGATATTATACAAGCAATAACACAGACTGTAATAATTCATCATCTGACCTTCAAGTGCTGTCACTGCATTAAAATATGGCTGAGATATGCATCTTAAAAATCACCACTTCCTTTCTCTCAATGGTGGTACTTCTAAATATGCAGGCATCATGAAAATAACTCTGAATAATTACTTAAATTAACATAAAGACAACCAAAATTGTCCAGTACTGCTGGATACTTTTCTTCTTTGTTTATCAAAAGTTATTTATATATCTAACAAGAGATTAATCAGTTCCGTCTGAATAATCCACCACAGAGCAGAGTTTAGGACAAGATTTTTCTAAAACATGGTGTGGCTGAGAAATTTATACACTTGAAAATCACAAATTACAACACAAACAGGTTGTTATTTGAGACAGATCTTGTGGGAGTGTCATGAACAGATCTCCAGGTGCTTGATAATATGGTTAAACTTCTTTTCAGGAAAGAAATGCAATGTAAGAATTAATTCTACCTGGCTAATCAATTCCCTGGGAGTGAGTAACAGCATCATATTCTGAAACATCTGTCCCTCTGACAGAAGTTTGACTAGAGCAGGTTATGTAGTTCAAAAATTATTTAAACTTGGAAGATAAACTGACACGGTCACACAGTGGCTGCATCAGATGTTTCTTTAGGAAAGCAAACGCCAAAAAAATTGATTTATTAATTACTTTTTAACACATCTTCCCTGATCAACTAGTATCAATAGATGTTACAATGGATATTCTAAATGACATTTTTATATAATTGTTTTTCAGAATAAAACCCAGTTTTAACTTTATATCAGCTTGCAGATCACTAAAAATATTATTTCATTTTCTTATTGCATTTTTCAAAAAAATACAAATTTGCAGTGGAAATAATCCAAGAACCAGTAGGAACTCCAAGAAATAAATCTGACTCAAATCCTAGGTGATATTTTAAACTTACATGTTTTCTTCATTATCGAAACATACAAAAAAATCACAATGCTCAATTAAGAGGATAGGCAATGATGTTTCCACTGATCCTTCTGGTCTCGTGTTGTCTGTTTTGCAAAGCTTGGAATTATTTTGCCCTTCACCTAAGAAAGTCAACAATAACAGCTATCAGAATACTATGAAATAAGGGAAACAGACAGGATTCAAGAGAGAATTTGTAGTAGTCATGAAAAACTAAGACCACACTCAAGAAACTTCTATTTCAAAAGATGGATATTTCCTAAGAGCCAGTTTTCCTCATTATTATGTGAGGTTTTTTCACATACCTAGAGACAAAATACAAAGATCCTACTTATGAACTGAAAATGAGTTTGCAGATTTTAGGCGTTTTCATCTCAAGAAGTGACATTGAAAGCCATATTGCAACAATTCTTAAATTTGCTGGGTACCTTTCCACTTAGCCTGAAAATTGTCTTGACACTAAAGTTACAACATAATCCAAAGGCAAGATAAAAATCCACCTCAGTTCCCTATTCCCAAGGAGTCTCCAATCCATTCTGCATGTGTAATTCACACTCAGAAACTACTAGCATCAAATTCAGCATTAGATACAGATATTACATCACTCTCTTTCAAACATGAAAGTCAGATCCATAGATTTTAAATAATAAGAAATTAGCAGTCTTTCTCCTTAGGTTAGGATTTCAGGATTATGGAAGCTGGACCACTAGGCAGGTAAGAATACAACAGTCATTGATCCAGGAAAAGAGCAAGCAAGGGAAACCAGATTCCCCTTTCCCTAGGAAAGCCACAGTAGTGCTGAGGGAACAGGGGTCTGCACCTCACCAGGGAGAGAGTGACTTCCCATTGTACAAAAGCTGTCACCTACTCATGGCCATCCCAAGGCACAGCAAGGGAACGATCAAACCAGTCTGATACCAGGGAATCACCCTGCTGGGGTTACCAGGGCAGCCTATAAAGACTCATGTGCCCTCTGTTTTATACCACTAGAAATATCACAGCCAGAGAAATATCATATTATGAAGGCACTCGTATAGATTAAAAAATATAAGAAAAATAAATTAAAAAAAAAAATCAAAGGAACTTCAAAGGTAACTGAGAAATAGTACTCCATTTTGACAAGGGATTCATTTTTAGGTACTTGTTTTGTTCTCACTGAAGCCTTGGACAATGAATTCAATCAAAACAAATACTTAATAGTGCACATGATACAATGTTTCATGAACAAATGCACTGGCCAAGAATTTATTACATACATACATGCATAATTCCTTCCAGATACATTAATACCCAACTACATATCAGCTTCAGTAAGAATTCAATGCCACAGTCAAAGACTCGTAAGTCTATCACTTACAATAAACTATCATGGTAAAAAAAGCACACACTCAGTAGCCAGTAACAACTAGACTATACCATAAATAGCATTCTAGGAGCATTGTGCTACCTATCTCTTTGCCAGATTTCCACACTTTAATACAGAATTTCTCTTGCTCTTTCTTTAAGTCGATATGTGCTACACAACGGTAATTATGATCACTGATTAAACTGAAGATCCAAAGCTGCAAGAAAAAGAAAAAGCAATTGCAGTAACCTTTTGACACTAAAGATAAAGTTTCCATGAATACAAACTAAAGATCCAGTATCTAAAACTGTAGATGTAATTGTTGAACTTTTGTATATGGCATCTCACCTCGGACAAGAACTCCAATTGCATGTATCCCTTAGATTGTTAAAGATAATCAAAGATAATATAATCAAAATTAGCAAAAGCAGCAACGATCAGTTTGAGCTGTGCATCTAATTCCCACATGTTTATGTGTTGTGAAAAAAGCTCCTTATAGACTATTTCTCACAATTAACAATTAATCTAGGTAACATGGATGCACTTGCTCACTGGGTCGTGTGCATGAATTTCATTTATACCTTTCTTGGTTTAGACATCACTACAGTTAAAGCTTTAATTTTCTTCACAATTACTAAACAGTAACACTGAAGAAAAACATCTGGAAATTATCATGTAAATATATTCTTACCATTAAAGAAGTGATGAAATGGATATTCACATTTACCACATTTTTATTAGAATTCTCACATGCTGAAATCATGACCTCTTCCATTTAATTGTTGTGCATTTCTTTTTTCGGTCAAAATGGGAAAATCCTATTTTTCACCTTTTTTCTTTTAAAACAGATATATTTATAACCTCTCAGAGTGCTCTTCTTGCATATTTACTGACTGTGCTCTTGTAAGTTTTCCTGGTTTTCAGGAAAAAGTTTCTGTGTTGTAATAGAGGTCTCATTTACCATTTATGGTTTACACTAAAAGCACTGAATTATGCTTACTAAAATAAGTCTTTTAACAATTCAAAAAACTTAGGCAGTTTGTGAACCTTTTTTATAGACAGAAGCATCAATAACAGCTGATTCTTGACATAGAGACTGAGTTTCATGAACAATTCTTACCTGTCCCTCAGCACATCCAGTGATAATCTGTTTGTTTTCTTCATCAATTAGCAGACTTAGCAAAGGAAATACTGCTCAAAAAAGAAAGATAAAAGTATTTCTAGAGTAGACACAAATCAGATGTTTAAATAAAATACATTATTCAAAAATGAATCTGCTTATTTATAAAGACAGGGAGAAAAAGCCCTTACTGCAGTTCTCATGGTCGCACAGAGCTTTGTGTGCCTCAGCCTTTGTGCTGCTGAGGGCTTTGTGTTTGCAGGTCTCTGGACTGCCTGTCACCTAAGCTGCCATGGCAGTGCTTTCCTGCACCCTGTCACCCAAGCTGCTGTGGCATGGTTTGGAGACTTATGAAAGTACACTAAAACTATCCACTGGGAAGCATACTTTAGAGGAAAAACTATTTACTGTTGGCTTTAAAGGATAGTATGTTACTGCATACTGCTATCTTGTCTACTAGAATTATTTTCACTAAATCAACCCAAAACTTCTATAATAATCATAGATTATTATTTAGACATAGGAGGTTTTTGCTATGTAAAAATACTTTTAAAAATAGAAAAATTACCTGTTATTATTCCTGACTGATATATTAACTGGCTGGTAGAATAGTCCCACACCTTCAGATTAAAAAAATTACAAAGATATAAAGATAGGTATCTACTTAGATATCTACTGAAAACATAACTTTTAACATCTATCACATGGTGAAAACAGAGAAATGTAGGCATTGAAAGTGATGTTCTTAGGAAATAATTTTTTTCAGCACCTGTTTCCAATTATGAAGGGTTTTGTCCAAATGATAATCATCCCTGGTGAGAAAGGGCAAACTCAGATCCTAGGTTGATCTCTCAGTGATTTTAGTAAATTTATGAAAAGGCATACACGAAAAAGAAAAGAGGAGAGGGGTGCATTGCATACAGTAACCCAGTTCAATAATCCCAAAAAGGAAAATTCAAATTTGTATCAGCAGAATCAAAGGGAAATGTTTTCCTTCAGCTCAGCATACCTGAAACACTTCAATTACAGCCAAGCTGATCAAAATATTTTTTTTCTATTTGCCAGATGATAATAATCACTGAAGTTAATACTTCAAAGTGGAAAGTTTTGAATTTAAAAAACCTGTGCCGTTCTTTTAAAAAAGAGTAATTAATTTTTGTTTTAGTTTCCCAAGCAATTTGAAGAACAATGTCCTTATCTCCATAAAGTCAAACATATTTTTTCTTAATCTTCAGCGCATATTTAAAGGGGAATAAATAAGAATACTTCACATATTCACTAAATTATTCTTTTTAAATTTCATTTCTACAATTTACTTGCCTTAAAGGTTCTGTCTTCTGACACTGATATGAGCATACTTTTCTCCCATGTGCAAAACTCAGCAGCAGTCACAGGAGCCAGGTGTCCATCCAATTCAGCTAGTACAGCTTCATTCTGTGATTAATCAATCAAAAATAAAAACAGAATGGACTTCAACATAAAATTGACAATTAAGTGTTTTAATAATTAATAACTCTTGCTAAGCATTGTCAGATTTGTTTTCAAAATATAATTCAGTAAGATTTCTCTTATTGAAACTGAAGCCCTGTATACCATCCTGCTGGCAAAGCCACTACACATTACTTTTGCTTCTTCAGACTGAATGATAGAGGAACAGACTTTCAGATGACCTAAGAATATTTCCTACTTTTAAGTTGTTCAGATACTGTTTCATTTCTACTCTTTAAACAGTCTTCTATCTGATATATGATGCATTATCAAGTGCCAGTTCCTACTTATTTTATGACACAGAATGAATGTTTTTGCTTAATTTTACTAATGTTTCTGTATCGTGATTTTATTTGAAAGTGAATAAGTAAAAGAAATACCAGTACCATGCACAGTACAAAGAACGCTATCTCACCTTTGCACTTAACATGTAGATCTGATTTCCAGCACATACTGCCACTTGTTGATCATCTGGACTAAATCTTATATGAAGCACCATTCCCAAAAGAGTTCCTATAACAATTCCTCGAGGTGTAAACCCTGCAGCAATTGTATTGTTAATGAGACTCAATGAAATATAAAAATCTGGTGCAGTGAGATTCTTACAAACTTTGCATAGCAGTTACTAACCACAGAGCTGTCCCAGTTTCTGTCACAATATGCACAGAAAAACACATACACTAAGGTATTGGAAAAAAAGTGCAGAATTATGGACCATTGGAATTCCTCCATCTGACCTCTTGCCTAGATATGATCTGGCACTCCTTATGATATTAATAATTACCATCAAATCATGCTTTCTTGCTTCCATTGAAATTGCAAGGGAAAGGATTTTTGGAGTAGGGTGATGTGCCCATGGAACCCACTAGTGCCACATTCATTTTGGAGGTAAGAAATCGTAACTGAAGTCCAGCAAAACACAGCTTTGAAAAATATTTCTTCTGGAAGAATGTGCCAGTTGCTGAGACAAAGAGTAAAGAAGATTTTCCCTCTCTGCTTTTAATTTTTCTATGGGAAAAGGCTGAACAAGAAAGTACACCACTAAATATTACAGACTCAGATAAGACTAGATCTGAGAACAGGTCATATTTCTATTCTGTCTTCATGATTTCATTCTGGTCATCTCACTGGTTCAAGCAGATCGGTTTCCTACTTTATAATGCTGCCTTTAATGATGTGAGAATAGTTTGGATATGTCATTAAATTTTAGGATTTCATAGGAAACAAATTATCTAGAATACAAGCACAACTACAGGTGTCCTTTCAGGCTTTCATATCAGATGTTGTGGAGTCTTTTTACAATTGATTAACAGGCCAAGGTCACACAAAGAATTCCATTAACTATTTTGACAGAGTTTATAAGAAATAATATGAGAAAACATGCCAAGAATGTGCAGAGGACAATCTGTGGAGACAAAGTCTCTACAGCATCTGCTGAAGAGCCTGTAGATGGAGAGAAAATGAAAAAAATCAAGAAACAGACAATCCGGATGCTGAATGCCTTTGTATCAAAACTACACATGCTCTTTCTCTGCTTTCTATTCCTATCTTCCAGTTTTATTTCATCCAAATTCATAGTCCCATTTTATTCCCAGTTCCTGAAGTACCCTTTGATTGTATATGTTACTCTTACATGGATTAAAATTGAATACTGACCTTTATTTATAAAAAGCACTGACATTGTTAACATGAGCTCAACATCAGTTTTCATATTATATAGATTTGCAAATTCAAAATGGAGCAGAGTACAAGAGAACTCCCTTACATTAAGTCATCGACAAATCTCTAATTATAGATAACAAGGATAACTTTTTATAGTGTGGGTCAATGCCATGCAACTTTAAATATTGTCACCAAAAGGGGACAGACTGCCACTGGGAATCCAGTGAATCAGTGAATCATGACTCTGGGGATCTTGTTCTTTTTTTTTTTTTTTTTTTTCCCTTTCACTATTCTTCTACTTTCTAATGAATTTAAGCTTGCAGAGAGGTCAGCACTGCTCCCTAGAATCTAATGCCATTGGCTGAGGCTCCAAACCAAGATGGTGGTCAGGACACTAAAATTCCTATTTTCTGTGGGCTATGTCACCATATCACTCTTTCACTCATGCGCTCTTCTCCCAGATCAGACACTTTCATTGGTCTCTCTCACACACACACACACACACATGAAAACAATGTTCCAGAGACAGAAGGAGAGGCAAAGCAGGATACAAAACACAAGTATTCCAGAAAAGGAAGTACTCTGACATTGCATGTTTAATCACG
Source organism: Geospiza fortis (assembly GCF_000277835.1). Lineage (NCBI taxonomy): Eukaryota > Metazoa > Chordata > Aves > Passeriformes > Thraupidae > Geospiza > Geospiza fortis. The sequence continues at coordinate 5,171,310 of NW_005054348.1, read as the reverse complement.
CAGTACTGCTATGAATAATTTTTCTTCTGTCCATTTCATTCCACGGTTGCAGAGAGTCACTGCCTCTGCAGTGCTTCTCTGTGTTTGCCTCGAGGTTGCCGGCAGGCACTGGTTCCCGCACAGCACCTCGGCCAGCTCCGGACCCAGCTCAGCATCGCCGCGGGGCCGCCGCCGCCCGGGGCTGGTGGCTGTGACAAGGACAGGATGGGCTGTGCTGCCGGCCTGGTTCAACTCGGCATTGCCGAAGAAGAGCAAGAGAGAAGCACAGCATTAATACGGCTGTTCCTGATGCTGAATCTGAGTGTCTGAGGCGTGCTTCTCAGAAATAAAACCATCTCATTAGAGAAGGAGCAATGGGAGAAAAGGAGGTGTTGGGGTGGCCTTCCAAGGTTGTTGTTGCTCAGAAAGTGGCTGGACACTGGTCTGAGTGATTGGTGGTGAATGGCTGCCTTTGCATCACTTCTTTGTTTATACAGATGACACATATATATTATATACACAATACTCTACCTTCTTGCACTTTCTGCGTACATTCATCAAGATTCCACACTATCACACGTTCATTAGAGGCAGAGCAGACAAGAAGTGGATTGATTTTATTTCCAAATGACAATGCAGAAATTGAGTAATGATGCCCTGACAAATATAATGGCTGAAAGATGTAGACAAAGAAGAGTTAAATTAATAAACCATATAAAATTACAAATAGAACAATAACTAATTTTTATTTACAGCTTCAAAATCACCTAAACTACAATGTAGCTGTACTGGTTTGGCTGGGATGGAGTTAACTTTTTTCCTTAGCAGTTTGCATGGCACAATGCTTTGGATTTTCTGACAAAACCAGTGATGAAAACACAGTAATGTTTTGGCTGTTGCCAAATGCTGTTTGCACAGCATTGAGGCCTTCTCTTTTTTCCCACTTTTTCTCAGTTTCTGCATCCCAATAATAAACTGAAGATGCATAAGAGGTTGGTAGGGGACACAACTGGAACAAATATTTCAGTTTGCTGAACTGGCAAGGGGATATTCCCTACCACATGATGTTATGCTCAGCAATAGGACTGGTGTATTGCATGCAAGAAGGTGCTGAGGGCCTGGGACATTGACTCTAAGGTGGCTATTGCTCAAAGCCTCTACTGGGATTAGTCTGGTTGTAGGGGGTGCCTTGGTATAGCTTTTTTCTCTCTCTTTCCTTCACTCATTAAACTACTTTTGCATCTACCCGTGACTTCTCACTTCTTCCTATCTTATGCTCTCCCCTACCCTGCCGGGAAGGAGTCAGCAGGAGCCTGGGCAATGGTTTAGCTGCCAACCAGGGCCAACCCACCACAACAGCTTATTTTATTCTTATCACAATAAAAAAGTTCATAATAAATGCTAGTACCCTTCCAGCATTGAAGTGAAACCTGACACTTCTACATTACCCTCAAGTATTTTATTTATAAATTAGTTTAAAGTAGCAGCCTACCAAGGGCTCTATTCTAGCTTTACCTGAGCAGTGGCTGTGTTCCAGACGCACAACCCATTGCGACTCACGGGGAAAGCGCAGTGATGGCGACTGCACGCCAGCTGAAAAAGCGGCTCCGACAGTTTGCCTTTGAACAAGTGCTTTTCGCGGACAACGTCAGGATCGCGGCTTCCTCCAGAGGCGCACCCGGCCCCGGCGCCCTCCATCCTGCGGCTGCGAACCACAGCGGGCCCGCGGCGGAG
>NW_005054348.1:5165780-5169477 GCF_000277835.1 Geospiza fortis | reverse complement strand
CGGCTACAGCCCCCAGGGCTGCTTCCTGGCTCTCCACAGCGATGTCCTGGGCTGCACAGAAAGCAGCATGGCCAGAAGGTCCAGGAGTGCCCCTATCGTGCCCCACTCGTGGGATGCCAGCTGGAGCACTGCCCAGCGATGGGGATCCCAGCACAACACAGACATTGGAGCGGGACCTTAAGGAAGAGGTGAACATCTTTCCTGTAAAGGCAAAAAGAGATTTGTGTTCTTCACAGAATCACAGAGTCAGAATGGGTCAGATTGGAAAAGACCATGGTGCATCATCTGGTCAACTTCCCTGCTCAAGCAGAGCCATTCCAAAGCACACGGCACAGGATTGCATCCAGACAGTTCTTGAATATCTCCGCATCCATATCTTGAGAGAGATTCCACAACCTTTCTGGGCAATCTGTTCAGGCGGATGGTCACCTACACGGTTCTTCCTCTTAGTCGGGTGGAACTTTTTCAGCCTGGAAAAGAGAAGGCTCTAGGGGCACCTTACAGTACCCTGTGAATAAGAAAGACAGAGAGAAACTTTTTACCAAGATCTCTAGTGTCAGGATAAGGGGCAAAAACATTAAACTAAGAGGGGGTTGATTTGGATTGGACAGAGGGGGCATATTTTTTACAATGCAGGTGGTGAGGCACCAAGGAAAACAAACCTCCTATTTTCCCCAGGTTTGTGGATGATGCCAAATTGGAGGGAGCAGTCAGAAACAGGCTGACAAGAATTTCGTGGAGTCCAGCAAGAGCAAGTGGAATCCCATGTCCGGCACAGAGTAACTCCATGCAAGATGAAATGCTGAAGGATGGCTCACTGGGAAGGGGCTCCTCAGAAAAGGATCCAGACATCCTGCTCGACAAACTGAATATGAGCCACCACGGTGCCCTTGCAGCAGAGGCAGCCAACTGCATCCTGGGCTGTGTTAGTAATAGAGAGTAGCCAGCAAGTTGTGGGAGTTATCCTTCCCCGCTATTTGGCCACGCCTGCAGTGATGTGTCCAGTTTGGGGGGTTTTGGTACAAGAAAGGTCCTGACATACTGGAACAATTCTAGTATAGAGCAAGAAAGATGGTCAGGGAGCTGGAGAAAATGATGTACACAGAGAGGCTGAGAGAGGCTGGTCTCTTCAGCCTGGAGAAGAGACAGCTGAGACTTTATTGTTGCCTACAACTATGTAATTGGAGGATACAGGAAAGACAGAGAGACTTTTCTCAGAGACATTCAGTGATAAACTGGATCCTAGGAAAACCAAATTAGGGCCATACCAAATCAGTATTTAATTTTTTAAAATATCATGACAGTGGTTGAATACCAGAACAAGTTTCTGAAGAGAGGTTGTGGATCTCTATATCTGGTGTTGTCCAGGAGTCAAATGGACATGATCCCGAGCGTCCCAATTTAATTAGAACTGTTTTGAACAGGAAGGTGGACAAGAGGAGTCCAGAAGTCCCTTTCAACCTGAGTTATGATTTTATGACCAAGTTTTTGATCTGCATCAACTTAAACCATTTTGATGCATATCAGTCAATATCAACCTCAGCTTCTTTTCAAACAGATATTTTCTATATGGATGTCTTAATTGTGTCTGTCTGTAACTACAGACACGAATAAGACATGCATGTAATTAACACTACAAGCATTTTTGCCCTATATAAGCATCTGATATACATTATCACTGACAACGTAGTCCCCGTGTGCTTGTTAATTTTGCCTGGAGAAAGTACCAGTCCAAATTCCCTTTAGTATGTGCATGTGAATTTGGATAAAGCCACTGTATTGAGAACCAGATGCACAGAGGCAACTCAGTGCATAGAGGCACGGCACATGACACTGTTTTTCTGAACTGTGACTCATGGCTGGGAATATTAGAGAAAATTTTATTGTTAATATGCTGGTGACAATTTTCACAAACAATACAGTGATGAATGTGTTATGACAGTTTAGTTATTGGTAAAGAAAAATAAATGCTGACACAGCAAAAAGAGAGTTGTTCTGACACGCAAACATCCCCTGGGAATCTTAAAGAACTTGTTCTGAAACATGTTGCGTCTCTGTAACTGCTTCTAGGCAGTTAAGTACTCTTTTTTACAATTTTCACCTGACTTTATTTTCACTTTTCATTGTTTGTACCTATGATACTTTCAACAATCAACTATCCATAACAACTAGTAGCAATCCAAAGAAGTATCAGAGATCTTGGACTGACTTTTTGATCATTATTGACATGTAAATGTGCAGGAAGAATTTTATACCTCACCACACCTCCATGAAACACCTCTGACAATTATTTTTTTATTTTTATTTTTATTACTGTATTATTGCATAGAAACAGGAGTTTTCAATGCTAAAAGACCTTGGCTCCACATTTTCCCACACCTCAGGTACCCACCTATCTCAAATCACAGAATCACGGAACCGATTAGCTTGGAAAAGACTCCTGAAATTACTGAGTCCAACCTATTACCGAACACCACCATGTCAACTAGACCACGGCAGTAAGTGCAATATCCAGCCTTTCATTATACAGTATATACTATATATATATATAAACACATATATATATATATATATTTAAAGGACAGTAACTCCAGCACCTCCATGAGCAGCCCATTCCAGTGTCTAATCACCCCTTCTGTGAAGAATTTTTCCTGGTGTCCAACCTATACCTCCCATGACAAACCTTGAGGCCACTACCTCTTGTCTGGCTGTTTGTTGCCATGGAGAAAAGACCAACCTCAAACTGGCTACAATCTCCTTTCACATGACTGTAGAGAGTGATAAGGTCTCCCCTGAGCCTCCTCTTCTCCAGGATAAACAACACCAGCTCCCCCAGCTGCTCCCTTTGGGACAAGTGTTCCAGACCCTTCACCAGCTCCACTGCCCTTCTCTGGACTGACTCCAGCACCTCCAGTGAAATTGACATCTATGTGGAAAATGAAAGACTGCTGGAAATAACAGTTCCTTATCATATCATGCTTTTGCGTCCAACAGTATATGTGTAGTGGTCTCAATACTCAATCATAAGAAGAACATTAAAAATGAGGTCTAGCAACTATAATATTTTAATGTTTTAAGCAGAATAAAAGTCTTTATACAAACAAAACTGATTTCAAAAACCCTAACATTTATCCAAATCTGCATTTGGCAGCCTTATGCAGCCAGTTTGTTTGAGCTAGGAATGAAAAAGAACAAGTTACATGGGTTTGTGAAATTAGAGGGCTTTGAAGATAGAACATTAGCTCAGTTAGCACAGGGCCCTTGGGGTACATACACAGACTCTCTTGAATCTCTCAGTACACAAGGCACTCCACGTAGATTTTTGTTTCACTTTTAAACTTTCACTCTTGCTTATGATTTCAAGCAGCTCAGCCAAGTCAAGGTAACTGCTGAAATCAATGGGTATTCAAAAACAGTGTTGGGTCTTTTTTGTGTCATGCTGCTTTACTGTTCTGTGATCTTAGGTCAGGTTTATGCCGACAGTCAAATAAACTGTCACTGACCCACGGAGGGACACCTATGCTCCGGCAAACATTTTACATCCAATCTCAGTGCAGCTGAAGGACGCCTTCTCTAATTTCAGGCTTCCGTGGCGAAAAGCGCTTCCCACGGCGCACCGAGCCCTCCCCGTTCCTCCCTCGGCTCCTCCCTCGGTGCCTCCCCGCCCTCCCCAGACCCGCCCCTCAGCCGCGCTCTC
>NW_005054348.1:5146571-5164798 GCF_000277835.1 Geospiza fortis | reverse complement strand
CGAACCGGGGCGGGCAGAACTCCTCGTTCGTGGCTCTGTCCAAGGTGTCTTGGAATCGCTTCTCTTCCCGAGCGCTATGCCAGAGTCACGACGCTTTCGTTCTTTCCTAGATAACTTTTAATTATTTTCTGGTCAGATGTGGAGCTCCTCCTGTGGCTCCGGTCGGCTTTTTCATCACTACTTCGATGGACAAGTGACAGAGTCAGCTCCCTCCTACGGTCGAGACAAAAGACTGGGTTTTTTCTGTGGTTGTTGAGGGAGTTCTGTCAGTCTGGCAGGTTCAGCATATGCTGCACCTCGTTCTTTTATGCTGTCTTTGCAGAATTGTGACCTTGCAGTAGAGAGGCCTCTGGGACAGAAAACCTGAAACTACAGAAACAGTTGAGCATTTTTTTCTATTTTTTTTTGCCCTGGATCTGTTCAGTTGTAGAACTTCTAACATTTAAGTGACATCTCAGTGGAGGTAATGCAGTTTGTTTTGATGCTAGCAGGGTACAAAACAAGTTACAGGCAGCTTTCTGGTTTCAGATAATTGTAGCCTTTATGGAAGGAATTAGGGGATGAGAATCTTCCTCTTAAACATAAAGTTGTTCAGGCTTGTGGCTCCTGTGATTTGCATGTCAAATTCAGTCAGCTGTATGCTTTGGAAGCCTTCAGCAAGGTTTGGAAGTTGCTGCTTTGCACACAGAGACTTAGTGCAGCTGTTCAGAGGGCTGGAGTGTGGCAGGCATGCTCAGGCTGCTGGAGTGGGAGCATGCAGCAAGGACAGAATAGGCTGTAAGAGCCTTGATCTTGCAGCAGTCCTTTCCATTTTCCCCTTCACCTTAATCTTTTGTACCCAAGTGCTGTAAAGAGCTGAGCGTTTGTACTGTAACAAAACCTTCTTGAAAGTAAACGCATTTTTTTCAGGGAAGGTGTGCCAAATTTGGTCCTAGAAACAAGCCATACATCAAGATAATGAATTAATGTATTACTTCATTAGATAATTTGTTTAACTCCGTCCCAATGCAAGCTGGAATGCCCACTGCTTCAAGTCCACATCCAGATTTGCACCTTTACTGTCTTTTGAAGTTGAGAGGATGAGGATGGGAAAACAAATAGGATGCACTAAGCACCTCATATAAAGTTAAGCATCTTCAAGCATGCAAAAGCCTTCCTTTCCTTTACTGTTTTTCGGGTTTTTTAAAGTGAAGCTAAAATCATTATTGGTTTATCCCTCCTGGGTATCTGTCAAGTTTGGCATGCATGCAGGTAGAATGAAACTAAAGTCTTTATGTCAATTTGGTTGAAAGAATACTGGCTTGATTAATTTCTGTTTAACTTTTGAAAATGGAAGCCGTTTTATTCTGACAAAGTTAGCACTGGTTTCTGTGACTATTAAAAAATACAAGTTAATGAACACAATTGAAGTTACATTTGTATGGACTGAAGAGGATTTATAAGAATGACCAAATTTAAAAAAAATAGCTTACTTCCCATAAGGAAAAATACTAAAATCTAAATTTTGCTTTGTATTCATAAGGTAGAACACGGACACAGGAAGAATCCAAATACAACTGAAGACCATGGCAACACACTGGAGAAGAATCCTGACAGTATTTGTGACAGCTCAAGTACTATTTGTGGTAAATGCCTTTGAGGAAGAGGACGTACCAGAGGAATGGATTCTTCTTCATGTTGTCCAAGGTCAGATTGGAGCAGGAAACTACAGCTATTTGAGACTAAATCACGAGGGAAAGATCGTTCTTCAGATGCGGAGTTTAAAAGGTGACGCAGACTTGTACGTGTCTGATGTGACACTGCACCCCAGCTTTGACGAGTACGAGTTACAGTCTGTGACTTGTGGCCAGGACATCGTCCACGTGCCTGCACACTTCCGCCGCCCTGTGGGAATAGGGATTTACGGGCACCCCTCTCACCTGGAGAGCGAGTTTGAAATGAAGGTGTACTACGATCGAACAGTTGTACAGTACCCGTTTGGCGAGGCTTCTTACAACCCTGAGGAGATGGAGGCAAACCAGAAATACTCACAGCCTACAGAAGATGAATCTCAGGATGAGGAGTCTGTTTTCTGGACTATACTTATTGGAATCTTGAAATTAATACTTGAAATCCTTTTTTAAATTGATACACACTGGACTTAACTCACACTTCATCCTGTGAAATTGGTATGAATGACTTGCTGTTATACTTAATACTCACTATGTTTCCTGAACAGATATTCAGGTTACATTTCCAAAACCAGAAAGGAAGTGGGGAGAAAAAGCCATATTTAATTTTATATTGTAAATCCTCCCCAATATGTAAAATGAGCAGCCAGGACAGTATTTGCAGTGCTCTTCAGAGATCAGAGCTTAAAAATGAATGTATAGTTGGGGTCTTGTTAAATTCACTTAAAATAGGTGCTTAGGAAAATCAAATCCAATTCAGTATTTTCTATTGTTTTTTATAAAGAAAAATTAATAAACTACTGCACTTCAGTCCCCCTCTCAATTTAGAGCATATTTAAAAATAAAACCTGCTTCTTTTCTGAGCAAGCATCTCCAGTAAAACTGATCAGCAATGTGTTTGAGTGTATTCATGAAGCTGAGGAGCTTAGGGTGAAGGAAGGAGAAAACAATCAATCACCTAAGGGAATAGATGGTCTGTATTCTAACTGTGTGTGCTCTACATTATATCAGCCATCTGTCAAACAGAGGTTGGTCCAGTCACTCATCACCACTACAAATCCATGACCTGAATCAAGTGCATGTTGATTCTTTGCTATTACTGCAGGGAGAGGGAGCCTTCAGCTGTTGTTACTTGTCAATATGACATTTTTGTCTCATTAAAAACAACACAGCATACAGGTATCTCAAACTTGAGAGGTGCTTTCTTACACTTCCCTTGATAGCTTTTTGTGATTGATTTTTTTTTCCAAGCACATATTTATGAATAAGTCATTAGCTTGCACAGAAAATTTATGCTGAAAGGGATTTACAGTATATTATAAGAAGGTCATCTCATGCCTACTCTTCCTTAGAAGTTACTTTTACCAGGAATACTTTTTGCTTTGGTTGAGTATTTCAGAATAACCAGTTGCTATGCAAATAAAGTACATGAAATTGCTCTGTAATTTTCTTTTCACAGGGCTTACTGATAAGTGCACTGAAATAAACAAGTATGTTGCTATAATTTTATACAAATGCATGTATAATTTAAATTTCATTATTGAAAAGCTTCTCTTTTTTGAGTGGTAATTTGGCTTGCCTCTCTCAACACCTGACAAGACAGTAGTGACTTGTATCACAAAAAATCACTATATAGACAAAGTTTATTTAGTAAAAAGAAAAAAAAGTGGTATTGCTCCTCTTATAGAGTGGTTGATTAAATAGCACCAGAGTATCACTTTAATTTGTGCAGTTAAGTTTTGGACAGCAAGTTTTTAGGGCTTTCTTAGCCCTCCTTGCTGTTTTTCCCCCTTCTTCCTCCTCTTCTGGGTACAGGAGGGTCTTTCTGACAACAATCACAAATCCAGCGACCTAAGAAAAGAAAGTTATCAATTATTGGGAAACTAAGTTTGTTACTCTCTTACCTATTTAGGCAGCCCTTCACCATTCTGTTAGGTGCTTATCTATTTGCAGTATTTCCTTTAAAGCGAACAACAAATGCTTTTAAAATTAAGCATCTTTTCTATAAAGCAGCGTACACAATTCACACTCCCTTGCAGACTCATTATGTGTAACCAGTAGCTACATCAATCTTCATGGACCTCAAGAAGTGCCAGCACTCCAAGGAGGTGGTTATTAGGTAAGAGCTTTACAAACAGTGCTCGAGTTTGCCGGTTATATTTTCAGGTGAATGACTACAGTTCAAGGTTGTGAAGTTACCCAGAGCAGAAATCAATGGCAGCTGGGGAAGCATTTAACTTTTTATTACAACAGCTGGAATCAAAGGCTGTTTTGGTAATTTTGTAGTTTTGTAGACATATAATCTATTTTGATTATATTCCTAGGTCAGCCTCAAAGTGAAATCAGCCACAGAACCTGCACAAAAGTGACAGCTAGCTCCAGTGCTTCCCAAAATGGGGCAGTACAGTGTGTTTTAAGTACTGTCCAGGGAATACTGTCACTGCCACTGAATACATATTCATGAACTTACCATGGACATAGAACTACATGTAAAGCAACAGTACCACCTGTTATTTTCTTTCTACTGCCCTGATATGGGCAGTAGATATGAGTGTCTTGGCAATTTAAAGCTACTGGCTTGCCTGCCCACCTGTGGAGGTACTTCTGTTGCAGTTTTGATGTTTAAGAATAAAAAAGGGAATGAAAGGATTTAAAGAGATATTTACAAATACTAAATTGGGACAACTATTTCATTTAGAAGCTGAAACAGCACAATTAATGTGAAAGCTACACTCTAGCAATATGCAGCAATACAGTTTATTTTACAAGTTTCTTCAGTGAAAAGAGGTAATTATTGTCAGTATTCTGTGGATATGGAAAAAACATAGTTCTGAGCGAGCCTGTTTGGGTTATGCTGTAAAAGCCAATTATATTTCCTGCACAGGAAATGTGAGGTTTAACTGTGCACAACCAAATATATAGAAATAAAGCTTAGTAAAAAAATCGGGTCCTATAGTGTGAATGCTTTCCTATACTGTTTCTTATTCTTACTCTTCACACTTGTTTTAAACTATTCTTTCAAAAGAATATGTATTAATTCATTAGTTCATGTATTAATTCTGAGAATGAGCCCAGGACTCAAGAGGAAGAGGGAAGGGAACAAGTAACTTTTACTTTATTACCTGAAGGGATAGCATCAAGCCCCACACAAAAGGTGTGATAACCACGGTCACATACATCACAGAACATCATTTCTTCTTCATGGTGAGGCTGCCCACATATAATGCACGTTTTACACTCCATACATTGCCAAGGGTAAGTCTTAATCATAGCAACAAGCTCCGGGGTCATATCAAGGCAAGAAGGATGGCCTAAATTAAAACCAGTATTATTACTTTTATGCCTGAAATGAAATTTAAAATTAGTTAGACTGTTTGCTTTTACCAAACATGAAGCTTAGCTCACCTCCTGGTGAGATCCCACAGCGTGAGCACAGAGAACATGAAAGAGAGATGGGGTCGTAACAAAGGACAGAAAAGGCAACTGAACTCCTGCTACACATGGAGTACACTAAATATGTCCACAAACAGATCTGGATCCTTAGGAATCGACTTAGTGGATGTAGATACTCACCACTGTTGTCACACTGGGAGCAATGTATAAGAGCTTCAGGTTTTCCTTTCTTGTTGGACTCCTTACCCTTCAGACAAATTCCACATATAGCATTTGGAATGACCTTTGGCTGGAAGGGTAGAAGAGGGCTATAAATTCATTCCAGAAGAATTTACAGATTCAACAGGAAATGTCATCTATCTCCTTAACTATTAAAATCAATAAACTATTTGTCAGGATGTGTGATCCCTGAAACACGTGACAATCACTGACAAGCAGCAGCACTGAAAAAATCATAGATTAAATTACATAAAATTTTCCATTTGTCATACATAGTGAGTTTTATGTAAATCCAACTGGATCAAAAGCATGTACTTGCCTCTTCCTATTAATTCATCAGCTAACATTCTTCTCATGGTAAACTAAATGTGACATAGGGTGAAAAATTTCAGGAAGATTCTTCCAATATAGAATACTCTTTATGAACTTCTGTGTGGATCTCCTGTATGTGAAGGAAATATATAGGGGTTTTTTTGCATTACATTTGTCCCTACATATAGAAAATTAATTATAAAAACAAGAAACTTGATTTTTTCTATCTTCAGTTTCAAATTACATGGTTAGCTATGCTGTATACAGGGCTGTATTCCTTTTATCATTCCTTCTTGTATCCAGTCATAATCATTTAAGAAACAAAAGCCTTGCATTTGACTAGAGATTTTTACATTTATAATTTTTCTAAGTTATCATCTAAAGTGTGTCTGGGTCCATGAGATCCATTTAAAGTGTAAGAGAAATAGGAGGCTGTTAACATGTGAAACATCTGCCTAGGTATTCTGTACGTCAACTCCATAGATACAACCAGAGTGTCATCCTGATGAGGCCTTAGGAAGAATTAGAGCATTCTGAATTTCAGAAACATGGCAGTAGTTACATTGTTGAGCTTTGACTGCTGCATAATGAACTCAGTGAGAAATGTAGTCTACAATTAATGTAGTACTCACTGATGTTAAACTGACTAGCACCAGTTTTTAAAAACAACGTTGCTGCAAAGACCCAACTAGCAGAGGGAGCTGAAGGCTCTAAACAGCTTGTCAGTAAGAAGAATCCCAGTCAACTACCAACCACTCGTGGGGAGAAGAATGAGGTTTAATTTTAAAACAAATTTAAAAAGTGAAAACACAAAATAAATAAATAAATAAATAAATAAAATTACAAAGCTCTTTTGCAATACAACTTATCTTTAAGTGTGTTTATTTCCCCAGCCAGTTTTTGACAGCACCTAGCAAGGTAATTAGTATCTTGACTCATTTCTAAAATCAGGATGTATTGCTTTAAGTTTTCTGAAGTTTTCAATGTGCTTTTCGTGTCAAAACATGGCTACAGCCTGTATCAAATTGTTCGGTCTAAGGAGTTTTATTCAAGAAAGCAAAACACCACACCAAATGTTTATAGGTAACTTCCTTCAAAAGATGACAGAGGCATTCACAGACATTTTTTTGCTTATTTATTTTAAAAAAGCAAAGTCAATCTGTTTTATACATAAATATAATAAACAGTAAAAGAAGTCTAACACACAAACATCTCTACAAAATAATAAATATAATGGAAGGAAAACCACGCATAAACTCTTTTACTGTTAACTATACTACGTGTCCTACATGTATACCTTTATACCCTGCTCCTCCCAACAAAAGTGGCACATGCTTAAACCTTGTCAGTGTGGCAGCATTTACCCTTCCATTGTTTAGGCTATTTTTAAATTGTATTGTAATCTAAGAAACCAAGCCTTTCCAGAATAGCAAGCAAACTTTTCTAATCAGAGTTCTGGCTTGTTACAGATTTGTATTTTACTGCCTTTAATATACAACAGCACACTCTCCAGTACTCCAGCCAAAGTGAGCTGCTTTTTGGACACATCCAAGTGTTACAGGTGTGTGCAGTTCACATTCTGATACACATAACTCTCAAGGTAGACATTGCTACAGATGCATTTATTAACAGTGCTTCCATCTAGACTTAGTTCACTAACCTGTATTCATTAGAAACTGTGAATATTAAGGGGGGGTGAGCATCACAGCCTTTTAAGAATGAAGTTCCAACAGTATGGAAGTATTTTTACAAAAACAACAACAACAAAAAATTTTAAAAAATCAAGACTATTCACATTTTAATCCAGTTCCATTCTACCACCATAAATGGCTTTTAGAAATGCTATTAAAAATCTGTCAATTCCAAAGGGGAAGTCACAATATCCCATCTCATTAGGAGTAAATTTTGCTTTCGATATCCCCATCTTATTGGGATAAGATATGAGAGAAAATGAATGCAGGGTCAAAATGATGACTGTGATGTGTAGGTTTTCACTTCCATGCTGCTGTGCTGCAGCTCTCAAAGTAAGCTTTCCAACTACACCATTTTTATAACATCCTATTCTGAATGCAAAGCATTACATTTTCATATACAGTGACCCAAAACAGAAGTGTTGCAAAATAAAGATACTCAATACATTTCAGTTTTATGTGCAAAAAAATCTTTTGTACTTTTAACAGTACCCTGTGTGTGCAATTGTAGCAGTCAGTCCTGCAGCAACAGACTCACTACTTGTAACATGACAAAATGTAAAACACATGCTAATCGTTCTTTGTTAAAGAACTGACAATAAAAAAGACTCCATATAAAATACAGTATTTCTTTTACTTGAAAATAACTCAGTGGAAATGTATGGAATCCTGTAATACTCATGACGTGGCTATACATATATATGCTGATGCCATAGCAATTATCCCTTAATTTTAACTACATATAACCAAAAGATTAGTGTCCTACAAAAATAGTCCAATATTAGAGAACAATATAGAACAAAAGTATTATAGAGACTTCACAGGGAAAACATTTTGAGTCAGTTAAGCCTTCGGCTCAAAGTGCCTTAACATGCAGGCACATATGGTAGGTATATTGTTATCTGGTGTTTTCATAGACTCACAAACAAGAATCATTGTCTTGCCCATTAAAACAACTCATGTAATTTGTCTTTTTGTAGTATTTCAAACGTTCCCACAAACAAGAAAGCCAATCCTCTCATCCTCCTAACACATCATCACCACCCCTGACTTAACAACAGCTGGACGGTTGATGCAGGCAATGTATGTTGACATTGTAAAGATGAGGCACTGTAACAAAGACCTTGTTACTGACAGAATCACAGTAAGTAATTGCTGTGGGAATCCATTCTCAAAATGCAGTGCTGTATACTACTACCACTCTTCTACAATTTTAAGTTCAAACCAAAGCTCTGCTCCACCAGTTCTCTCTCTATGCATTCATAAGGCCATTAAATAGATTCAACTAATCAAACACTTGGGCATCTCGCAGCTAAGTGAAGCTTCTGTAAACTACACAATTTCTAATGTCAAGTTAAACAAAGCTAAAGAAAAATTTCAGCCTTCATCTTTGGATTTCATGTTCATGGGAATACTGCAATGCATTCTATGTCTACAACTTCTTGCAAAGTTACATATAAAAAATATATATATATATGTGGTAACCACATTCTAAATCTACACAGTTCACGCATTTCTTAATAAGTTCCTGAAAACAGAAAAAGCAACTGGAGCTTGCTGTCTGTTATGAACTTGTACAGATACTGTATGTAGAGGAAATTTATCAAAGCTGTCCAATTGTTGCTGAAAATTAGCTTCTTATTGTAAGTTATAGTTTATTTACTATTAACTTGGTAAACACAGATAGTAAATATTTAAAAACATAAAATGCAAGCCATCAACAGCTCACTTTTGCTGAGACAGATTCTCAGTATGTACAAACTTGTCACTGACAAAAATGTTCCCTGTCCCATAACTATTAATAAGCAATCCTCACTGGTAAACACTCAACCCTATCTTAACTTAGTGTTTGCCTTCTGTATGGATCTATTCCTGCTCCCGCTTAAGTTAATGGAAAATTCTCATTCCTCTCAGTGGAACAGGACTAGACAATTACTTGCTTTAAATGTGTTACAGTTTATTCAGATCCTCTCTCAGTATGCAGAATAGTAACATATGAACAATGCATGTCAATTCCCACTTCTTCTGAAAAGTATTTTTATCATAATTCTTGAAATTATTATATAGAAACACTGAAGATTGGGGTCTTAGGTTCGGCAATCACTGCGTGATAGCTGAAGTGTCTTAATATCCTCACCAAATTTCTAGTTTAGATAAAAGCATATTGCCCACAAATGTTACTACATAGTATGAACTACATAAAAAGCTATTTTCCAAATACTACTACAGGGGTTACATAGTGTGGCCTATACAGCTGTAGTAAGCTTTTTGCCTTCCATCCTATACATCATAATATCACAGGATAAAAGGCTGTATTTAAAATTAATGTTGTAACAATATGCTCAGCCATACTGCTGCACTTTATAGGACTGATCTCTTGGTATGCTGCCATACAAAATAGGAAAAAAAGTAACAGACAGTGAATGCTAGCTTCAAACTGGCGCATATTTCTGACTGCTATGTTAAAGCAGACAGAAAGATGTTGAGTTCCAGTGATAAATCCACAATGAATTTTTCTAGCGTTATTGCTATGAATCTAAGAAGTTAACCCAATAGGAGGCCACTGTACAGCTAGGGTAAAGAAAAGCCCCACACGAAATATAAGCAAAAAGGAAATAAGGAAGCAAACAGATGGAGCACACAACAGGAGAACAGCTAGTGAAGTACAGCAAGCAGAAGTTCCACATTATTAAAAAAACCAAATATTTCAGGAAGAAGCTGGTGAGTAAAATTCAGTCAGGGGCTTTTTTCTTCGACCTTGTACCCAGGAACTGATTTGGGTAATACAGAACGTTTGGAACCATCTTTTCTTGGAGTAGCACTTTTGTCTCTTGTTTTTTGTCTTCCCTGAAAAGAATCCTCCTGGTTGTCTGTGGCGCAATCACCTTCAGATACATTGCCAGACGAATTGTCCTATAATAAAAATACCATAGCTATATTTTTTTTTTTTTGGATAGACAGACAAGTCTTTCCTACGCCCCTTAGAGTCAACTAAAGTAAGAGAAGGAAATGTCATTCCTTCTG
This sequence comes from Geospiza fortis, assembly GCF_000277835.1. Taxonomy (NCBI): domain Eukaryota; kingdom Metazoa; phylum Chordata; class Aves; order Passeriformes; family Thraupidae; genus Geospiza; species Geospiza fortis. The sequence goes on along the minus strand of NW_005054348.1, from coordinate 5,154,489 downwards.
CAAAAGCATGGGGTTTATCACAATCTAGAACACCTTTGTTCACAACATTCATCATCTGTTTTTTTCTGGTTTAAGAGACTGCATCAGCAGTCATGTTTTTGCAGTTGGTCTTGGTACCAGTGTGGGGAGCACAACAGTATAATTCTCTGAAGTGTTTTCATTAGAAATCAGCAAGAAATCAACTAAATGCAATACGCTGTTTACAACGTAAAGGGCCAGCAAAAAGTTAAAAGTGCCCTTGTCATGCATTTAAAGCACACAAGGACTGCCATGAATTAAACATGTGAAGGTTTTTTTCTGCCACCCTCACCTACTGTTTTCACCAGGAGCAATCTAAGTATTTAATTTGGACTGCAGCAGAAGAATGCCATCAATGGCAAAACACACTTTCATATTTAATACAGAACCAAACAACAGAATTTATTTTGCAGCAAAGCTTCTTTTTTTTTTTGAGTAATAAGGAGGCAAGAAAGAGGGGAAGAGGTTCAAAGATGGTGAGAGATCAATGTAGGCATAATTAAGAGCAGCAGCACAAGACTTTTCTCAGAAAAGTGTTAATAAAGGCTTCCAAAAAGCTCCAGAAGGAAGCAGTGTGATTACTCACATTTATTACAACAAAACCCAAGAGGCCAAATAACAATGGTGCCCTACATTAAAACACACTCTGTAAAAACACAATAGTAATCAGCCTGTGCCCTAGGACCTAAAATCAGAACAGACAAAACAGACACAGAGCAAATGGCGGAGTGTAACAGAAAAGCAGACTGAACTATGTGGCAACAAGAAATGGTAGGTTTCACCAGTATTTCAGCGGAAGGGTTACTTAGGTCAGACCCATTAAAACACTGCAGAAAAGAAAACTGCTACCAACTCCGACAATGGAGCAGGGGGAGGTGTGAAAAAGGAGAAGTTATAAACTGTATTGTGGCACTCACCAGGGAGATCTGACAAATGGTAGATACTCCAAATCTGACCATGCCCCACCTCTGTTTTTCTTCTGAACTACATGCCCACCTCAATGACTAACCAGCTAAGAACCCCTGCTCCCACAGCCAAAACCACTTCTCAGGAACCTGATTATCAATCTTCCTCACTTCTCTACACTATTCAAACTCGGGGACATTTTTCCTTCTGCATTTGGTCACCAAAAAAAAAGATTTCTGAGCCTCTGTGAAAAATCAAGAGGATAGCCTGCTTGGTCCAGTTAGTTTTCTTTACCATTAATAAGAACGGAATTAAATGGAAAAGGAAACTGGGGAAAAATGGTTAAAGACCAAATGACCAACTGTAAAAAAGATGGAGTGTGATTAAACTGAAAACTTGAGTTGACATTCAGCATGCTATGTTTCTATGATTTCTTATCAAAAAATGCAAGCAGAAACAGTATTAAACACCTCTCTCTCTTTTTGTTAACCTACAAGCTGACCTCTTCCTTTCTTCAATTATAAGTTTCTTACAAAATTCAAAGAAGATAAATATTTACATGACAAAATTTAGAATTGTACATACCCACCATCAAACATGTTCATCAATCATGCTAGAAATTGCTAAATGCACTGCGAAATTCCACTGCTGTTAAATTAGAATTAAACTTCTGGAAAGAGATTGTCCCCAACATACAAACTGCACCAATACACCAACGGTTCAGCTGTACTCAGCTGATTTGAATCTCAGCTGGCTCTTGTGCATTACAGTACTATCAAGGTACGTATGTGGAAGTTTCCTTTAAGTTTCAGCTAGCAGTTAATTTTGCATTTGCATAGTGGAGAGAACATAAATATCTTTTAAAAGATGTATTGTAAAGCAAAAAAAACCCACAATGTTTTTTACCCTCTTTTTAAATTGGAATTAAATTACCACTACTATACTTAGTGCTTGCTGCTTCCACATCACAAAAAAGTTATGAGGTTATCAACACCTTTGCTTTGGGGACAGATTCTGTGGGACTTCCAACAGCAAAATATACTGTGACCTGAACTATAATATTCATTCTCCTCAGAAATGCCAGCAACTTCCCCTTCAGAAAAAGGCTATAATGAAGAGCTGCATTGGGAAGTTTCTTCAAAATTTCTTTAAACAAAACAAAACAAACAAAAGAAAATTTTAAAAAAGGAAGAAAAGGCCTGAAATATTTGTTCAATTTACTCTGAAAATGGACCAAAACCAAAAAGCAATGGAGAGCAATGTTATGAAATAAACAGAAGTAGTAAAAAAGGTCTTCCCTTCATTTTACAAATGTTAAAAGAATCTAAGGAACTAATTAAACTAACAAAAGTCAAGGAAAAGGATTTTTTTGTTCAAGAATACTTTCAATTTGTCTCACCGAATTGCCTTTGGTTTTCCTTTTTTCATCACCTCGCCCTTCTTCTGCATCATCTGAATCTCCATCACTGTCCAGTGTAAGCAGCTCTGGATCCAAAGGAGGTTCATAAAGAGCTGTATTTAATGGCAGGTAACGAAGTTCATCTGGAGAGTATCTGAAGTTAAATAAATAAAATGCATTCATTCATGTGTACTTTATGCATAAGTATTAAGTCACACAGTATGCAGAGACTTTATTTAATAAGTCTCCTTTTTTTCAGGAAGGCAAATAAAAACATGCAGTTCTGAAAACAAAGGAAACACACTAATTTCTCCTCCCAAATGTGATGCCATGTATATTACTTGTCTTCTTTGTAAAGCAGATATTCATAGAACACAATTTGCAAAGTTTTACCCAATCCATCTTACTATGCCCAACAGACCATACATTTTTTTATCCATGTACTGTGCCCCGTAAGATGTGCGCAATTCTAACCCAGGGCACACAAACATTCCCAAAGCAAAGTAAACAACAGAGCGGTATAGCTGATTATTAAGAACAAAAAAATGCAAGAAAACAAGAATATGTAGTTTCAGATGAATGTAAAGGTGTAATCTCACTGCTTAGAGCCAGATACAGCTCAACATGCATAATCCACCCTTTTTAGCCTTAAAGACTAAGAAAAAAGTGGAAGTCCTCTTACTGCTGAGGACAACCATTGTAAGCAACAGGATACCATTTTGCTGCATATTATGAAAGGTCATGTCCTTTACTGAGATGGAAAAGCAGTTTCACTAGCAGTTTACAGTTGCAAAATAAACATAACATGAAGTAACTTTAATTCAAATGATTTAATAAAACTGAAGTCCTTGAGGAACATCCTGTAACATGCAAATTTGGGGTGGGCTTTATGAACACTAGAAGGAGCAAGGCACATGCAGACAAAGAGCTTCTACACAGAAAACCAAACACATATAGCATGAATACTATCTCTATTGTAAAATAATAAGACTTCAGCAAAATCTTCAAATCTGTACGGATTTGTTCAACGGTAGCACACTGCTAATAAAATCTTAAATTTATGTCAACAGTCAAGTAACACATTTTTCATGAAATGTAAAGATCCAGTTTGCAATGTCTTTCTCTCTCACTTACAAATCCAACATCAAACTTAAACCACAAGACCAAACCTTTTTTAAAAAGTTTCTAAAATTCAAAATGGAACAGCAACACTCGTGATCAGAAGACAGCATAACAACACTTAGATACAAAAACGTTAATTTTAGCACACGTGCAGAGGCAGATGATAAGTAAACAGGAGGGTGGCAGGAGTGAAATCCATGTCCCTTTTTACCATGGTAAATACTTGAGCAGGCTAAATCTCAGGCACTGCAATACCTCAGCAGACAGTGCTCTTGCAGTCAGTACTGTTTTCTTAACAACAGCTGTCACACTATGCATCTTTGAAGACTATCAAGTGTCTAAAACTAAAATTAATTTGAAACCTTAATGCAAAAACAGTGGAATGTTTTCCACCTGTTAGATGGAGACAGAAGAGAACAGTGCAACAAAATTGGCAGCTGGAATGCTTTTAAAATACCTTTTGTAGTACTCCTGGAACTGGCCGGGTATGAGAGCCACTGGATAAGGACTAACCTTTGTTCTCTCTGTAGGCAAGACTTTGTATTTTCCTTGAGGCACCTGGATAATCTGCATTGTTTAATATAAAACAGTGACATTTTTGTTTCACACACAAACAGTTGAGCCTTCCTCACCAAATACTCCTCCAAGGATTATTTTAACTTGCCAGTTTTACTGAATGGAAACAGCTACCTGAGTTCTCCCACGAGAAATTCAATGCATTAAAATTCTAAGAGATCCCAAAACAGTATCATGGATTAAATCCAATCCCTAAGTATCTAGTGGATTGAACAAAGATTAGGTAAAACCCCTTTAAACAGTACACTGTGAAAAATAATATTGAAATTATAATCTAGCAATTGAAACAGTAAACATTAACCTTTGTGACTGCCATCTTTAGCAAGAATTATCACTGTTGTTCCATATTGTTTTAGAGTAGAAAGAATGTGCCATCTAATTCTGAAACCAGACTGTACTATAAAAAAAAATCCATTAATATATAAATACATAATACAATGGAAAGGAGAAGCTTACACAATAAGCCTTCCTTCTCTTAGAAGGAAATAGAAGTAATTATCGACTATCTTGTCTCTAACATGGTCAATACCAGGAAAATGAAAACTTTCCATAATTGTCTGCCAGTAACAATTTGCAGAGAAAGTTTTTGCTTTACTGCCTCTATAGAAGCAGAACAGCACTGCTTCAAAATGCCAGATGTTTTTTTTTAATCAAGCACAGAGGCATGTAACATATGCAATACAAAAATAATACAACAAATAACAAAAAAAAAGGCCATAATATTGACAAGCACACTTTTTATGTGTAAAATAGTTTTCTTTTTCACTTCAGGTATTGTCAGGCAAAATTTTGGAGGTATTGAAAGGAGAATTAGCCATTTATATGAATAAACAACGGTCTTAGTTTTATGCTAAGACTATCAGAATAAAGACATGATAACAAAGTAACACTGAGATTTTTAGAGCTTTCTGAGACAAGTATTTTCAAGTTTAAAAAGTCTGCAGGTTAAATATATTTAGATTATTATTTTTAGCAGTGTTACCCATTAATCACCCCCCCAAAAATAGCTAAAATGGTTACAAAACCAACTTCATTAAAACAAGCAAGGAGCTCCTTCCTCACAATTGGTAAGAAATTTAAATCTACCCACATGAGTCTGTAAATCAAAATAGGCTCTTCTTTCTTCCATCCGCTCTCGGTTTAAATTGCTGTTGAATTCTGCAGCTTTCTTGGCAGCTTTTTTAATATATTCTGGAACTTTACTGGCTTCTACTTTCTGTGTGTTCTGTTGCTGCATTTGCTGGAATAAAAACAATTATATTAATTCACATACATTTCACTATCAGCTCGAGAAGAACCTTTTCTCACACTTCCACTGCAGATTTGGTTCACTTAAGTGGTAATTACTTACAGAATACTCTTTGTAATGATCTGTTATTCGCTGCCGCTCTTTCTCTTGCAGTATAACAGAATACTCAGCATGTTTGGCAGGGTATTCTTTAATCATGAGATCAATTACTTCATCACTACGCAAAGCTGTTAGACCTAAAATAAATAAAGTAATAATTATGCTATCTGGCAAAAGTAACTGTAGGTTATTTATATCTCACAATGATCAACTCAAAGTTTTTGAGTAGCTTAAGACAACAACCTGCTGTCACAATGCTTTTCCTTCTCAAGTAGCAGCAAACTTGTGCCATTTAGCTTTCAAGGCTGACTGGGAGTTTGCCTGTACTCAAGACTCGTGTCATTACTTACAGCTACAGACACCTTCACACCGACTCAATCACCTACTTAAACTCACTGCTGAGGCAGAACCTTTGTTCTAGATGGGATCTCATGTACTGTTAGTTTCAGTTTCCAGTGCTGCCTAAGTTTCATTACCCTGCAGAACCTTTACTGAAATTAAGAGGTTTACATAAAGTCTCTATACAAGTCAGGGAAGAATTGTTAGGAGAGCAATTCAGAGCAGCAAACCGCACATAGACTCCTGACTCCCAATTAAAGCATTTCATGCTCAGAAGTCAGAATGCCTCAGTTTGAAGCTACAATGCAGATCTCCTTCCCTGAAGGCTCCAACACAACTGATCTCCACACATGGACAATAGCATGGAATGATTTATGTCACTACCACTGATTATAACTATAATTTTATAAACACGGGTAGTTTGCACACATCTCTATTGGATATATGAGGTAGAATGAAACATTTCACCTCTATATATAAAAATTAGATACAGTTCTTTTATGTATAGTTAAGTTAAAAAAATAGCTCACAGGTGAGAAATAAAGGTGGTATACTAAAGATTATTAGCATATAAAATGACATGACATTTTCACAGACCCATGATACACAGAAAAAAACCCATGGCACCATAATTTAAACTCTACATGTCCAAGTCATATATATCAGAAGAGTAAGAAAAAGGTCCTTTCAATAAAAGCCTCAGAAATTACATCAATCCATTTCAAGTATATTCAAGTGATTTAAAACACACTGTTCTAATTTCTAACATAGAAGCTGAACCATTTAAGATACACTGATGTCTGCAGGCCTCCAGTGCAATGCAGCAAAATAACACTAACGTATATAAAGACACTCTGTACATATATATGCAATATATACCACCATGCATGTATGTACATATAATGTATATATATGAGACCACACTACTATGGTGGTCTCTTTTCTAAGAGAAAAGGTTCTACAAGTTAATTTAGAATATAGAAAAATCCCCTCTATGTAATTAGAATAGATGCAAAATATATCTGTTAATAATAAATCTGGAATACTGATACAACATGGCCAATTTACTAAATCAAAAATAAATCAGTTTTAATTTCAGAATTTATATTTGCAGTTGAGAGAGATGCAATAATTCTCTACCAAACTGAACCCCTTTTTCAGAGTGCCATACTTTTTATATTGTAATAAGAAGTCTAACAATTTGTTTTCTTACCTAGTGTGCATTGAGTCTCTGTGATAACATTTAGTTCTCTGAGGTAGAGTTTCTCCTTGTGAGATAAATCTCGCCTTTCTAAATCTCAAAAAAAAACCAAAACAAAGAAATAAAAATGGGTACAGTAACTGAAACTCCCCCATAAACACTGTCAAAACATTTCAACAGTTTTGTTTCCAGGCAGCTAGAGCCTATATTACACTGCTATTTCAAGAAACATGACAACTTCAAAAATTAATTTTAAATTTAACAAACAATGTAGGGACATGATAAATCTCCTTGACGTATAGTAGGTCAAGACCCTCTCTACAGTTATGATTTACATAAAAACTAAAGAAACCTGATGTATAAGTTCAGACACAGAAAATTTTACCAAGCACTGGAAGTGTAGTATTTTTTCTTTTACCATAACTTTTAAAAATAAATTCCCCAACAAAGAGCCAGATTTGACAATTCTGGATAACGGAGGCTCAAATACTAGAACCTCCACACACATATTTTTAAATATTTTTCCACAGTGTAGGAATGTTGCCACAATTCAGGAAACAGAATAGAGAGATCCAGTTATAGTAAGAAATCATCAACAAATCACTACAAATAAAATTGACATCAGTTTTCTAACAGTACTTGTTGATCTAACCCTCAAATCAGACTTGTTTGCAAATTTTCAGTGGCAATACCACAAAATCTTATATTACTTTGAAAACCAGTGGATGCATTATATTTCCAGTAATGAAAATATGAAGTACAAGTATAACCCAGGTCTACTTTTCCTGGGTCTTTTTTTTTAACAGTTAGCTCATCCTACAGTCAAAGAAGCACAGACTACATCCAAACTGTTTAAGGACACAAGCTTTTAGAAGAAAAACTTTAAAAATAAATACCTGGATATTTTCTTTTAAAGGAAGTCACACCCAAATATTCACTGACTTGCTCCTGAAGCATATAGTATTCTCCTGTTTCATCAGGTGGCCATTTGTATTCTATCAAATTTTCA
>NW_005054348.1:5143723-5146561 GCF_000277835.1 Geospiza fortis | reverse complement strand
CAGGAAAATAAATATACATAAACATAAAAACAATGTTACAACAAATCACAACACTCCTTAATAATACTACTTACATCTCTAGAAATTCAGTAATTCCCATTTATATGTCAATGAACAGTAACTACAAAGTTGGACAAGCACTTTAAAACACTGCATCCCGTTAATCCATTTCAAAAGTCACTTTGTTGCACCCAATTTCACATATATTTCTCTAAATCTCCATTTATCAACATGCTAAGGGACAGAACCTGAAGAAACTGATATCCATCATAATGGAGAGGACGCCAGGAAAAGCAACTATTACAGAGTCACAATTCATTCAAGTATGCAATGTCTTAAAAACATGTAAACTGTGCTTCTGATTGTAAATCAGATGCAACACTTTTTGTGGCACTCTAAAATAAAATGCCTTAAAATATGCTGGGAGGAATAGATATCTAGCTATTTATAGGACATCACCTCAATTTGTAAAGATGTGTGAAGAATACACAAGTAATGAATAAAGAGCGAATACTTCAGCGTGCTGAACAATAAAGTCAGACTTACAATAAAAAGTGGGAATTGTAAAAAACAGTATTACCCAAGGTCTTGACTGGAAGTTTCACAGCTTCGAGAACTGTCCCCTGAGCCCATGCGCCGTCTTTTGGATGGCTGGCTGCCATCATTGGAATTTTCTTCTGTGTCATCCTGAAATGAAAATAAATATTAAAAAAGTTAGACTACTCCAAAGATAATGTAAAACACCAAAAACATTGCAAGGCAATCCACAATTTAAATATACTTGAATTGCTAAGCCATTCTATGACAGTCTTAAACAACTCACAGGACAGTCTACATAACAAATTATTCTTTGTTATAAACTATCTGCACGACACATGGTAGCCCAGTAGGAGAACTGGGCAGCTTCTCACTCGTGGTGTAGGCAGAGTTCTGAATAGACAGAGCTGTAGCTCTGATCAGCAAGTTCATGATTCCTGATGTAAACTACCTCTGGCACTTGACCAAACTAGCACTCCACACCAAGAGCAAGTGAAAAAAAAAAATCCCTACTCCTTGCTGAGAGCTGATGCTTACAAAATCAGGGAAAATATTACTGAAAGCAACACAGGAGTTTACAGGTACAGAGTTAAAATAAAAGGAACGGTATACAGTTTACAAAAAATATCATTGCAAGCAAGTAGCAAAGACTTGAGATGAAAAAATGTACAGAAGAAAAAACCCAAGTTGGTATTACAACAGATACAGAAGAGAAGGAGGCTCTTACAGGGGAACATTCAGATCTCATGGGATCAATATAATGAAAGGGAATAAAGAATGAAGAGGAGGAAAAGAAGACCCAAGCAAAACAAAGAGTTCTGTGAAATCTAGAAGACAGTGACTCAGTTGATGATGTGTTTTTCACTGCTCTGTTGTCCCATAATGCTGTATAACTCCTACCTGCATCATCAACAATCTCAAAGCATTTAGTGACCAACCCTGTCTGATCATAAATGAGATAAAGAAAGCAGAAATCTTAAGGTGAATTGCCTACCATGACCAGTAGTTGAGTCAAGAACAAAACAGATCCTTAAGTAATTGAATTTCTAAAGTGGAGCAGAGTTGACAGAATCAACTTCCTAACTTCTGTGAAAAGTTTAAGATAAATTAACCTGTCAGAAATAAATGGATCAAGCGCAACTACACTTACTTATTTAGAAATGACAACAATGGTCCTTTGCTAATGTCTTTCATTCTAGTATGTTTTTCTTAACACATGACTTGAAATATCAATTTAAAAATATTCCAGCAAACAAGAATACATTACTTTTACCAAGCAACATTCACAATGTTATAATCAAGACAGGCCATAGACAAAAAGCAATTGTCTCCTGGGTTTTGGGCTTATTTCTTATTTTCTGCAACCTTTTACAAATATTCTTCTCCCTCTTCAAGGAGCAAAAACATCTTTCACACAGTTATAAAAACTGAAAAGCAAATTTTAATAGAACTGTGTTTTCTTAGTGCAACCATCCTTAAAAAAAGCAGTATGCAGCACCTCCACTCACATTAGCAGTAATGCCATTTCTTAGTATTGCTGAGAATACCCTGTGTGAACTCCAACGAATGAAGCAGCAGCCCCCAATCAAACCAACACTGCATTAGAATATCTTGTGACACAGCTGTCTCATCAGTAGTTCACTTCTACTTCCCACAAGAATATTAATGCACTCCAAATCTTTTTAACTGCTAGACAGAGACCTGAAAAGGGCCAAAGTAACCCTCTGGTATACCAAAACTTCCAAGAGACTTCAAAATGACATTAAAAGATAGATCTCAACCTGACAATTTGGTGGAAGTGCCTGATATCAGTTTCTCCTTTGGCTTTGTAAGTTTTCATTGATTATACCTGGTACTGTTACAAAGTATGAGTATCCCTAACATAGAGAGACCAGTGCTCTCTATTTCCATAGTTGCTTCCTTATTTGCTTAAAATTTCACGAAATTCAGTCACACAAGTTGAGTTTGTTGCAGACGACTTAGTATATCAAAACATCTGCAATCTAAAGGCACAATGCTGCTCAACCACCTTTACTGTTCAAAAACAACAACAACAACAAAAAAAAAGGGACAGCTCTGTGGTTGTATTTATATGAAGAGTCAAGCACTGTCCAAAAGAGCCCCTTTCTCCCTTAAAACGCATGTTTCTGTAAAAAGCTTGTTAGTCCTTACGAAACATGGTGACGTTACAAACTTCTGGTGCGTCTGTCACTGCAAGATCGACGTAACGCTGCTTTATAATAAGCGATCGAGAAGCTTAAACTGCCCGAGACGTGTTTCAAAGGGCGACTGCCGATCTGC
>NW_005054348.1:5136583-5142487 GCF_000277835.1 Geospiza fortis | reverse complement strand
CTCGAGGTTTGCCCGGCCGCGGCTCCAAAGGCGCTCAGACCCAAGCTGGACACGGGGCGTTGGGAAGCACCCCGCCCCGTCCGCGCTTGTTTTCAGCTCTCAACAATAGAACGGACGTGGCAAAGGCACCAGCGCTAGATTTCCACGCACGGCAGATCCAAAAGCTGATGCCTACACACCTCACAGATCTGCGAGTCTCACTTAAAAAAATACGATCGGTGCTGCCCTTGCCAGTTATGGACCAATTCTCAATAGCCTTGAGATTGATCCCATCGTCCTCCTGCCACTGCCACCAGAAGCCCCTAGGCCAAAGTGACCCAACTCGCTCAATTCAGTATTTGTCCACCAACCAGACCCGAGGCAATACTTAACCAAAGGGTATGACCTGGGGAACCTAATCACTGAACTAACACTTCATTCAAGGGAAACGGCTGGAAATGTGCACAAGTTTCTAGGACTGCAAAACACAGCTTCCCTCCCAGCCAAGTTTCTAGGCAGACCAGCATTTTATCATAGATACCAACTATGAAAAACGAAAAATGAACACTGCTCTTCTTACAAAAAGCATGCTTTTAAGAAAACTGATACCTGCAACTGCATATAAGCACTGGTGAACAGTCCTAGACATTCAAGAGACAAGCAACATTCAAAATTTTGCAATGTTTGGCCTTACACCAGCTGCTCCCACTTCCACAGCAGAGCATTACAACAGATGAAGCCCATATGTACTCAACCATAAACATTTCCAAAGCAGTTTTGTTTGGCTTTTTTTTTTAAACAGAGCAAAAACAAGCAAAATTATCTCAACTGTATGTCAGTTTCAATGTGCCAACACCAATAGGACAAATATGAATACTAAAATAATGATGTTTTGAAAATTTTCAAATATACCATGTATTGTGATGCACAAATGCAGCTGTGACTTTCAGAGTTTTAGTCGTAATAACAAGCCATTACCAAAGCCAGTGCAATAAATGTATCAGTTTCACATTTAGCTGAAACCCAAGTGTCTCTTTCAGCATCCCAGAGGCATCTGCTGGCAACCTAAAGGGATAAAAGAGAAAAAGTTACAAGTGAACCTATATACCTATATATGTTCTTTATTTTTAAAGAACGCCCAGCATTATCTAAATGCTAATTAATCATATAAGGAGAGTTACAACTATTAAAAACAATGCAAAAGTTGAATAAAATTAACAATTCCTATTCAATTTTAAATACATGTTCTTGCTTCACAGTAAAGCTCCCACACAGATAGATCCAAAAATCTCAGCACCAAACCCTCAATTCTCTCTTGTGTTCACTTGTTACAATTTAACATACAGTAAGAGCACCCCTTCAAAAGCAATTGAATGTCAGTGTGAATAGACATCAGTTTTGGGAACATATACAACCAAGAAGTCACATCCCCCACTCCTCCACCTCCAGCTTACTACAGCCTACTTGTAAATTTATTGGGCTCTCAGCCTTTTTGAAAAAAATGTTTTCAAAGCTAAACTATGTGAATTGATGGCTGGAATAAACATATTCCTTGGGAGAAAAAGTTAACTTGGACCACTCATCTGTTTCAACCTACAGCTCCTCAGCCAAAGCACCCCTTAAGAGGCAGCATACTGTGGGATGGCACCAGAAAAGCAGGCACCTCACAAACTGGATTTGGTACTGAAGCTGAACCCTTCAGATGTTGTTTTATGTAACTCACTAAACACATGTTGGTTTCAATCATGTTTTAAGAACTGATGATGAACGCTCCAAAGCAGAAGTGTTCTTTGGCACTCTACTAGACAGATAAAAGCGTTCTGAATGCCAATGGGAGCTCCAAGCTAGCTGGAATACTGAATTTATATACCAACACAGCACAATCTAGAATCCTTTTATTTTAGGAGTTCCAAGTTCAGATGACTGGTGTTAATTTGAAATCCCAGGAGCATGTCTGGTGGCAGCTGGAGTTACCATCCACCTTTCTGTTCCACCTGCTACCCTTCTGTTCCATGACACCCCACACTACAACTGCGAAACATCTTGCGTGGAATGCAAGAACCCAAATGGAGATCCAAGTACACCACACAAAGAAAAACAAAATTCGCTGAACTCATGGAAATGTATTGGCACAGCAGAAACAAGTGAGTGACAGGAAAGTGCAGTTGGGGCTGTTTACCACTTACTGAACACATGAAGACAGCAGCCTTCAGAGAGTCAGGCAGAATCACAGCAGCACTTTGAATTGTCACTTGGGATACTAGTACTCATAAAGAACGTAAAAGCTTCAGGACCACCTCAAACAAGTTAAGCTGCTGAAAGAACATCTAGGAGATATCACACAGTTCTGAAAGTTGTTTTTAATTTTCAAAAGGTGTAACAAATAATATGTTTGCTTACAATCATTGCCTGATTTGCCTTTTCCACAATTAGCACTGATACCACATACTTATAACGGTCATAGTCCAATTCCTTCACAGCATTTAATATTTCTTCTGAGATTGAAGCACACAAGAAGGCACTAGAAGCTCCATCGTATGTGGCTTCTTGTAGTTTATTCTATCAAAAACAATTTTGAAAGATCTTAGTTTTCATCCTAGTAGTCTTTTGCAGAAAACACTCTTTACAGTCATTTTCATTACAAGAACATGAGAAGAACTAGTGAGTTGAACAGTCAGTAGAGATGATGGTCTCAAACAGCAAAGGATGCACAGTTTTACTCTGAAATGTTTTATCTGTGCTACATTTCCATTTTGGAAAACAGTGCTACAAATATCTGTTCCAAATACCCAAGATATGTCTTCCAGACAGCAGAATTAAAAAGATCTGGTTATAACTGTTCAAAATACCACTAACACCTTTGGATTATCTCAACAAATTGTTTTCTATTTGCTCAATTCGTGTATGTGCCAGTCTGACTGTCAAGGATACCAAGCAATTTTATGCAGGTCCTGTGATATTAGCAGAATTAATAGAAATCCACAAATTTGATGTCATGATCCTTTGCTAACTGGATATTTTGTGGATTAACGTACTTTGAACTGTGCTGTAGCTCAATTTGATTTTAAAAAATGCAAGAGTTTATGAAGTTTCAGCTCCACCTAAACAGCACACGCTCAGCGGTGACCTCACAGAGGCCCTTCTGCACTTTGCAAAATGGAATACATTCACATTAGATCCATGTGCCAAAACTCAAAGGACTGCAGAGATTTATGTGTGTTTAAGTTTATGCAATATTCACTGTTCCTTAAATACTTCTGCAAGACAAGCTGCTTTTGCAATGAGACAAGTAATTTAAATAATACCATACCGTTAGTATCGCTTGAGCTTTGTCTTGTAATAAGCCATCCTGAATTTTAGTGCGTGGCTCCAGTCTGTACGTGTTACGGCTTTTTGACTTTGCCTTTGCTTCTGTTGGAGCCGTACCTGAAGCATCCTGTGGCTTTTTTCCTTTTGACTGTACAGAATAATAAGAAAAAATCCACATCGCATGTCAATATTTTAGAATTTAAAGACTCTAAATAATACTTAAGAGAAAAAAAACCCCAACAATTAGTCTAGGAATATTTTAACAAAAAGCACAGAAAGCTAGAAGCTGGTTATCATCTTCTGGCTGTTTTAACTACTGTTTGCCTGAAACAGGAGAAGTGGTGGACTTCCACTCAATTTAAAATTCTTTTCCAGCCAAATCCAACTGAACTTTGCTTTTAAACTCGTCAGTTAGATACACTATATTACCACCTTGAATCCGTTCCTTTTTCCAAGGAAAAATACACAGCTATTAACGTACCCATCCAAGACTGCTAGCCACAAGTTCAAGCTTCTCATTCAAATAGCGTACACGATATCCAAAATACAGACTTGGTTCATTTACTACTTCATTTTGCTCATCCTTATTCCTTCTTACTAAAATAGTAGCTTACGTAATGATGATTTAATTTGCTCATTTAAAAAAAAATAAAGGAAAAAGTGAGCTCCAGTGTGCAAAGCTTTGTAATTTTGCTTGGAACTTAAAACCAGATCTCTGAAGATCACGTTTTCTTCCCATCCAGCTGTGTATCTATCTCTTCAACACACATAACAAAACACTCCCTCTATGAATGCAAGAAGTAAATCTGATGTTGCAAAAAAAATGTCACCTGCTGTCCACCACAGTGGCTTAAAACAGAACTGTAAAATAGTAACAGAGACAGAAAAGCACAAGGTATCATAACAAATGCCACAGGCAATGGTCTTGCATACCAGCTACTTCCTAACAAACCATTTTCAAGCTTCACTGACTCTTCAGTCTCAGCTCCACTTCCTGACTACTGCTAGGACCTAACATTGAGAGAAAATTATCAGTTCCTTTCCAGGAGAGCAGAAAAGAACTCAAAGGTGAAATAACATCACAATGCAAGGCTTATGCTAAGAAGTACAGAAAAAAAAAGTCACTTATGGATAATATGAAAGTCTAATGAGAATTATTTTAGAAGATGTGCTAGTCAGGGGCTCACAACTCTTTCCATCTGAGGAGTTTTAAGAATTAGGGAAGAATTGCAATTTCTTCTCTATGAAATCACTTGCACATTTGTTCTGCCAGCAACTGCGGACATTACCTAAAAGTATCCTCTAGTTCCTTAAAAGCAGTGATGTTGGTAGCCTTAGTGCAAATTGCCTGCTGTTGTTTGTTGAACTCTGAATAGCATTTACTCTAGAAACAAAAGGACCAAACACATTTGCACTTAGCCTGTGGACACTCATTATCTACTAAGTACAAATTCAGATCTCAAAAGACTAAAAAAAAAAGACTAAAGCCCTGACATGCTCATCACACATCACCTAACAGAAGAAAAACCACCTCAAGTCTTGCAGCTGAAGTCTTCAAATGAGCATCCCCATCCATGTGAGTAACAATGAACTTGTGAAAAAGGGTGCAGTCCAAACAGTGATTCTTTGCTGACATGGTTCAGCTTGAGCCACACTACCTTCAACTTCCATCGTTAATGATGGAAGAAAATTCATGTCTATAGCATACAACTTCTAACAATGGTGATACTTAAAAGTTTACCTGCTGCTATTAGTGACAGGAGTTTTCATAATCACTTGCAAAAAGTCATTGCATTTACTAGTGAGGCAACCAAAAACCTTGATACTAGCCATTAAAGACATGGCTAGTAAATAAACCTTCTTCTGTATATCACCGTATAAAATACACAGTAAACCCCAAAATTTTAGCACGATGTTGCAATTACGTTTCTGGTAAATACTTGCACCGTCTGTGAATAAAACTCTCAGAAGTTCAAGAACTGACTGCATTTGAGCACTTGACCAAAAAGCACCTGTTCTTAGGCTACTCAACTCGAGTACATTGGCTTAACAGTGGACATATGGAAGGAAGTATGCTAATAGAAAAATTTCATGCTATTTACATGAAATTCTGTTTGTTAGTAAGTTCATTTCAACAACCAATAGGTTTTAGTTGTTAAAGCAAACAGGAAAGAGTTCTTGTTTATTCCTTCAGAAGAGGGTACGGGTTCTAGTTCAGAGCAGCACCCCGAGTTGGAGAGAGTGCCCCACCAAAGGCAGGACGCCCCTTCTCTTTACCAGCACAGCAGCTCGGGCTCTCAGCGCCTGAGGCAGCACGCCAGCCGCAGGGCATGAGCCAACATCACACCTGACCAAGCAGAAAAAGCGGAGCTACCCCAAACCGGGCACGAACCGAGAGGGAACAGCATTCCTGATACCAATTTTCACAAGATCACTCGCGCCTTTCATCCCACCTTCTCCACGCCCCATCCTTCCCTCCCAGCTGAAGCGCCGCAGGCCCGGACCGGCACCCCCGGCTCAGTTGGGCATCACACCCCCCCGCGCCCGGGCCGCTGCCCCCGCTCCCGGCGGGGCCTCAGCCCGGCCAGCTCAGCCCCCCCGGGCCGCCCCTCGCCC
>NW_005054348.1:5132465-5136480 GCF_000277835.1 Geospiza fortis | reverse complement strand
AGCCTGCTCGCCCCGCAAAGGTCACCGCCCCGCCCCGTGCCTGGCCAGTTTTACAGAAGTCATGGTAGTAAAGGGTAGCTGCGGTCGTGCAGGATTTGCTCTGGCCTTCTGTCCCTGACAGAGAAACGGCGAACGGGAAGAGACACAAATTAAGATGTACTGAATGATATGTCTTACGAACCTTGTAGATTTTTAAATTTCTTTTTCTTTAAATATCAGGTAGGTACTCCAGATGGCAGCTAATAGCGGTTTCCGATGGGAACTGTTACCCTTGCTTAGTGCTGACAGCTATATAAATATTTCTTCTCTCCTTGATGCCATGAATTCAGAAATTACATATGTGAGGGTCAATTCTGCCATCTAATTAGAGAGGAAAAATGTTTTTAATTTAACTTTAATGGCATATTTTTCATTATTATTAGTTGTGGTACTTCATTATCAAACAATTTCTTGTCTATCTAATGAATGAAATTTCTTGTCTATCTAATGAATGAAGAAGTGTGACTCTTTTTACTAAATCAGGAGCATTTTCATCCTTGTTAACACGGCACAGTTTTATCTGCAATTTTTAAAGTGTGTGCTTCTGAATCAGTCCATTTTTCTGTTTAAACTAATGTGAAAATAGCATGAGTACTTAAATTGCACTAACATTGCTACAGAATTCAAGTGTTCTTCCCCTGCCTCCCTCCAAGGATCTTGCTGGTTTTAAGGACTGATGCTCTTAGTTTACTTGAAGTAGCATCAGTTTCTCTGCAAACTCAGAGATTAAGCAGAACACTTACAAATAGGGATATTTTGCTTCAATCTATCTTGTCATGGTTTCAGTAGATATAACCATTCTAAAATTCACCCTCCTGACCTTGTGAAAACCGAGCAATGCTTTCCCTCAGTTTTATGAAGGTGGTTCTGGTTGAGAGTTCCTTTCATCACGTATGTTAATGAAACTTGCATTGCAAACCCAAACAGCTTGTTTACAGACAATGTATTACTGTCTGTGTAGCTGTGCTGATGGGTATGTTCTAGTATTTTTTTTGTTCTCGTGTGCTTTCTTATTACGAGGATTCTTTCTCTGTGTGTGTGTTTGTTCTAGATGGCGTTGCCAGACTCAATCACTACTTGCCTTTCTCAACCTGTACACTATGTGATTTGCAAACTTGGATTTGAGAAGAAAGACACCTATAATATTGATACTATTTTATCTGGAAACAGGGAAGTTTGTTGGCCAGCTGTTACAGAGCATGTGTGTTACCTTGAATCAGGTTGGTGTTTACCTGCTGTAGTAGTGATGCATGTAAGACAGATGCAGAATTTCAGTACCGCTCATAGCAATCCTAGCTGAGTTGTGACAGTTTGTTACAGTACAGCATTAGCTCTGCTGCAGATTAGACTATGTAGGGTTCATATCTATGAAGAGCTTTATATTTTTCATCTGTGTTTGGTATTTGGCTTTTGCTGGCTCCTAAGGTTTGGGTAATCTGTGCTACCTAAGTAGTTCCTACTTTACCTTCATCTTGGTTCCCAGCTTAATGTGCCTGTAACATAAGGGGTTCAGTTCTGCTTCTCTCCAACCCCATTATTGTCTTGTTCTGTGTTCTTTATATTCCTTTTGCACTAAATTTAAAAGCGTGGGGCCATCAATATTGCTACTGTTGGATCTGTTTGGGTTTCCCAACTTGAGGTTGTACAGAAGTACGGTCCTGTTTCCCTTCTATGTGGAATAGTTTGTAGTTGTTTTTTAATCAAAACAAAGTATTTATGTCCTGATGAATTAATTGAATTTTAATTTGCCAAATTGCATAATGTAAGCTCTGTTATTAATTTCCAGAGGTAGTAGAAATATCTTTCAGTAAACCAGAAGAATTTATTTTCCTCTAAAAAGTGTCTCATCAAAAAGAGGCAGTGATACCACTGTGTAAGGTACCACATCCATCTGCCTTCTTTAAAGGCCATAAGTGGTGCAATTTGACTCTCACTGGGCGTAGCTTCTAGCTTGATATATGGAATTTCTATAGAAATTGTAGTAGGTTCTTCACATTTCAACAAAAGCAGAACACAATGATCCTACTTACTTTCATATTTTCTTGTGTTAAGTTTTTGTTGGGGTAGGATTTTTGGGTTGTTTTATGTTCTATTCAGAGAAGGTGCTTGATCTTACCTGGTTTTGCATTGCAGTTTTACTTTTCAATACCTTTCCCGTGTGGTGTTTTGGACAGTAAATTGTATTGTACTGGTTATGCTAAAATAGTCGGGATAAAATTGTCTGTGCTAAATATGTACACAAACTGTAGCAGGTTTTATCCCTAGTGAGTTTTAAAATATTAGACCTTCAGGAAGGTTGGTACCCTAATCACCTTCTGTTTTTCAATTTAAGATCAAAGTGTGGATTATATCAAAAGCATACGATCATTAGGACCTGTCTGTGAATCTGTTAATTTGTACTTCAAATCTCTGACCAAGGAGCAATTTGTAATTCAGTATGCATCGTGGTTCCACTGGACAAACTGCACAGAGGTATGGAAATTTCTGCTAAGTTTGTATTTTGGCACATGAACTTTTTGTGGAAGTTTAATGTGAGAACACAGAAGAGACATCTATGAACTAAAGTGCTTAGAATTCGTAACTAATTGTCCTTCTCTGATAAATGGTTGCTTGTAATTTTTCTGACTTTGTAATTGGATTTTGTGTTAGACAACGTGAGGAGCTTTGGGCCTGTTCTAACATTAGTTTGTAGGATTTTGTTTTTTAATAATATGTACCTAATGGCAAGTTTTACCTTGTAAAGTTAGTATGGATATTTTTAAATATGTAAGGCACGAGATATCAAGAGGTACTCTAGGGAAATTTCTCTCCAGTAACTACACTTTCATTTCTTTGGCATGGTTTTCTTTCCACATTTGCATAGCAACTATTACGGAGGTATCTTTACATTTCTCTGTGCTATTGGCTATGTGATCTTTCCTTTTAAATATTGAGCACAACATTCTTCCTGTCCCCCATCATGCAGGTATTTCTGGAAGTGTTTGATGTTTTGCAATCTACACAAGCTACAGAAGTTGCTCTTGGCTTAATGAAACTAACATCATGCTTGGAGCGAGCCTTGGGTGACGTAAGTGCCAGCACGAGGAGTCTATCTTGGTTTTATAAGATGGGAATGACCTCTTGGATTTAATTGTCCATTTAAAAAAAAGTGATGTTACCCTGTTCTGTAATAGTACACTAATAGCCCACATGCATTTTGAGTTGGACAGAGGTTCTTTCCTGGATCCAGTTGTGCTGATGGAAACATATGTAGGGCTCCTTCACCAGTGCTTGTAGAGTTGCTTGTGCGAGTGCTGTTACTAACTAATTTAATTAGGAAAGAGAAGTGTTTGATTGATCACTGTACACAGTAGGTCTTTATTAGTTTGATTTATTTAACTGAAGTAGGGTAGCATAGCTTCCACAGAAGATCTGATGGTGTATTTACTTCTGTGAGGGATGGCATGCAGTTGGAAAAACAGGCTACTGGATAACTCCTTTCCTAGGGAGAAGGGAGAGACAGCTACTTAAACAGTTTTTGCTGCTGGGCTGTTTTAAAGCCAGGTAAGTTAAAATGGCTAGTGTTCAATATCTATGAGGAGCTCTGGAGAAGGAAATGACAGAGAAAGAGCAGTGGGCTAGCTCACAAACCAATTTGCCCAATTGTGGGGCATGGTAAATTTTTCAGTAAAACAAATCACCAAAGATTGGAAAAAAATGTCAGGGAGAGTACAAAGAATGGAAGTTGTGATAGCAGTTGAAAATTGAGATGCTATTATTGTCCAACAAGGATAAAATCTAGTTTAAAGAGCAGTCTGAATCAGAAGATGAACCACAAGTCTCCTCCCTTTCACATTGACAGACCCTATAAATTTCTGTTGTAAAAACAAAATACACTGTCCATGGTAGAGCTTATTCCCTTAATTAGGTGTTCTTGTTGTGCCTTATTGGTTTTTGTGGGATTTTTTGGAAGAGAAAAGCAGTATATGTACAGACC
>NW_005054348.1:5130828-5132407 GCF_000277835.1 Geospiza fortis | reverse complement strand
TTGCCTAAATTTTAATTTGTCATGAAATTACAGAATTTAAAGCCTTTTTAAGGATTTAGTGGGTTTTGTTTGGTTAGTGTTTTTACAATAACCAAAATGGTTATTGGGTAAAATAGTCAAGGTATATGTTTGAAATACAAAGTATAATAAATTATTTATTATCTGTTCTGCTCTTTTTTTAATAGGTGTATTTACTTAAGGGTGATGATTGTCCTTTCCTTCTAAGAGATTTGCTTGCATCTGAGCAGCTTGCAGATGTCTTTGGACAAGCTGTAGTAAGTACATAGTTTTGAAATAAGGAATAACTACTGAGATGGTTTTCTTCCTACTAAATGTACCTTGTGTTAATTTGCATTAAATTACACTGGATTTTTACTACAAGAAGTAAGAGCTAAATTTGATCTCATTTGTTTGACTGTCATAACTGTTTGGGATATCTAATAGCTAGTTTGATTCTTCCCATATTATATTCTAGATTCTGTACAAATAAGCTGAGAGATTCTCCTTCAGAGAATACTGGGAATTGCGAGTAAAGAGTTTCTGTTACTGTGACAAGTGGTGGCCAGTCATCTTGACAACAGACATTGTAGTTTCTTAATAACTTCTGAACTTTTCTGCCAGGGAAAGGCAATAAAAGTAAGAAGGGTAAGAAAGGCAAAGAATAATAGATTTCTTCATGCAGTAATTGCTTTATTTATTAATTAGATGAATGTACTGAGGGTATTCATTGGATCTCCACATGGTTTGAACCTTCGTAATGTTTTGTGGCATGGATTTGCATCACCACAAGAAATTCCTGCCAAGTAAGTTACCAGGAAAAGAACACTCCTTTTCTTACCAGTCAGACTTGTGAGTTCTTGGAAAGTGGTTAGTAACCACCTACTTCTCTTATGGGAAAGAAAAGAAATTTCACTTGCAGCTGCTGCTTCTTTTGGAAATAGATTTCCATAGTATACTTCAGCCATTACAAAGATGGCCATTATTAGGTCCAGCGGGTTTGGTACTGTTAGGGAAGATATTTTTTTAAGTCAGGGCCATGAGGAGTAGCTTGGAACAAAAGACAGAATAATGGGGTTGAAGGAGAAGCAACCGCAGCCAATGTAAAATACAGTAATGCTTTTTATCTAATTCTACTCGTTTCTTCATGCTTATGAATGCAATTAATTATTAAGTGCTCCTGCTTAGATGGGGAGAGTACGTTCTGGGTGTTTTTAAAAAAAGCAAAAAAACCCCTTTGTTCCTAACTCACAAATGTTGGTTCTTTGCAGGAAAATTTCTTTGTATAAGCTTTTCTAATATATTTTGGTATTCTCCCTAGATACTGTGCTATGCTGCTCTTTTTAACTGCAGGATTGGGTCAGTTGTTACAGACTTATCTTCTGCAAACTAAAGGTGTTTTAGTACATCGACCTTATGTGATCTTCATTAGCTTAGAGGAGCTTGATGCATTTCCAGGCAAGTATTTAACCACTAGCAATTTTTTTATTATCCTGTATTTGCTATTGTTTCCTTGTCCAAAAGCATGGTTGAAAATAATGCATTTCCCAGAGTTCCAAGATTAAATCTTAATTAAGATACC
>NW_005054348.1:5061323-5130783 GCF_000277835.1 Geospiza fortis | reverse complement strand
ATGTAGACAGTTCGGTGACTATTGAGTAAAAAACTGCTGCATTCTAAAATAATTGCAACACAACATTGAAACATGAAATATTGCTGCTTCTAAAAGACTTCAGCTGTATATTACATTTTTTTGATTATGTGAATTAACTTAATGTAACAGTCATCTAGTTTGCTTTTGTGAAATCTAACTTTTTTCAGAATCAATGGGTTCCAGCTACGAGGGTCCCAGCAGGAGTGTCCTGAGTCTTATAGGGGAGGTAGTGTTGAAACAGAGTAAAAGGTGGTGCCACATCTTCACTTCACTAATGGGTTTCTCAGGGAAGGGTTTGAAGTGTCAGATTAAAATCTTCTCCCTGTCCACACACCTTGATTGGTTTATTCCTACTATTTTAAGGCAATAACACCATATAGGGGATCTTGGTGTCAGTGTTGATCATGGTCAATTTGTGCTATATAATCAGTGGAACAACTGTCCCAGAAATTGAGACAGGGATTTTGGGAACCAAATCAATAATTATGTAGTGTAAATCCTATGGCTGTTGGTTGTCTTTGAAAAAAAAAAAAACCAACACTTACTGTAATCAAATTACACTTATAATTTTGAGCTTTCTCTTGGATAAGACATTTATGATATGAATTTATAAGTTTGGGTTTCATTACATAGTAGCATTGAAGTATGTAGTGTTAGTTTATTATGCTGTATTTTCAACACAGAAAATTTATAAAATAGGAATAACATGCTCATGATCAAATGTTCATACTACTTTATTGATTCTGGCTAAATAGCAATGATTCATTAATATTATACTTTTTTTAAGTATCTGAAATAGGTAGAGAACAACTCAACAGAAGATGGGTCCAGTTGATATATAGTCTTTCAATAAAAAGCAAACATGACATTTTAAATTGGTTTTACTCTATAATTTTACATTATCACCACAAATGCAATCTTACATATTTGAATTCTGACCTTAAATATGGCTACTGTTGTACTTGCATAGTTAAAAGAAAATTGATAACTTTTAAATTTCCCTTTACAAATGTTGAAATAATATCATATTTTCAGTAAAATATTTAAAATTAATTAGTGAATTGTAGATTATATGTAATTTTTCAATGTTGTTTTTTTAACTTGCAGATCTTAATAGTGAAATACTTGCCATAGCTGAAGAACTTGTAAAACACTCCAGTTTTGTATTAAAAATTATGTTACCATTTTGGATCGCTGCTTTAACAGCTTTCAAGCAAAGCAGGTAAGATTTTGTAATTTTTTAAATAGAAACTAAAAAGAATATATTCTGTATTTTTATAACTGCATTTGCAGATTCCAAGGCTTCATACTAAATTACTTCACAGCATATAGTTATGCTTTGTTATGGTGATGTCCTGGAAAGCTGAGTTATAGCTTTGTTTTGTGCCAACTAAGATTATAAACTATTATAAAGAATATAAACTATTATTTTGAAGCCCAAAAAGAGCTGTTGGAGATGTAGCAAAAAAGGAGAGGTTTATAAAGCAAGTGGAAATAAATCTTCATATTTTGATTTTTTTTTAAAAGTGTATTGTTTTGTTTTCCTCTCCCATGCTCCATCTTTTTGTGAGTTATTCTTGTCTCTGAGCTTGAATTCAGTGGTCAGTTTCTGTTTGGCACAGGTAGTCATTTATTGTTTGTTTACAAAGTGCATTACAAATGCACTTTGTAAAATTTTGTCTGGGTTGTTTGGCCCGAGTCTGTAACTCTGAAATGGTTTATAGTTATAAGGAAGAAAAACACCCTTTGGATATCTCTGTTACTTTTTCAGGTATGCTGACAGTGTGATTCTCTTACTTCCTCAGCTGGAAGCTGGACTTAGATTGCTCTTCACTACAACTAATAAATGTCCAAATCGATTGCTAACAGCGGAGGTAAACTTTTGTCTAAAGTCAATTATGATTTAGTGCTTACAATATTTACAGAAGAGTTATTCTAGAAATCTAGTGTCTATAACCATTTACAGATTTACCCCACAAAATTTCAATCAATTTTGGAGCATTATTTACAAATCTCCAGCTGAGATTCATGAATGCCTTTAATATTTTTTAAATGTCTGCCTCTAAAAAGGACTGAAAAAGTAGTGGAAGATAAAAGTTCAGAAAAAGTAGTTTAGGGTGAAAAGCAGGACATGATATATTTGCTTAAAAAAAACTCAGCACAAGATCCCAAAGTGCCTTTTTTCATTCGTAAGGGGACTTTTTTGCTATTGATGCACCTCTGGTATCTCATGCAAATGAATAAACTAAAGTTTTATATACATGACTAGTTAATTGATTTTGTTTGAAAACGAAATAATATTATTTGTGTTTTGTTCTAGTCTTCTGCTCTCTACACCACTTTTGATGAGGTACTGTGATTTTTTTTCTAAATATATATCAGTGTCAGAATTTAAACCATGCATGTTTCCCAATACTAGAGTTAAGAATGCACTTTCTTTTGTTGAATATGGCATTATTTCTAGCTTTTTTCCCAAATAAAGGTGGTGGACAGTAAACACTTTTAATTTGGAATGCTTCAGCAAATATCAAAATTAATACAAATTGTAATGAACAGACTTTTTTTTTCTAAATGTTTTTATCTTGAAATTCATCACTCCACAGAAACAAACATTCTGCTATTTTTCCTAGATTCAGTTATTCAAAATAAATACAAATAAATCTTGCCAGCATAAATCCTCAGTCTTAGAAGTTGATTGGATTATTTCAAGTTGTTTGTCAGTAATAATTAGGCATCTTGATTCTAGAGTGGCAGAAGTAATCACATCAGATAAGGAAAACTATTTTAGTTGGTGTTTCTTCTTTGATTATATGGTCTTCAATAATTCAATAATTTTCTATTCAAATTACTTTTTTCCTAGATGCTAAAAAAGCATTTGGATAATGAAGAAGTCAACCAGCTACCTGTAGTTCTTGAAGAGCCTGCCATGGAAAGTATTTTTGAAAGTGTTCTAGGGTTTTGTCATCATTGCCTTTTGTTTGTTTGTTTCACCAAGTAATAATCTTTATAATATGCCTAATACTCAGTTATTTCATATAGCTTATGTCCAGCAGCTTAGAACCTTAGAAGCTTGTTAGCCTTTTTATTGTGGAGGATACAAAGTCATACCTGACAAACTATATTGTACTGGGGTATGGGACTAGCTTTCCTTCTGAAATGTAAGTGTCTCAGAGATATTTGTCTTTAGACTCCTGAAGTTCAGCTGAATGGAGCGAGTTTTTTTCTGAATATCTGGACACCTCTGTAATATAGACATGGTCACATACTTGTCTTTCAGAGATATTCTATACACACAATATGTTCAATCCTGTATGAATACACATGGAATAAAATTCTGTATTGTTGGTGTGTGTTTCCGCAGGACTTCCTTTGGGATTTCTTGAACCACCAGGAGGGCCCACGTATAAGAGATCGTTTAAGTCATGGAGAGATCAATCTAGAAACATTTCCCAGAGAAATAGCTAACCAAATAGTTGGATTTGCTATTACATTTCTCTGCAGATTCTCAGATGAGGATATGTTTTCTCTTAAGGTAGGGAGCACTATTTTGTTCTCAGAATTTTTTTTTGTTATTTTGGATACCAAATATAGTTTTAGATAGAGCGTTATGACTGAATCTTTCCTGACAACTGCTTTTTGTGCAAATGAAATACTCCTCCAAGTAAAAAAATGTGAAAGTATGTTTTGCCTAGTTTTGTAGTGAAATAAGTAGAGAAGGTTTTCCAAAATGTTACCCTTTCCTGTTGTACTATAAAAAACCAGTCCTTATTCAAATGGTTGATCCATAAATTATAATGATTCCACTTAATTTTGTCAAATTGTGTTGATGAACTAGCCTATTTATCTGCAGAATTATCTGAAAGGTATGCAGAACATCTGTGGCTCACCCACTGAGGTATGTAGTGGGTAGTTATTGAGATTTTCTTTTCCTGAGACACTGTAAATAATAGTGCCTTGCTAATGGAAGTGTTATTTGTATCTATACTTACACTATGAATTTGTAAACACTTTTTGCCTAGCACTGTGTTTCTCAACATCAGCAATTATTGTGTTTGCTCTCCCCAGTTTCCTGTTTATATTTGAGATTACTTCTTTCAATATCATGCAGCCACCTATGAGATAAATCTTCCATTTATTAGTTGCAGCTCTTTTTTACTTTCTGAAGATGTATTGTGTGCTGCTACATTGATAGAATACTTGGTTGCTTTTCTGTCAGCTGCTGTCAGGCTTCATAGTTAAAATATGTGAAATTAAGCTTTAACCACTTATTGTGCTGATTATTTCTTTCAGCCTTTAGACATTTGGAAGTGTTTATTGACATCAGTGCTATAGGTGGCATGCATAAAATGAAGTATAAGTCTGCATATGATTAGCACAGCTTAGAGAAACTGTTGTGTATTGTGTGTGATCTTGTAAATCAGGAACACATGGTCATAAAACCACTGATGAACTGTGCAAGTTGCTACCAATCTCGATTTCATCCAGTTTCCCGACTCAAGAAACAGGTAGGTACTTCCATCTGTGACAGCATTTTGGTCCTTAAAATTGTGAATCCTCAAAATTATCTAATTCTTCATGCTTTGATTGTCCTAAAAAAAGTTCAAACCTTACATATCTTTTATTATTTCTTTTGGTTTAGTTTTCAAAACATAAAGGAAATCACAGTTGCTAAAATGAGATACAATTATACACACTCCTGTTAATGCAATTAATACCATATTTGTGTTTTAGATCACTAAATAGTCTAAATCACTAAATTCTTACCTGAGTGTTTGCTTTTCTGTAGTTTTCTTAATCTCCATATGTTTTTTTATGCCAGGACCACTGCTAGGTCCTGTCTCCAGGATTAGGCTGTTACTAAGTTTTTTTACTGTATGACGGCCAGCTGATTAAGATTCTGTCATGGTAGCAAAATCTACTTTCCAATGGCTTGGTAGCTCTCTGCCAATCAGTTTAATGAACTGCTTGAGGATGTTTCTCTATTGATTTGAGATTGCAGTAGACATACCTAGTCCTTTTACTTTTCAACAGCATGCAAACAGTGTGTTGCAAAAGTAATGTTAGTTAATTTTTTGTATTTGAAAAAACCATGGAATACTAAATTAGTTTGTTCAGATAATGTTTTAGCATGGAAGTGTACATCCAGACTTTTTGCCCTAACCTAAACCTTAACAAATGAAGTTGGCTTACATGGTTATGACTAGTGAACAAATAACTTACTGTCTGTTGCAGTTTTTTTCTAAATGGGCCATGCTTATGTCAAAATCTATACTTTACAAAGCATTTTTCATTTTATGTTTTTGAGGTGCTGGAATGTATGAAGAGCATCCATTTATGGCCTGAATTGGCAACAGTGCCTGAGGAACAAGAACAAAAGATTAAAGGGTATGTATGTGCTGTATAAGATCACCAGATATAAAAAAAGCAAATAATTTCTTATTCTGAAAAGGACTTGGTAACCAGTGGGAAACTTTATATAAGATAATAGTTAGAAAAAGAATGTAGCATTCTATCATCATTTGAAAAGGAGGAAGTCATTAATAATATCACTGGAAGATATTGTACTTGTTTAGACCTGAGAGAAGAAAATTTAATGCATTATGAATGGAGAACTAAGAGGGGTTCTGAATATTGCTAACAATGAGAAAAGGTTGGTTTAGTTGGAGAAAGAAAATCATGCTTGTGAGGTAGAGGGAAAAGAAATTATATGAGAGCATAAGAGTGGATGCTGAATACACTGCTATCAAAAAAAATCTGCATCTTGATCTATGCCATTTAAGAAATAATGTGTTATAGTGTCAAGTATTTTTTCTCTCTTGTTTTAAAGGTTGGAAGGAAATACTGAAGCTAATACTTTAATTTTGATGATATCTGAAATTTTATCTCAGTTGCAGCGTTATATGCCCCAGGATTGCTGTAGTTCAGATGATCCTATCAATAGTATCCTAACAGAGAGGTGAGTTTGATGCCCTCCTGGTTCCTGCTGTCAGCTTCTACTTGCAGCCCAGTGTAAGAATTCTCAAACCTAAATTATCCTGTCCCTGTTTGCAGAGAAATACTTGAAATGTTGTATGCACTTTTCTAGTGTTGCTGCTGATTTAATCTGAAAATTTTAGGATTCCAGCTGAACATCCTCTTCAAAATAAGGATGAGACATTGCACATTTTGGAATTACAGAAGAGATTTTACTTGGAAATTAGACTGAAAAAATAACCTTTTTTTTTTCAGACCATGAAAGCAAAATACTTTAAATATTTGTATGCTTACTAAATTAGGTTGGTTTTTAGCCTGGTTTGTGCTAAAACTGCATCAGAAATTCCTTTTAGTGTGCTTGGTGTCACAGCTGTGTGTGGTGTTCAAAATGGCAATATGCTGCTATGTAATTCTATTCTTCATGCTCTAATATCAAGATTCAGAAAGAGAAAATGTCTTGTTATACTTGGTGTCAGACTTGGAGGTGTGTTAGTTCCAATGCCCAGTTTGTAATAATAATCAAAATAGTTTGACTTCTAATTGCCACTCTTAGAGCAGCCTTAAGATTCCCACGACTGAATGAGTATGTTGGAACAAAACACTCCTAATCAAACCCATTAGGCATGGGTGGCATAGAGCAGGATTCTACCTGTTGCTTTACTTATATAACATGTGGGTCTTCTGCTTCCTACCCACCAATCTGCAAATTTATTATTTGGAGGAAAGAAGCCCAATTATTGATGTGTTAGACTTTTAGAGTTTTCTGCCTTTATTACTTCAAGTCTTTAATATTTTGCTATCTCAGGGATAAACAGTGTGAGGGAGATTAAGAAGCACTTCTATAAGAACAGAGTGTTTAAAGTGATGTGTGACACATTAGTGTAGCAGATATGACAACAGGAAGATATTTGTGAGCTTTAACAAAGTATGATCTGGTGTGGTGTTGATTAAAAAAATGGCCTCACCACCTGCATTTTACGCAATGTTAAGTCTGCTTCTTGTTCTGCCCAGAAGAAAGACCACACACTAATGGGAGTACTAATTAATAGCATTTGTTTCAGTGAGTTTTATTTTGGTGGAGGTTAATTCATTGTAAGTTGAGCTATGGTGGGAGGCTTCAACCACAGCCCTGCTGTGATTTGATGTGTTCAGTGTATAATTTCAGCCAGGCAGTTTTGTTTATTGTGGTTGTGTTTCTTTGATCTGAAATGGGAAACATATTCATCATAATCAGTTTTGCATTTATATTCAGTAAAATTATAGAAAACACAATCACTACTCCTACTACACAGATCCTTGCTTTTTTTCAGTCATGAGGTAAGGGCAGTTTGTTTCCAGGTTTTCTGAATTAAAACATTATGAGTCAAACCACACTTAATATGAAATGTATCCGATGTTTAATCCAGCTAACAAAAGCTTGACGTTAAAACATCCCTTTCTGTTTTGGAGGCTGCTGGTGGAACTTTGTGGTACACGCGTTTGCACGCTGTATTCCCCACGACCTGTCCTGGAAGTAGTGGTGATACTCCGCAAAATAAGCGCGCAGTGCCATCAAGTGTCCCAACAGGTTATTGCCGGCGCTGGGCTGAGACACACGCAGTGGCTTAACAAGACTCTGCGCTCCCGCCAGAGGCACAACTATCGGCGGATGCTGAGCAGGTTGGCTGCTGGTTTGCTTTACTCTGTGGTTAGGTTTATGAGAGAATGGCTGCACGCTGCTGTTGCTGCCTTTCAGTGGGTTCACTTGGAAGTTTAAAGTCAACAGTGTTCACGTGTTCTTGTTAACCATTTAAGAGTCAAGTGTCAACTAGATTTATTTATTTACCAGATTATTATCAGATTTCTATTAAGTAGCAATATTGAAATAACAAGAAAATCTCAAATTGGAGAGTAATTTGGGGGGTATTGCTAGATTATGTCACTGTAAATTGCAAGCTTTCAAATTAAGTACTACTTAAATGTTAGATTGTATTTTTTTTAATTTCTGGCTTTTCCTATTTAGGTATATAAATGCCATTCAAGTTTTATCTGACTGCAATAGGTTTAACTGATTTGAAGATTTTATCTACTTTATTTTACTGCTTTTTATAATTACACCTGAATCAGGCTCTCTATAGATAGAAGATATTTTAATATTCCATTATTTTTTCTCCTAATCATAGGGGCTTTCCAGAGTTTTATAAGTATTGTGTACTGGCAAGGTAATGTTCCTAAAAATGTTAACCATATTATTTAAGAAATATAGCTTAAACTGACATGTGATGATACACATTTGTGATTTAGTTGAACTGTAGTTTATTATCTATGGATTAATGGAAGCTCACGAATTTTGCTTTGGAATCTTAGATATTTGCCTTCTCTTCCGCCTTCATTTTCAGTTTATAGTCTCTATTTACTTTCCTGGGATTTGCACTGCTTTTTGCTGAGGGACATTTCTTAGTCTTTTTTTTCGCTTGACTCTGCAATATCCAGCAATTTAGATTGGGTGCAGAAGTCTTAAGATTTTTTTTAATATTAATGATTTCTTCTTAATTTGGTTTTAGTTTATTTATTTAAGTATTTTTATTTTATTTCTAGCATTAAATTTTTGTCTCCGGTGTTGCGGCTCATCTTACTGTTGATTACTCTGGAGCTAGTCAGTGTTCATTCAGTTTGTAAGAAGAATCCTTTTGATTATCAGCAGTATCTAAAGTGAGTATATAAATTTACTTTATGAAAATAGGAATTGCCCCAGAATTCCATTTTGATCTGTACTGTAGAGATTTTTCATCATCATAGTCATAGTTTTACCTTGGACGATGTTCACTGAGGAGCTAAAATAACTTTCTTGAAGTATAGGTAGGGAATATTAATACATAAAAGTTGCATTCACTATGTTGCTGACTTTATTCCTTGTGTGTTGATTAACAGCTGTTTGGGTATCACATACATTGTGAAACATTTCACCAAGAAAGCAAAGGAAGCTATTTGGGGAAAACTCTGTCGCACATTTGGTCACTATTCTTTCTATGGTGCTGTTAATTGCGGTTCTGAAGATCTTCCCATCTTAGTGTGAGAGGGAGGGAGTGGTTCTCCAAAAGTAGAGCAAACCTTGATGTGTTGATCATCCAATCCTCCTGAGGGAGATTTGGAAACTTGAAGATGTTTGCAGTTTTAAGTCAGGCATTGCAATATTCTTCTCTTTTTTTTTTTTAATTTTTTCTTTTTAAATTCTTAAAGGAGTTTTTTCTCTAATGTTACTTCTCATAGGTTTTTGAAGTCAGTCTTGCAGTACACTGAGAACTTGGTGACATACACAAGCCCTGACAAAAACAAGTGGGATGAAACCATGGAACTTACAAAGAAGACTTTGATAAATATAAAGAAAATCACTGACAGGAAGCTAATGTTAATGCATCTAGCTACATGAATGAAATGGGCTTAGGATTGTCTGGACATTGTTATATCTAAACAGTTACAGAGACCTCATATTCAATAAATCTAATTCAAAGACAAATTTCATAAGTAATTTTCAAATTTTGGATGCAAAATTTACTCTTTTTATCAGAAGGTAGATACTGGAGATGAATGATCGAGGTTCCAGAGAACAGGTTGTTTGTCAAATCCACTGAAAAAGATTTACTGTGAACTAAATCAGGATGATACAAGTTCTATTGTAAATATATCTTGTGTTTTGTACATTGATTGTTCTTATATTTTTGAGGGGGTTTTTTGTTTCCTACTGTACTGAAAAATACCTAAGAAAAGAGTGTGAATAAAATGCTCTGGAAATTTTTTAATCCAAAAAGTAATTTTTTACTTTGGAATACATCAGATATTATGTCAGAGACTGTGATCAACAGGTTAAGAAATTATGAAATTTCATCCTAAAATAGTGCTCATTGGCGTCTGTGGTTGTTATTAGTTGTGAACAGTCAGATCTTGCTCTGAACTCTGAGGCAGAGCTGGTAACACAGTAACTAATTGTTTATAGATGAGGATTTAAGGGAGCAGGATGGATACTTCTGCAGAAGGATACTTCTGCAGGGTGTATGCTTGTTTTGTTAAATTTAATCTTCTCATTTCAAAACATATTTAGTTAGTTGATTTCATACAGAATGAATGTGTACACGTACATGTGCATGCTCACAGACACGTATTCACCGTGGTTTAGAAAGTTATCCTCATATTGCACACAATATTAATTTGAATATTTTAGTTTTTCAAAATAAATTCTCCCCCTTTTTCATCACCAAAGAGTGGAACTTCAAAGGAATGCATAGGTTGAAGAATAGATTCATGGAAGACCACCGATGTCTCTCCATTTGCTTTCTCCTATGGAGAGTAAAATCAGAGGGTAATGTCTGGAGAATGTTTGGATCTACAAAGGATTAAAGATTCAAGTTACATTTTAATAAGGTTCTTTGCAGTGTTTCTTGACTGGAAATCACAGCTAGAGAATTACTAGTTTGGTTTATTCATTGTGGGGGATGGATATAAACTTAAGATCATATTGCTTCCTTTGTGCTACTCTTGAAATATATTGCGTGTGTTTGAAATTTACCTTTGTCACCTCCCAAAAATTCTTTTGTTGCCATGAAAATAAACTATGTGAAGAAGTTTGAACTAGATAAAATAGATTAAATCTAGAAATAGAGAATAAATAGTCTAATGTAGTGTATAAGCCTAAAAGTTCAGCTTTTTTTAAAGCCTGAGTCAGCATATCCTAATTATATTTTTGGAGGCTTATTTTGTACCCACTGACTTTGCTCGGATATATTAACTTCTGCTAAGTATGTCTTGGTAGTGACATTATGATGACATTTGCTTTGATGGTGATAAGTATTCTAAGACAAAAATCATTTAAGTTTTATATATTCATTGTAGGAACAAGATCAAGAAATTACCACACAATTATATTTTGAAAGTACATAAATGGCTGGCACACTTTCTCCTTTTGAAAGTGCATTCATGTACTAAAAGGTACCTAATAGACTGCAGAAGTGTATTTTCAACAACATAAGTTCTCCTTTTGTTGCTATATTTAAACTTTAGTAAAATGATCTTGCATTCAATTCACTGCATTTGCTTCGCCTAAGATGAAGCACATTGACAGTTTCTTCTTTCCTAATTAGTGCCACAGATGTGATTTGCTGCTCCAAGATTGTGGTAAGAAGCATGAAGGATTTCTGGCAATTCTGTCAAAGATGCTTTTTCAGTTTGTTTTCCTACCTCTGAAGCTCTCTGATGGGAACACTGCTACCATCTATTGTTAAACAAATCTGGAACAGGCTGGGACAATCCAGTTAGTTATTCTGACTCAATGCTGTCATTTACCAGAAGGGCTTATGCATGCAGGGCTTATGGCTTATGACAGCCCTGCATGTCATTTGCATGCAGGGCTTACAGATTTTTCCTGCTAAAAGACTTGTGGAATAGAGCTGTAGAATAAGTTTACATCCTACAATGCACATTGAAGAACAAATGGCAAGAGGTATGGTAGAGGTCATTTGGTTTGTCCTTTATCAGTTATTTAATTTTCCACTTCAGTTACTCATCTTTGCCATCTCCTTAGAATCACTTTTAAGATATAAGAAAGAGTCTAAACTCCAAACAATCAGCATTCCTGAGAGCAAAAGAAGCTTAGAATAACTATGTATCTAGATATTTCTAGAATTGTACCAAAAAATTCTTTCTTCCAAGTGTGGTATTTCATCCAAGTATTAGTTGGATCTGATTTAATTGTTGGCCTTGCTCCCCAGGGTCTGTCTTTTCCTTGAGGTATTCATACAGTAAATCTAAATATCTATAAATCTATATACAGATTTGGAAGCTGCAACACCCATGAGGAGATGTGTTGAATTACTTTGTTTACTTGGATAATGCTAATAAGGGAGTGATGATGCATAAATCAGTTTGTCCAAGTTCAATTAGTCAGTTTATCAGAAGGTCACAGAATATGCCAAGTTGGAAGGGGCCCACAATAATAACTGAGTCCGACTCCAGGCCTTGCACAGAACCATCTCCAAGAGTTACACCATGTGCCTGAGAACACTGTCCAAAATCTTCCTAAACTCTGTCAGGCTGGTGCTATGACCACTTCCCTGGGGAGCCCATTCCAGTACCCAAAAACCTTTTGGATGGAGAACATTTTTCTAATATCCAGCCTAAACCTTCCCTGACATAGCTTCAAGCCATTTCAACATTTGCAATTTTTGGTACCTTCTAGGGAGCGTCAAGATCAACTGTTCGCTGAGGTGGGCATTGCACAAGTACAGTGAAATATGTTTTATGGTTAGGCATCTGTGTGTGAAAACAAAGCTTGTTCTTTGTGTTCTTTGAGCCATTCTGTAGTTTGTGCTCTCCTCAATGGTGATAGGAAGGGTTAGAAACAGAACCATGTGTTCTTATTCAAACATAACACCAGCAACTAAAAGTAATTAAAACCTTCTTAGGGTTGTCATCACTACTGCATTATACAGAAACGTTTACGTAAGAGATAGAGCAACAAATTTGATTTACTTCGTCTTTTAATAAATCCCATCTAGCGGTTTTCAAGCAGCTGATGGCCTTTGAAGCGAACACATGGTGGCAGTGTTTGGTAATTCAAAATAGCACTCCATGCTGACATTCACTTTCTTATCACTTTTCTTAGGATGTGTATTAAAAAATCAAGTTTTCTTCTGGTTTCAGTAGTTTTGTTTATATGTGTCTCTGATTGTGTCTTCTGTAGAAACTTGTTTTCTCATTTGTTTCTGATAACTTTCGAAGAAATTGAGCGTATCCAAAAAAAATATTTTTGCAAACATTTTAGTAATTAAGCAGAGGTTTATCACATTTTCTACACTGCTTGCTGAGGACTTTTGGAATTTGTCAGAAGTCCATCAGCTTCCCCTCTCCTCACATAGTTTAAAAGAATGAGTTCTTTGAATTTAATAAATAATTTAATAAAATATTGTTTTTTACAAAACTTATGTATTGATATTCCTAAAAGAAAAAAATTCAGATCGTCATTTATTAATTGCTCTGAGAACACCAAAAAAGGTTTTTTTCAAAATCAATATATATATTTTGAGCAAAAATTATAATTGTCAAGAAATATGTTTGAGAAAATTTCACTAATGTCTTAGCCTTATTGCTGTGGTAATGATTTTTCAGTCTGTTGAAACTGAAATGTGCTACTCATATGCTGCCCTGTGAAGAAGAGCTAGCTGAGCATTGCTTGTTGGGTGGGCTTTGAAAACCTTGTCCACAGTAGCAATTTCAAACCATGCAGAGAGGTTGCAGTTAGAAAAGATTTTCATTCACATGATGTGATTTTTGTACACTGTGAAGTCTTGTGTAGAAATGTTGGAACATCCCCAGCAGAGCTCGTTTTTGCCTATGTTTGCCAGTGCATCTGGTCCATGTGTGGTGTACCACCTTTTTTCCATAAATTGGTCTGCAGATGCAGAGCAGATTCCTGGCTGGTGTGAAGTATTCCTGTTCCATCTTCTTTGGGGCAGATCATTTACTCTGGTAAGGATCTTCCTCATACTGTGTCAGTTTCCCTTGTAGGGGGTTGGTTTCTAGCTGTACATCTTTTTCAGGCTTGTGTATTTTCAGGGGACTGGAAGAAAGAGCCATGTAGTAGATAAATTTGCTGTATAGCAAAACCTCATTAATTTAGTGGCTTGCGTTGCAGGGAAGTGAGGATCGTGTGTGGGACCTCACAGCTACAAATCAAATACTAGATTCTTTAAGATCTTTATGTTTCTGGAAGAACTTCGCCTAGAGTAGAAATGAGGGTTCTTTGAGGCTTTTTCAGGGCAGCACTATAAGTTAGAACACCTGATATTTGCTTTTTAAAAATTTTGAAGGATCAGTGGAGATCTCTTATTTAAGAAGTCTTTTAAGCCATGTAGATTTTCAGATAGAAATTGAAAGGAAAATGCCTGTTGTTTGTCTTCCCTGGGCCTTAGGCAATAGGATGTAAATATGGGTAGTGAATACTGTGTGAGATCAAACTGGCGTTTTTTCTGAAGGTGAGAATCCAAGACAATATATACAATTAAAGCCAACATAGCCTTGCCTACCAAAAGGAGTCCATGCCTTCTGGCATTCTCCACTGAATACCTCCTCTGTTCCTCTCCCATGTATATGCATCTCACAGTTTCTCAAAAAAAAAAAAAAAGCAGCACAGTAGAACCAGCCAGCACCAGTTTGTTTTCCATGTTTTCTTTTCTCTGTAAGGGATTAGTTGTAGTAACAGATTTCATGTGCCAGAAAGTGGGTGAACATTAACTATTTTGTCATGCACTGATCCTTCCCACAGCTCTGCAAAATTTGAAATGCAGGAATGGTTATTCATTAACATTTCTTTGTGTCTACAGGAAGTACATTTACTATGTAAACATGTTTTATATAGAACATACAGCTGTTTTGAACGAGCACTCAATGAAACATAAGAATACAGTGCCTACACTGCCACTTCAGAAACTGTGAGATACCATGGCATTGTGTTTTGGAAGAGTGAACACACAAAGAGTTGGTGGAAGTTTCTTTAAAAAAACCAAAAATCTTTGATTTGCTTGATTGTTTTTGTGTCTAAAATGTATCTGCACACTGAACTATTAATGTGCAATTTTTAGAAGGGGGGGGGATGTGTTTCTTTGTGCTGATTTTAATAGAGATCACATTAAAGAAAGAGTAGTCAAGCACCATCAGATAGTCCATTTTTCATAGACTGTGGAGAATATTGCCACCAGAAAAAACCAAACTTATAGCATGCAGAAAATGTGCATAGAATATCTAGAAGAATCACAGGCTGTTTGTTCTGAGAATGTCAGTCGTAAGTCTGTGAGGAACTTCACTAGCAAAGATATGTCCTTGGGTAATAGGTGGAATTGTCCCAGATACACCTTTCTGCAAGCAACTCCACTGGCTGAACTTTAAGAGCATTTTATGGAATTGGGATGTTTTCTGAAATGGTGAGGAATGATTCTGTTTCCCAAGCAGTCAGAGTGTTTTGGCTGTGCTGCTGCCTCTAGGTGGCTGAAACTGTTTTGGCCCTTCAGAGCTGCAGGATGGTGCATTGACCAAGGTACTTCTCAAGCTGTACATTGTATCCACATCTTTTATTTTAACAATTCCAGGGATGGTGAATCTATCACTTCCCTGGACAGCCTGTTACAATGCCTGACCACCGTTTTGGTGAACAAATCTTTCCTAATATCCAGCCTAAACATTCCCTGGTGCATCTTCAGGCCAATTTCTTCTTGTCTGATTGCTTGTTACTTGGGTGAGAAGATCAAGTCCCCTCTGGTTACAATCTCCTTTCAGGTAGTTGCAGAGAGCAATAAGGTTCCTCCTAATCCTTGCTCAGAAAAGCCCAAGATGGAAGAATGAAGTCCTGGTTGTCTAACCAGTCCTGCATGCACCGTTTATTAAATGTTAAGGAAGGGTAGGGTTTCTAGTTGTATTAATGGGAAAATACTGCCCTTAAACTGGCAGGATAGTACAGTGATAGGAGATGACAATGAGATGAGCTCATAAATTTTGAACTAATAGCATCTGTGCAAAAGCAGAAGGTTAATTCTTAGTAGTTGATAAAAAAGAAGTGTAACCAAAAAAAAGGCAAAAAGCTGCAGTTGACCCTTCAGGATATAATGCACTTGTGTCAACATGGACTGTGCCCAAACATTGTTCTGCTGTGGAAGCAGCTGGATGCCCTGCCCTCTGGTTTATGTAGCACCAAAGGGAAAGGGTAGGGAGAGATGATGTGAGGGAAGAGGGAGGAGAAAAAGGGGCAGGAGGGAAGATAAAGCAAACCCAGCTCACATCTTCAACACCATGCTCTGAACTGAAAATGTTCTCCAGCTGACTCTCCCAGCACTCATTTCTGGATATTTAGGAACCTGCATCAGCGGAGAGTCTGCCTCAAAGTCACAGATGCTGTGACAAGCTGCTTCCTTTACAAATATTTTTCTCTGGGAGGGTAGGCAATGATGGAAAAGGAGCAGGGGAGAGAGTAATGGCTATTCCTGTCTGGCCTCTAATATTCAAGGTCTAATTTATAGTATTCCATGTAGCATGATGGTGTCATTTTAATGGTGTATTAACACTGAAGTCTGGAATATTTATTTGGTAGAAAATGCACCCGATACTAAATATACCTCTGGGGACATGGCTGTGGGATGATTACAGAACTGATGCCCATCAAATTGATAGCATTTCTCTGTCCTCCTGAGTCTTCTGCTGTAAAAGTGGGGCAGGGTGTTTTCTGGTTAAGAATAATGGTCTCAGTGCTACCCTTGGGGGCAGATGTGTCCCAGCACCTGCGCTCTGGATCCAGGATACAGAGCTTCTACACAATTATCTTCCAGTTTGCTGTTAATTTCTATTCAAATTAATCAGTAGTTACTTGACATGAGGAATCACATTGTGAGCTTTAAAGCTTTATCACACATCATTGTTGTTTATTTATTTATAGTCTATTATTCATCCCAGAAATACAGAACAATTTAACCTGATTTGTAATGTTTCTTTTTTTTTTTTTTTTTTTGCTTTAGTCTCCCACGTGATTTGCATATATATAATGAAGCGGGGTGGTGGAGAGAAGGGAGGTTACTGTGGGACTGAATTTTTTTTTTGTTCATTATCTATACCAGCTAATATGAGATAGTGCCCAACAGAGTTTCTTAGCATCCCTTACTTTTAAACAAGTGAATGTACTGAAGCAAGACAAACACTGATCTCAGGAAAGAGCAACCACATATGCAAATACTTGTACTTGATTCATGGAGTTTAATTTAATATGAACTGTGTCAAACCTATGCTGTGGATATTTTGAGAGTTTGTTTTCATTAATTCAAGCAAGGTGCTGTCCTGTCTGTGTGATGGAGGGAGCCCTGCAGCCCGGCATCTGCAGCCTGGTGATCTATGGCTGTGGCTTCTGCAGGCTCAGAGCAAAAAGGGTGTGAGCATGAGTGCCCCGGCCGTGTATGTCGGTGGGTGAGTGACAGTGGGGACTCTCTTGCCAACAGCCTTGCTGGATGGCAGGGATTGCAGCTGTTAGCAATCAAAAGGAAGCTTTCATTTCCTTTTGACTTTTACAAACTGGCCTAATATAAGTTCTATTTATTCAGGTGTTTTTATACAAATTTTCCAAAGATATCGAGTTTGACCTTTGTGTATGTAGTTTCCCCTCCAATTAGTGAAAACCATTTAGAAATGTCAAGGATGGGACTAGAAGGGACCTCCTAGGTGCTGTGTGCTGCTGGTTCAGTCAACCAGATTGCAGATCATCTTTTTCAGCTCTGTCAAATACCAGAAATGATCTGTCTCTCCTACTCATCTGTTTGCTGTACTGCTGTACCAGAACCTTGTCCATGTTGCTTAGAAACCCTCTTCTAGTATCCAAGTTTCTTTTCACAGCCCATTCATATTAATTTGTTCTTGTGCCAATATTGTCCCCTAGTTGGGTGGCTCTACTCTCTGTCTAATGTTTGCATATCACTTCAATGTATTTATAATAAGGAACCATATCCTTTCTCAGACTCCTTTTTTTTATGTTAAACAAGCACAGCTTTTTTAGTGTCCACTCATAAAATAGGTTTGTTATTTCATGGATAGGCCCTGTAACATTTCCCTGCACCTGCTCTTGTTTTAGTTCCTCATCTCTAGGACAAGACTTGCATAGAATTGAAGTCAGATTAACTGAAATAATTCCCACTTTGGTGGCACACGCTGTCAATTCTAGCATGACTTTTTCAGATCCCAATCCCTGTTTCTAGTATTTATGTGATCTTTGCTTAACTCAGTATAATTTTTGAGGTGATCATTCATCCACGGGTTTTATGCCACCCTCATAGAGTTGTCCCTTTGGCCAAAGGTTTGACATTTCATGTCTATTTTATCTTGAAAGACATTACAGGTTTCATCTGAAATCCCAGTTAATGAGATTTTGAATCCAGTTCACTAGACTACCACAACCCAATGAAACTCTCAAATTTCATCAGATTCCCAAATTTA
This sequence comes from Geospiza fortis, assembly GCF_000277835.1. NCBI lineage: Eukaryota > Metazoa > Chordata > Aves > Passeriformes > Thraupidae > Geospiza > Geospiza fortis. The sequence continues at coordinate 5,112,798 of NW_005054348.1, read as the reverse complement.
ATTCTTATCGCTTTATTCATAAGCAGAAGCACAAAATGAGGAGTTTGTGTTGTTTCTGTAAATGCCTGTAGAGTGTTTTTGATCTCAGCCCGGCACCCTTGTTGTGGGTAACGTGAATGGGCGATGGAGCCCCTGTGCTGCTGCCAAGGGCCGGTGTCCCGGGACGGGCAGGTGTTTCCACCTGAGACAGGATGTGCAGATGCAGAGACAAGAGCTCACTCCAGGAGAGATGGACACCCACCCCAGGCTCCATCCCACTCCTGCAGCGGCGTGTTTGAACAAGAAGAAAGAATGCGGTTGGCAATGGAATGAGTAAAGTTTTACAAGGAGAGCAGGTGTGCCTGCTTGAAAGATAAACTCTTCCCCCATGCGATGATAAGATAAATGATCCGAACTTGTGATTTAGTTAATGTTTCTGTCTTTAGCCTGCTGTGTACACAGCACCCTGCTGGATAAGCTGCCCAGAACTGCATGCCTCTGTATGCACAGAGCCATAATAGTCAGCAATATCATTCTCTCACCCTGTGTCCTTAACTAAACAGCCTTTAATCATTATACGTAGTTATTATATGTTCCTATTATACAATGCAGCAGCTACCTTTCATTAAAAAAAAGCTGGTGCCTACATTAAATATCATCATTGGCTGTGTCCTGAGGATCTTGTTTCCCTGCTATTTCAGGCTGTCACGGTTCTCTGGAGCAGTATTTAAACTATGTCTGAATTTAGGCACATGCTTTTTGTTCATGTGCCTTGAGAATTAGAGTTAATCCATCTTTCTCACCAAGGGAAAATTCCTCCAGAGGCATCCTGCTCTTGTTTCACTGCTTATTGATTATCACTCCCAGTTTGCACGTTACTGGCTGTGGTGTTCCAGCTGCATTTGAATGAGCAAAAGAAAAGCCAGCTGGTGCTCTGTTGTTCTGATTTTTATATCAGCATTTTGGTTTCAAAGACATTTATCTAATCTTATTAACTGGCTTTACCAAGAGGATTTCCTCACAGACTTAACTGGGAGAAAACAAATAGGCAGTGAGGAGGGGGTGGTGGAGGATGTCTTCTGTTATTCTGCACAGAAGCACATTCTTGCCTACTGGGAGAAAAAATAAATCAGGTTTGCCATTGACTCAAATGCTGACACGTTCTGACTAAGGCAAAGCTCTTTATTTTCCCTTATGTGAATAGCCTGTAAGAAGACAAGGCGATGAGCATTTTCTTTCCATGCAAGTGCAGTGAACAGGCCAGAAGGCATAACCTGCTCCAGGAAAAAAGGCAGGCAATGAGCCCATGCTCCCACCCAGAGGAATGAGGCCTGGGGACTGTGGCCATGTCCCCAGCATCTCTCTGTTCTCCCTTTGGGGTGAGAGATCACTTGTTTTGTATGGAGCTTTCTTGCATGAAAAGCATGACTAAAAGCCATGTGTGCAGAGTGCAAAAATGGAACAGATTTGGGAAAATCAGTTCTAATGGTGCCTACACATTTGGAATCTCTAAGTTTGAGGGTACCAAGAATGCAGCCTAAGGTCCAAATTCCCAGTGAGACACATGGACAAGCAATGGTATTCATAAATTCAGAGTCATATTCAACATAAGGTGAAATACAGTGAATGCGCAAGCATTACAAGAGTGTGTAGCAACAGGACAAGGGGGAATGGCTACCAGCTGAAACAGAGTAGATTTAGAAGAAAAAAGTAAAGAATATGTGAGGGAGAGAGAACTTCACTTTCTCATGAATAAAATGCAAACAATTGCACCTGTCCTTATGTTTTATAATCAGTATAGTCAAGGCTCCTGGAGTTAGGCATGGACTTGCTTGCTTTCCTTCCTTTCTTCTTTTCCTTATCTCTCCCTCTTTTGCTGTGTACAAATCCCATGTTTACATATAAAACTTCTGTTGATTCCTAAGGAATCTTTTTAAATTTACATGTGTTAGCTTTTAACTTAAAAACTCTGTTTGGGTTAGCACTGGTGGAGAATAAAGGATGGTCCTGGGCTGAGTCAAGAGAGTCGTAGATGGCTTTTCTCCTGGGAACAAAAGGGAGTTTCCAGGGAGTTATTGCCCTAAAGTCCCATGCAGAGCAAGATTGGCAAGAGCTACTAGCTTTCTCTAGCTCTCTCTACATGCTGGGAATTATCCACAAAGGAGACTGTATTATCCTGTCTAAAGGGAGATCTGCGCAATGATGCATTCACATCCCATGCCCATCACCGGTCTTGCCATCCATGAGCAGGCACAAAAGCCTGTCCAATCATTTCAGAAGTATTTGAAATCACCTGAAAATCAAGCCCATCCACTCATCCTCACTGCTTAGAGTGTCTTCCCAGCTCATCTTTAGGCATGGCTGGGCAAATCTTATTGCAGCTTCCAGTCTGCTCCAGCCACCTTAGGCTTCCAGCCACCAAGGCTCTGAGGCAGTGGATTGCACTGCCTCATGAGCTGGGAGTTCTGAATTACACACTGTAGCCTCTCTGGGAGCTGAAAGATGGCATGCTGGAGGGCACCCACCTCCCTCCAGTCAGAAAAGCCATCCTGCTCTGGCTGTCACAGTAAGCTTGCCCTCCCTCTTGCTCAAGGGTTTTGTAGAATAACATAGCAAGGAGTTCTGTCTGAGAGCACATCAGATAAAATGTCCTCAATCAAGGAGCATAACAGAGAGCATCAGTGCATCTCCCATGATGAAAAGCTACATGTTTTTTCCCAGTGAACATATCTCCAGTAGCACCTACATTTCTGTATGCTCAGCATCTGTCCCCATGGGGAAGCAAAATAAGTGAGTGTATGTGAGGGGGTGAATTTAAAACAATGCTCTGAATCATCTCCTTAAGCAGATGCCTTTGTTTGTCACAAAAGAACATCTATTGGTTCCTCCACTTAACTCACCTCCAGAACCAGCTAAATGTAGGCAACACTCTGTAGAAAATAAGTCCAAGCCGGAAGCTAACAGAGTAGACACTCTGGATTATGTCCTATTGCAGCCGTGTTCTGAGATGAGAACAGCTTCTTGGTACTCCAAATCTTGCATTGTGCATCCCAAGTGGAAGATTTTATTTATTATGTGAACAGATTTGTTTCCTTCTCTACTATAATTTAAAGCACATTTAATCAAACAGGGACCCTTTGAAAATCTAGATGCTCTGTATAGCGATGACTTTTAATTTTAAGATGTGAGTCATTGTCCCCATGGTCTGAACCCAGATTATCAGAAAGAGCCTAGCTGAATAAAGCAGCCAGTGGTCTTCTTTTCCCAACAAAGTTGAGTTCCCATGCTAATAACAGAACTTGATTGTTCAGTAAGTGAAGCTTTGTTGGGGCATCCTCCAAGGATGTGATAAAAGTCCATGTCAAATTTTTAGTTCACCACCAAGTAAGAAGCAATGTTTCCCACCTGTGAAAAATGTTTCTGTGTTTGTTCAGTGTCAGTCAAAAGTGAGCCAAAATCGTCTTTAACCTGAATTTTCTTCATGGGATCTCTCACAGCCCAGTGCAGGGTCTCAGGAAACGGTCTTGGCTTTGTGCTGTGAGCTGTGGACTCCTGCTGCTGCACATCCAGCCCTTTCCAAAATTGTGTCCTCTGGGGTTCTCTGGAGCTGCAGAATCAGTACAAGCATACAAAGACACAGACAGGCTTTGTGCCAGACTCTAACATAGTGTTACAAACTGCTTAGAAGAACATGAGAGAAAGATCTGAAGAAATAATAAGCACGCATAGACAGATACACACACATATATGTCTTAATTTTATTTCTTATTCTTCAGAAGAGTTGGGAAGGGGTAAAACTCTCTAAGTTTTTCAACTTCTTTTCCATTTGGCAGTTCAGGATCATGGCTGGGTAGATTTGTTTTTTCTGTCCCCAGAGGGTCCCCTGATTCAACTGAAAGTCCTGCAAGAGTGTGTCCCTCCTATTTCCTCTTTTTCACCTCGAGCTTATTATTTAGTCCCTCTTAAAGCAGTTTTGCATCCTCCTTCTTACTGACACTAGCACTTATGTAAATTTTCCTCCGTATAGCTGTTGAACTGTTTCCTTGCCTAAGCAATCCCTAAATAGTCACACTTTTGGATCAGTGCATATTTTGTAAGTGACTGACAACAGCAGAGAAATGCTTCAGTTTCCACAAGAAAAGAGGGATTTCATTCCATTACAATATTTTATGGCTTGAGAGGACCGTATGAACTGCCTAACTCCTACCATAATTCTTGAATTGCACATAGATAAATAGAAGTGTTATCTTGTGCCACCTGCAATGCTAAAACGTTTTTTTCCCCACTGATAAAAATATAAATATATGTTATATATACAAAAGTCACACCCACTTAGTGGAGATTGAAGCCCACAGGAAAGATTTCCCACTTCAAATTGCACTTTGAGAAATATCAGTTAATTTTTAATACATTAAAAGAACTTAAATTCAAACAGCTTTTATCTTGTAGTGTCCTAGTTTCTTAATTAATTGCCATATGGTACCAGGTGAAATGCTTTGTGGAAGAATCTAAGTCTTCTGTGTCATTATTTTGCCCTTATTAATCAAATGTACAGCCCAACAGCTGTTGAGCATTCTGTGTGCAATACTTCTTCTATATTTCATCATGGCAATGTACCCACCTCCAGGCTTGGAACAACCACAGGAGTCAAAGCTTAGAAGGCATTTTCTAGGTTTGCACATTAGGTGTATTTCTGTTCTCACTTTTTAAGTGCATTTAATCAATTTTGTGCAAGCATCCAAGCAAGGTGAGTGTAATATATTTGTAAGGAATTCATACAAACTTTGCTAGTCACTTAAGAAGCAGTGACAAGTTGACTTCGCCACCAAAGTTTACAGGGATCTGTCTGTGTAGTAGTTTGGAAGAAGCACATGGTCATGACTCTTCCCTTTTTTTTTTTTTTTTTTTTTGCTATGAAATATTGTACAGAATGATGGCTTGGTGTAGATGAATGCTTATGCTCCACAGCTGGGATGTGACTGATTTAATGAAGTGTTTTAATTAGTTCTATGGACTTGACTGTATATCTAGACCACATATTTCATCTCATCTAGCAAATAAGTAATGCCAGAATTCAGGTCCAGTTTCACTTATGAATAAATCTACCTTTGGTTCCAACTTAAATATTAAGTGTTGACTCCCTTCTGAAGTTGGCTATTCCTGTGAGTTTCTCTCAAGGCTGTGGATGTTTATAGTGCCTTTCCTTTTCTGGAATACTTGTGTGTTAAAGAGACACAAAGGTACCCTAGTTTCCCCAGTGTGTATTCCCTCCCTTTTTCTTCCCCTTGTTCCCTATTCCCAACCCTCCTGTCAAGCAGGTACCCTTGGGGCATGGGCTGTGGTCTCCACTGGAGGGAGTTGGAGGATGAGCTGGCTCCCACCCTGCAGCACCATTGTCCTTCCCCTGGGGCTGGATCAGTGGAACAGGGCCTTCACTCTACCACCCATGCTTTCTTTGGTTATTGAAATTGTGGGGAGGACAACACCTGAAAAACAACTGGCCAAAGAACATAGATTGTTGGATCAAATATTAATGAATAAGAACAGTAAATCTTGCCAGAATTTTCTTGGCTGTATCTCTCAATGCGTCTCTTCTCTGTATATCTCTAAAGATTTTCTTCATCTTTTAACCTCTTTTTTGATGCCAAGTAAATCATTGACCCATCTCCTTCAGTTACTCCTTTGAAATGCTATGTCTTGAGTTGGAAATGCAAGATGTGGCTGGGGGTGTGTATTCTATTGCCATCTGTTAGAGGTGGGGCAGTTATCTTCTGTTAATTAGGCCACCTGTTAAAAAAAGGTAGGGTGGTTTTCTTTATCTCTTCCACAACCAATCCTCCCTCCAGAAAATATTTTCTGTTACTGGGCCATTGAGTCTCCTTGCATGACTGATAAAATTACATCCTCCCATTGTGAGATGCTCTGTCCAGAGGGAGGAGCCAAGAATTCCTGCCTGAATATATTCTGAGATTTGGAACACCAGAGACAGCCCTTTCCCACTGGGTTCCCAGAGGAAGATCAGGCCCGTCTACACCACCACTGGATCTTCAGAAGAAGACTACACCCTTCTACAGGCTCACTGCTTCAAGAGAATCACATCTGTCACTTCAGGAGGACTGCAGCCACCATTCAATCAGACTGCTACCAACACCCTGACCCACAGGGCCTCAGGTTGTGCTCTGACTCTGTCAATGTTGTTTCGTATTACTGCATTTTTATTTCACTTTTATTTTTTCCCTAATAAAGAACTGTTATTCCTACTCCCATATCTTTGCCTGAGAGCCCCTTAATTTCAAAATTATAACAATGTGAAGGAAGGGGGTTTACATTCTCCATTTCAAGGGAAGATCCTACCTCCCTTAGCAGACACCTATCTTTTCAAACCAAGACATGCCATCATCTTGGGAGTCTGAGGACAGTCATTTGCCATGAGGTGAGACAAGGACTATCAAGTATGGATGAGTTAAAAGGAACTCAAATCAAAATTTACCCTTGAGATAGTACCAGTCTTCTCAGGTTATAGCATCCTTCAACTGTAATGCAGAAGCTGCAGTTCAAAGGTGTTTGTTGGAGCCAGTTTACCCAGCTGCCCTTGGGTGATGTTTTATACTCAGAGAGAAGTGGCTGTTACTTCTCTAGGCAACTCTTATCCATCATCACTGTGTTATCTGAGCATGGCTACCACCTTGCATGAGCATTGAGAAATTTGAGCCTATTTTAGTGAAGTATTAGTGAAGTATTTGCCTCCTGCTCTGTATTTCCCAGCAGGTGGAAAACTACAGATGCAAGTTTTTTGTCTTGAAGAAAACATACAGGAATAAGCAGCTGTTTTGCATAAAAAGGGCCCATCATTTCTGGAAATGACTGGTCACCCGAACTTGGTTTTAAAGGTCACTAAAATATGATACAAGGTTTATGAGCAAGGATGCACCTGGAACACAAAGGATTTTGAGTATGGTGGTGGATTTATGGCCTTCTGTGAAGAAAAAGATTAAACTGCATCTATTTATATATGTGCACTCATAATTTGTATAAACCCAGATGTTAAAACACTTGCATATCACTGCATAAATAAATAGCAAATAAGAACAAGATTTCTGAATTTAGGATGCCTTTTTAGTGCATCCTTGAGTTCTTGAAGGATTTTTCTTTTCTGAGTATAAAGCACAATTTCCTTTGAAAAAAAGAAAATCAACATGCATCACAAATGACAACTTGTTATGGATGTAAATATTAATTATACATTGAAATTCTGGAACTGTTTTTACTAGAAGCTTGTTAGCTTGTTAATTATCATAATTATCATACAAGGAGAAAGGGAAGAGAGAGAGAGACTGATTAGTGTTGGTAATTTGCCTCATCCTTTCTGTGCTGTTGTCTTTTTTTTTTTTTTTCAATTTTGGGAAAATTAATTCTGTGAAATTATCACTAGGGTGCTGTGTGCTCCAGGATACGTCTGCATGATGTGGCATTGTTCTGGCAGAATGCAGACTTAATTCCTGCTTGGCACCTTTCCTGTCCCCTTTCCACGCCACGATGGAGTCTGCCAGTCTTGGGCAATGCCATATCGTGCACTGCTCTACCCTCAAAAGAATACTGAAATAAAAATAGGGACAGACACTCAGTGCTCCTGAAACCTCAGACAATAAGAGTAGTAAAGGAAAATGGTGGTGTTTTAATTACAATATAATAGAGGAACATTACTCCTGATAGGCACAAAGCTGTTAGTGGACACCAGTGTGTATCATAGTGTGTTCTCTGTGTTTTTGGAGTGGTCTAGGAGTGATATTTTTCCTCTTGCTGACTTTTAATGGACTCTGTTTTTTCTGCTTGCACCTATGTGGGTGGAACAGCCCTGGACACTGAGATATGACAGCAAAAAAAGAAGAGAAAAAAAAATCCCATACAATGTTTGCTCAAGTGAGAGTTTTATTTAACTCTGAGGCAGGAAAAAAAAGAAATCAGGCTTAAATCTATATTTCATCATAGCAAAAATTTGCCTTTCAGGTTTTTAAAAATCCATATGGGCTCCTGGGTTGCCCAGGATACTCAGGAAAGATCTGGAAAAAAAAGTGGTTGTGAATCCACTAAATCTGCCAAGAATACAGAATTAGTCAAATTCTGAAAAATCTGTGAGCAACTTCAGAGGCACCTTATCTGACTAGATGAATGGGTGATATGGTGTCATACAAGGTTCAGCTCTGTTCAGACAAAGTGTTGCACACTGAAGGGGAGAAAAAAAATGGATGTGCTCATATGCCTTACAGGGCTCTCAATTACCTGCAGTGGCTTGGGAAAAGCAGCTGAGTGTCACGGTGGACGTCTCAGTGATCATTTGGATGCAGAGCACAGCTCTAATTTATTGGTCAGGCAAGATGTTAGGCTGCAAAAGGAGCAGGATAGAGAATAATGTGTAAAATGCAAGCAATTAATTATGTACGTCGATGATGCATTCACATTTGGAATAAAATATGCAGGACTGGACACCCAATACTCCCAAGTTTCACAAGAAGCCTGCACTAGAGCAAGACAGAGTTCAGAGAAAGGTGACAGGAATGGAAAAGAGCGTGTGAAATTCCCCATCTGAGAAAAGACTGAAAAGACTGGACAGCTTACATTTTTAAAAAGGTGAAAAAGTCCTGATGTTGTATAAATACCATAAAAGTAGGTTGTGATATACTGCTAGCAAACAGAAAACCTATTTGACCTGTGTTACAATCCAGACACAAGAGAGGAGTGAGCGAATTGAAAAAATAGTCATTTCAGAGCTAATTTAGTACAGAAATTTTTAGCACATGTATCATTTGCCTCAATGCTGCCAGACATCAGTCGCTAAACCTTTAACAGCGAGTGGTTTGTCAGGGAAGGAGTGGGCTTGTGGAATGAAAGGCAGGTGCTGGGGACCCACCACCCATACCATGTGCCCTTGGGACTGTTCCATGGGACTACATCTGCTCTGATCCCACAGAACAGACATTCAGTGGCAGCAGCCCGTCCATTGCACTCCTGGTGTGTGCACTGTGGTTTATATTCATCCACTGGAAAGGCACTGGGTAGAAATGGTCACTCCACACTGTGAAGCAAAGTGTGGTCCATGAGGACCACAGTGAGAAACTATTCAAGATCACATCTCAGATTCAAATTCAAATGGTAATGCAGATGCATCTTCTGAGCCCAAGATCAAACTGACACTCAAAGGCTTGACATTTATAATATAAAGAGAATGTCAGAATTATACTAAAGAATCTTGGAAGCTGATCGTTTTTATTTTATTTTATTTTTATGCCTTTTTTTGTTTTCACTGAGTGACTATGAGGATGCAGCATTTTAGGTTAAGGACCTAGGAAAACACCTATGACAGAAGTCTCTGTTGTGTCTTCATAATGAGGCAATTATGGCATGAAATTAAATATTCAAGTGGGTTTAATACAAACTCTTATAAACTTGTGCACGCTTGACATGCATGTCTTAGATAAATGTTTGGGGTGTTTTTTGTGCCACTGTTTCTGGCTCTTGCCCACAGTACAGACTCTGCAGTAGCCTTTGAAGTGAAACTAGTCGTATATTACACCGAATCAAATAGATTAATTTTTTTAAAAAATATTTTCTGTTTTCAGGTTGTCAGAGAGATTCACAACTTTCAGAGAACAGCTAGATCCAGGCTGAGGAGACCATACAGAAGCTGCAGGCAATATGAAGACATGGGGTTTGAGATGACTGCTGTCACCTGATCTAGTCCATCAGGATAGACACATAAGCATCACTCATGAGATGTGGGTTGACCCTGGCTCAGTGCCAGGTGTCCACCAAAGGCACCCCTCCCTACTAAGCTTGACAGGGGACAGAAAATATAACAAAAAGCTTGTGGGTCAAGGTAAGGGTGGGGAGAGATGACTCACCAATTACTGTTGGGGGCAAAACAGACTCCACTTGGGCAAATTAATTTATTACCAAACAAATCAGAACAGGATAAAGAGAAATAAAACAAAATCTTAAAACCTCTTCCTCCCCACCCCTCACTTCATCCTAGTCTCAACTTCATTCTTGATTTTTCTCTACCTGCTCCATCCCAGTGGTGCAGCAGGAGGGGAATGGGGCCTCTGTTACCAGTACAACAAAAAGCAACTCAGCCCAGTTAACTGTGAGTTCGGGGAGGGCAGGTGAAGACCACTGGAGTGTTTGGTCCCTGATGGGTCTCAGCAGCTCCCCCACAGCCCCTTCCTGCAGCCAGCACATCCCAACAAAAGGTCTTGGGAAATTGCCCTGTGGAGACCACAGTGTGACATCTGGAAGATGCACCTATCTCTGGAGGAGAGTAGCTCTGCCATAATTATTCAGGTCTGATAATTAACTGGGATGTAATTAGATATAATCACCCTGACAACAGTGTGCACCTTTTTCAACAGACAAGGAGGAGGTCTTGTTGTCCACCTGTGTCTGATCAAAAGGGATAATAGAGGAGCAAGCCATTAGTGTGCACGTGGTAAGGGAGCTGGGCCAGTGCTCCCATTGAAGGCCTGATAAGTGATACAGCCGGGCATGGGAGAAAATAATTAATTCATGATTTTTTTAAACTGTCTTTAGCCATCATGATCTCAGTTGTCAGTAGCCAACCTGTTTGAATAATACCATATTAATGAAAAAAAAAGGCCAAAAAAAAAAAAAAAAGCCAGGCCAGCTAAAAGAGAAGAGAAACGTTTTCTGCACTATCAGCAGGGTTCAGTGAAATTATTGTGTCCTTTTGTTGCAGCAAACAACAAGGGAACAGCTGAAATGCTCTATATCCATCTGCACATGGCATCTACCCAAAACCTGCTTAACACAAATGTTCCAAGGCCCATGACAAGGGCCCTGTCCTCTGCTCATCCAGAATAGCCAGGCCCGTGCATGGAAATCCCCCATCCATGGAAGAAATGCTTAAAACTGTGAGCTAGGAGTGTCTGGTGCCTGCCTGAGCCTTGCTTTGAGGGTAGTGAAGGTACCAGGGGAGCTGCACGTAGGGAAGAGCAGCAGCAGGGCCTTGGAGCTGTGTTGGGGATGCCTCCACACCCTGAGCAGCTTTAGATGCATTACCAAAAGCAGCTGTTTTCTGGAGCATCACCACCAGCAGCTTTCTGCCCTCATGCACTCTTACGGCCGTGCCACCCCTGTCAAGGCAGAAACACACCGCTTTCACCCTTCCCATGGAATGGTGTCCTATCAGGCCCTGCTGGAGAGCTGAATGGGCACCTGCAGATATGTGCACAGGGATGCCCCGACACCCGCAAATGCTGATTTACAGGGTTCCTTTCAGGAGGTGTTGCTGTCAGCCTGCTTGTTGAGGCTCATTCCACCCATCCACAGGGACCTGGAGAGAAAACATTTCCCAGAAGGAGACAGGCACACACCTTTGGTGTACTGGACCACACACAAAAATTGTATCAGAATGGAACCTTTCTTTTGCAGGAGGAGAGGGACCAGATCCAACAACCAAATATCTCTGAAGTAAGATGAAGTTCGTGCTTGGTTCCCAGATCTAAAGGCTGAGGAAAACTCTGTAAACCCAACATTTCTGGCCTTCTGATTCACATCTATGCATAGCAGAGGTTTCTCCCTTAGCACCTTTGAATGATCTTTCAGGACGGCAAAATATCACTTGAACTACAAGGCAAGGCTTTCTAAAGAACAACAGATCCTCAAGATCTCTTAAAGCAGAAATTTCTGCTATGCTGTATATCAGAAATAATTAGAAATTGATACATTGCTGTAGAGAATGCTGTTAACTGGCTTTGTGATAGGTTCATTTCTATGTGCGCATACAAAAAGCCATGCTGGGGTCAGAGCCAGAGCCCTGAAAACATCCATTTTTGGAGACAGAGAAGTCTAGCCAGAAGTTAGTCTCTGTTTAAACCACCCAGCCGCTGCACTATAAGTTTTTTTTCTCCTCCAAGGGATGAACGTATGGGTCTTAGGCTCAGTGATGTTATCTGCCCATGCTTGATTCACTCTTACAGGGCAAGTTCTGGATAACCACCAGCTTTCCCCATCTGTGCAAAATAGCACAGAGACAAAGTGTCTACAGTCATCTGCCTTTAAACCAACTAGCTCAATGTACTTGGTGCTCCCCCATTCCCCCTTGACACAAATTTTATTTCTTTTTCTCTTTTTTTTTTTTTTATTTTTCTGTTACCTCTGGATTCTTGCATTTTCCTCCAAGGTTGATGTGGGCAAATTACATCTTCATAAATTCAAAGATAGTTATATATTTTTGTTGTTCATATCTTGAAAAGATTTGATGAGACTGTAAGCAAGTTTTTGTTACTTATAACCAAAGTTCCCTTACCTCTTTGTGTTCCCAGATTCACCCGCTTCTTTCTATGTTTCCACTTTGCCTTTTTTAATTGTGGACCCTCACATGTGCCACTGTGTAAAAACTGCAGACCACTGGGGAGACTCCTCACCACGTTAAGCAAAAATGTCTCTATGGGTGCAATCAAAGTCTAGAATCTTGTTTTTTCTAGGTATTTCCTAGCATTTACTACATTTTGGCAACCAGTGCTGCATTCATGGAAAGTAGGTACTGGAGCAGCATGAATACCATTGATGTCTAGATGCTTTAAAATACCGCAAAGAAGTCTTCTGGAAGTTTCCTGAGCTGCTAGGAATTTTTTATGTCCATACTTATGAGTTTGGTTTAAGCCTTTCTGATACTGCTGGGCAGGAAGATTTGTGTGGTGGGAATAAGGCATCTGAGTGGGAGGGGAAAGCTGAGCTGTGCTTTGGGCACACTGCAGAAGCCGCCCTGCCCTGTTGTGACCCCCTGCTCCTTGCTCCCACTTGCCACTCCTCTGCTGCTACCTGTGCCCTTCCTGGCTCTTTAGAGCAGGGATTGTCTCCATCCTGACTCACACTGCCACAGCTTCAAATGGAACAGCACCAAGGAGGCCTGTAGGAGCTGTCCTAACACAAACATCAGTTTCTTTCCTTTCAGTAGCACTGAGTAGTTCAGCCAAACCTCATTTGGTAGATTTGTGCTCACGAGAGAGTCCCCAGTTATGGTGCTTCCTTGGGGATCAAGTGCCCATACCATTTTGTATTTGTAAGACATTCTTGCCCCCTCAAAAAAAATCGCCCAGCTATCACTGCTTTGTGGCACTTTGGTCAGAATGCTGGAGGAGGGAGTAATTTCCAGCCCTACCTCAGACATGATACAGATGCCTGATGAAGCAGGGAAGAAAGCAGGGCTAACGATGGCCAGCCCAATTAGCGCAGCACCCTGGGCAGGGCATTTCATCTGGGCCCTCCGCACCGCCTGCCGGGACAGGTGCAGATGTGCGAGCGGTGAGTGACAGGCAGAGGAGCTGGGACCTGACTACATTCAAAATCCTTCCCTGAGATTTTCCAGCTTCCTTTTTCTCTTTCTCCCCTTTCACCACGTGAAACGCGCAGTGGGCTGTATATGCAAACACTGACAGATGGTGACACTCGGCTCCAGCTCAGGCAGATTAGAAAGGGAACTCAGTGTTCAAGGGACCAATTACCACTCTGTCCCCTCGGGGAAGAGCATATCAGATGTTTACTGGGGGTTAATAATAAATGAATTGAAAAAAAAATTGCTCTTCGAACACCATATTCTGTGTATTCATGTCAGCAGGTTGTAATTAGCTAATTAAATGCTTGGACTGACAGAACGGCCCCAGTGGGGGTTGCAACATCGCAGACCGCTCCTGAAATATGAGCAGGAAACATCTTGGAATATGTAGGCAGGAGAACAGTTAACACCTCACATTTAATGGGAAACTTCTTCCTGCAAAGGTTACTGGCAGAGCTGGGAGGAGAACTTGGACAAGTCCTGTGTCTGCAGATCTTGCTGCCAAACAAGCTGGGGACAGCATGCAAGTAAGGGGGGCACACTAGAAAAGGAAACAAGCAATCATGGGCTCGAGGCAAGCAAAACATGGAGAGAAAAGGATGAAGCATTTGAAATTAGTATAAAATTCAATATTAATTTCAACTAGCTGATAACTCCCAGCTCCTCCTTAAAAGGGTAGAAGGCTCCATGGTGGTGGGAGAGCTACCAGAAGGCACAATCTGCTATAAATATAGGTGTCCAACCATGTGTGATTAGTTTGAGTCATCAAAAACAAAGCTACACTTAAGGAACATGAAAGGCCCACCTTTAACCTCCAGAAGCAGAGGAAACGAGAAGGCACATTCAACCTCTTGGCTGCCGTTCGGGTATTAGCTCATGCCTTACAGGCCTGCCCTCACTGCTGGCCTCCAGAGATGAGAGCGTTTTGTACCACTGGCATGTCACCACTGCTTGTTTGCTTTCCTGGCTCCTTAGTAGCCGTGGGGTTGGGTTCGTGAACAGCAAGGCACCTGGCACACTATCCAAATAGGGGAGCAAAATCCATGCCAAATTACAGCACAAATAATGCATCTGTCTGGAGCGTATCAAAGGAGGCATTTGCAGCACTGGCAGTGAAAATGATAGTGTCTCAGGATTTTTCAAGCCCCAGGTTTCTTTGGTCTCCCTTTCTAGACACAGTGCTTTGGAGGTAAAAAAATGCTTGCAAGGGATCATCTTGGAAGTATTCAAGCCAGCCCCATAAGAATCCATGCTCACTCTCAGCAGCAACATTTTGGTTGTGCAAGATGACACGCAGCATTGTGGGCCTGAACCTGCAGCCTGCCAGCATGTTGTAGATACACAGGAGAGTGTTCATCTGCCACTGGGGTCCTACCTCCTTGATCCTACAGGAGTTTATTACAGATGAAAGACTGTGTAAGTGTAAGGGACGAGAAACATGCTAAAGATGCCTCTAAAATGTAAACGATGAGATATCTACAGAACCTGAAAAATCAAGGGCAAACATGCCACTTTGCACCTTCATTTATTACTGCATCAGAAGTTGGGAGTACACAAGGCATCGTGTTTGAAAAGTTTTTTGAGACATGCATTAGACCACTTATCTAGACAGAAAACAGAAGAGGAGCCAGCAGATAAGAGCTGCATGCTTAGTGGTGCCGATGTGCACAGGACACAGGGAGGACCACACTCTGCTACACCCTCTGCATGCAAGGGGTTGCCTGCTGTAGATAGTTGTCATCTGCCTCCCAAAATCAGAAATACTCTGATGAACTCAGGAGGTCTAACCAAACTTTGCTGCAGCTGTGATGCTTTCCTCATGCCCCTGCTAGTGCTCTGTGCTCTGTGCTGTAAACATGCCCACCCAAAGAGCCTGAGAGAGGATGGCTGTGATGCATTGCTGCCAGACCAGGATGTATGTTTGCACTATGGAAGCTTGTTGATCTTCCCTTTCCTCCCTCCCCTAGTGCTTATTATGATTGCAGAGTAAAATCACTGCTCTGCCATGTATGCCAACCTGAAATGTCCCTGCCCCATGCTCTCCCCCTCTCCCAGGGTATCATCCAACCTTGGGGGTCAGTCTGAGGGGGCAGCTGCAGGAATAACCAGTGTTGTTTGTCTCCTTCTTGTGAGGGAATAAGGCAGGTTACTTTGCCCATGATTAATTTTTAAAGACTTTCCTTTTACGAGCCAGCCTTACAAAACTGCAGTTGTTTAAACTCTTCTAAGGGTTTTTAGCACTTACTTGTCAGGCAAATTACTGAAATAGCATTTTTAATAGTATTTTGGCCATCTGGGACAAATTTATCCCTCCTTTCTAAGCCAGTAAGCTCATGGGTGACAGAACAGGTGTAATTTTATCAGGTGGAGGAAAAATCTCAGTAGATTGAAGGCTGTGTATGGGGTGTCTCTCCCACATCCATTGTCCATAGGCAGCCTTTGCAGCACATGGATGCTTGGAGGCAGTGGGATCTGAGTATGACACTCCTTCATAGAGGTGCCTGTCCTGATAGCTCCAGATGTGAATTTGTAGTAGTCTTCCCATGCTGCTGCCCAAAACCTAGGGAAAAGCATGTGTCCAAAGCCACCTCTGAGCCTGCCCTGCCCTGGGTGAGCTCTGCACCTCTCCAGCTGCGCAGGCTTGACAGGATGCTCCAGTCCCCAGTGAAGCCAACGGACCTGAAACTTGTGACATCAGGGTAGACCCAGCTGCTGACTGCTTTGCAAAGGGCTCATGAGAGTGCCCTTACCAGAATAACAGACTTGTCTTTTGGGTTTCAGTTCCCATGTAGTCACAGTCAGAATAACCCTTGGCACTTTGCACTGTGGGAGTTTAGGTTGAATTTTTAAAAAACCTCCAGGAGCTACACCATAAGGGCAAGAAATGAACAGGGAATAGACAGCATGAGCAGGCTGGCTCCTGAGCACAGGGAGCAGCCATCCTGCTGCCTGCCTTCTCCCTATCACCACTTGCCATACTCATCCCTGCTGAGTACAAGGTGGTCCACAACTGCCTTGTGATTACATTATATTGTTTTTCAGATCCTCACTTCCTCAAGTTCCCTAGGTTCATTCCCTGAATAAGTAGCACCATCTTTACATACCTATGCAAGGGTTTAGGACCAGAATTTGTGCTTTGCAAAGTTTTTCTGGACTCTCAGACTATTCCACAAACAGCTACACTCTACTTACTTCTATACCCATTCCAGTGGAGCAAGCGATGCTTACAATTCATTGGGCTTCTAAGAGCTTTCCCAGATCCTGGCCACATAGCTTGACTATTTGCAGAAATTATTTCTACCGGTATATGTTGGAACCGTTATAGGCAGGAAGATATTTTCTGCATAAATATGCATCAGAGAATGTGCATCACACCCACTGAGCTGCCTGAGAGAATGAAAGGAAAGCAGGCAGCATCCTCCAAGGGGAAGGAAGGCCTGGTCAATCTGCCAGCTCCTTGTTACCAAGCTGTGACTAGCTGGTGCAATCCTGCCCAACCATAATATTTCAGAACTGAGTCATCCAACAACATCAGCTACACTTGTAATTGCCATCTCAAATAACCACATATATTTATTATTTGCCAGCACATGCTTTATTGGTGCTCATTACAAGCCATTAATGAGGTGTCTGTTTTAATGGTAGTTGTGGAGCTAATAAGCAGGAGGTGGAAGAAGCCTGCCCTTTGCCAATACATATGATTTCTTTGCTGCCTTTCAGGCTGCCATATACCCCACCCACAAATGATAAATGCAGAATTGTGGGATCTGCCTCAAACACACCTGCTGTTGTCTCATTTTTACAGGGTGGGGAAACAGGAGTGGGGAAACAGGAGGCTGCGTGTGGCTGAGGAGGAGGTAAAGAGGTGAAAAGTTTGGCCCATAGAGAGGACCAAGAGCAGTGAGAGGAGTGATGCTCACCCATCAGGTTCCCCAGCCTGTGCAGGCACACTGTGCCCCCCCAGGAATGCATGTGGCACGCTGCCCCTTCACTGGCAGCCGTGTAGCTGTGTGGGGTTCAGCCAGCTGCTGGCAGCATGGCCGCCCCACACAGGCGGCACTCAGCTGTTTCGCATTCTGCAGTGTTTTAGGAGAAACACGTGTCTCCCCCGTGGGCCCCGTCCCACACAGGCACAACCACAGGGGGTGTGGGACCCAGCTGCCTGGTGAGGGGCTGCTGCTGAGGAGCCACTCTCTCCATGTGACCCCATCTGGACTGCCCACGTATCTGGGGTGCCTTGAGGGCCTCACTCACGAGGGCCACATTCATGAAGCGAAAGTACGATGCTTTTCCAGCTCAAACTGTAGGCTTGAAGCAAATCAAGAGAAATTCTCAGCCTTTAAACTTTCAGGTGAGCCCAGATGCACAAGGTGGGGAGGCTGAGCCAGTGCTGTGTGCGCAGCCCTGCGCACACCCTTGCCACCTGGGCCAGCAGGGCAGCTCCTCTGCCTGCCCACACACCGCACCCATGGGGCAGGGCATGTGGGCTGCCCTCTGGGTCTCTCAGCTCCCATCCCTCAACCCCAAAGGGGGAAAGAAGCCATCGCAGCCATGCCCCTTCGTTGCCCTCCTGCCCAGGTTTGCCTCCCCAGGACAGGAGGAGACGGCAGTGCTGGCAAGGGACGGTGTGCAGGATGAGACCAGGCCTGGCGCGGGCTCTGCCGCGCTCACTCAAGGAGACAGAGCAACAGATGCAAGGCAGGCACTAAGAGTGGAGGCTCCCATTATTTTGGCCTTGGGCACTTTCAGAGCTTGGCCGTCTTGAGAGTCACCCAGCGTTTGGCCAGATCCCCAGTGGCTTTGCACATTCCTTTTCTTTCCATGAATGAATGGTCTAATCTGGCTGGAGGGCATTGCAAGGCCCAATAGCCAGTTTGCTGCACCTGCTCATCAGGGATTGAAACACCTGCCGTGGCCGGGGCTTAGCATTTAAGTGCTGCTATTTGAAGACAAATCTCGTCTTTTGTCTCTGCCTGAGCCTTCTCGCAGCTTCCCCCTCCCCTTAAGAGAAAACAAAGGAAAAAAAACTGGGGAAAAAAAAAAGGCTGTGATGGGTGCTTTTTGGACAAGGCCTATTTTTCTTTCAATTTCCTAAAGAAGCCGCCCTTGCTTTCCACATTAGGTGCATTGCTGGGAAATGTTATTCACACAGGAAAAGAGCACTTTTATTTTGCTCACAGCTGTTTAGAAGGCCTGTGCTGATGTTAGAATGTGGGAGCCTTGGGTGGTTTCACTCTGAAGCACTGCTGTATCGTCCTGGTACTGGCAATTAATACTATGCAATAAAATGATGCTTTTAGTGAGAACAGATGTTCCTCCACACAGCCTCCTACCTACATTAAACCTTCTTTTCTTTTTTTTTAGTTCCTTTCTTGTGACAACAAACAAATAATGTTTAATCAATAGCTAATGTGATATTTACTTAATGGGGAATTAGAAAGCAGTTGTATGGTTTCTGCCAGCAAATTAGGAAGTAAGGAAATAGATTTTATGCAAGCAATGTGATTTCTCTCTTCTTTTTAGTGAATTTACATATTTGGGAGAGACACTTGGACTGTGTATGGAAGCCTTGGTCTTGCAAGATTTGTTAATGAAGAGTCTAGAAAGATATAAAATACACTGATTGGACAGAAACCAACTGATACATCTCCAAAGTTAACAGAAAGCAGAAAATATCTTTCTAGTGACTCTCAACTGATGTCTTCTTGAACCAAGTTCACTAACACTTTTATCAGTGATCTGGAAGAAAAATAAAAGCCATGTTCTATACAAAGATTGTCAGAGAGCAAAGTTTGCAAGGGAGAGCAGGCTTCAGGGCAGGGAGCTGGACAGAGCTACAGCCTTGAGTAAAAAACAAGGAAATGTCTATCTCCAGTGCAGCAGCAAGGGCTGTTGCTCTACCCAAGCACCTTCCCTGGGAAAGGAAATCTGGCAATGCAGCAGCCTCAGTCTGCCAGAGGACAACAAAACCTAGAGCAAGGAATTGAAATTAGGCAGATGCAAGCTAAAGGGTAGATTTGCAACAGAGGACAATGAACCACTGAAACTACTTACTGAGAGTTGTGATGGATTCTCTATTACCCGAGACTTTCAAAGCACATGCTTTTCTCATCTCTTCTCCAACCTCCCCCCCCGCCCAAAAAAAAGAACAAAAAGAAAGAAAATAAAGAGATAATTTACTTGATTCAGAGGACTTTTAGGTATTGTGTTACAGGGAAGATCAGGCAGGATGATCACAGCGGCGTTGGGCTTTATAATCAGTGAATATATTTGATCAGAAAACAATTTTAAGAGAAGACAAACTCCTAAAAATCTTGAGCTCATTTCATTTTGGTTTATCATAAAATAATTATTGGATACCTAAAAAATATGGAGAGAAAGATAATTCACTCTTTTTAGAGATATTTCTTGGGCAATCATAACATCATGTTAAATAAATGAAGAGAAAAATTAGGCCCAGTATAAGAAGAGTCTCATTAATAAACTGATGGTCAGCTTGCAAAATTCTCTACATTGTGGACAAAACAGGCAAATAGACAGTTAACTTTTTGGGAATAGATCCTAATAAAAGAAGAGCAGAAGATCCTGCGTTCATCTGCACAATAAGCTGAACTTGCCTTAGGGCACAGATCAATTACTAGAAGGTTTAAAATAATTTTTTCCCGTAGGTATCTTAGGAAGAATGATGTGTGCTCCATTAATTCCTTGAGAAGCAGGAGAAGCCCACTTTAGGTCACTGGGAGCTTAGCCTAAGTCTGCTTTTTGAAAGACATCAAGAGTTTTGTTAAGAATTTCAATCAGCTGAGTCCTCATACAGTTTTGTAGAGTGGTGCCCTTGATTTCTTTGTGATTCTGGTATTTTTGCAGCTAAAGGACGAGGGACTGCCCACGGGGAGCAAGGTTTGGTTTGGCACTTTCTGTTGTTGTCTTTGCCTGGAGCATCTAGTAGGAGGCCGCTGCTGGAGGTATGATGTCAGCTGTGATGTGATCTGGCACAGGTTTTACTGCTATGAATTCCCTTGGCTGTTGCCTCTCAGAGGCTACACCAGAAAAAAAAAAAACATAAAACAAAGTAAAGATCAGAGACAACTCTACTTACATGTTCTTAGCAGTACAGAGAGAATATCTTAATTATCTTTTGCCTGTGAGATTAATCATACAGGACTGTTGTCCTTTCCAATTGCCTGTGAATTTAAAATAGTGCTTTCTCTTAGAAAATATTTCAAAGGAAAAGAAATTTCGCATTAGTCTACCTAGATGTGCCTGTATCTTTGTCCTCCATGTGGCATCACTCCTTCTTTTCCAGCAACGTGGCAGTAGAATGGGTTGTGTTCTAGACACACAGTTCACAAAGCAGCCCACAGTGCCAGAAGGACACAAGCATGAATTTCCAATGTGGCTCAGGCGTGAATTCAAGTTACAATATATTTTTTACAGTGTGAGTCTCAGGCTAATTTCCCAATTAACAGCTAAAAGCCAGCAAGAAAAAGCGCCAGTGGCTTTGAAGAAGATTATGTCCTCGTAACATCACATGGAGCTACTGGTTCCACTGAGGTGGGTGGAAATAAGCCACTGCAGGTATTTTCCCAGTGAGGCCAGAATCAGACAGATGGAGGTAAATAGAGGACAGAGGGCTCCTCTGTCTTTGGGAGGGAAAAGGGTTCTGTGCTGGGGAGGGCAGTGCTGCAGCTGAAAGAAAGACGTGCCTGCTTTTATCTGTGACGTTATCTTCATGCAATCAGCAGAACAAGGTTCTTGGCTCCAGTAATAAGGAAAGAAGTCTGTGTGCTTGAGGACTATACTGCATAGTGAAGATTTAGGGAGGGCAGAGGCTGTAGGACCTGAGTTTGCAAGCTTGCCAAGGAATAGAAGTGAGTTATTTGCAGGGATCTTGAAAGAAAAAAAAAAAAAAGATAAGTGAGTCTTAAAAGTAGAGTTTGTTTGAGTTTTGGAAGACGTTTTGGGGGTTTGCAGCATGAGCTGTCTTGACAGATATAGCTCTGAGCCCACCAAATTAACTGGTATTCCTCCCCTGAAATGGAAAGTGCATAAGATGAAAGAAACAGTGGAAAAGAGGGTGTGCTTTGAAAATGGGAAAAGAGAGAACAGAAGGGACATACTTCCTGAAACTTTCAAATAATATGTTCTCCCTTCTCCGGAGCCAGTGAAGGTGAGCCTGTTTAGCTTTTTAGTTCTTAGTGTTTCCCCGCTGCTTAGGGATGAGAGCTATTGGCAAGATAAAATGAGTTGAGTGTGTTGTAATGCAGTCTATTTCTCTGGATGCTCCAGGAGAGAGACCTGTATAAACATTACCCAGTACAAAGCTTCTCTGTGTTGTCTATTGAAGCAATCCCTTTCCCATCCATTCCTCCTTGCTAGAAGTCCCACTGTGGTGGCTTTTTTTTTCTATCTTAAGAAGCAATTTGTAATTAGCTTTCCTCTACCGTGCTCCCTCTCTGCCAAAACAAACTTGTCGATAAAAGCCTGATGTTTAGATGCAAAAAAGATGTACATTTAATTAAATGCAAAGTTGTTTTGTGAGAATGGAGCATGTGAAGAAGCCACTAAAGAGCGTCACACAGAGTGCAGAGCTGGAAGCAAATGTTTGAAGAAAAGGAACAGCGTGGATATTATGATTTCAAGCCACAAACTTTGTAGTAGTGAAGCAAATTGTAAAGCAAGCAATTTCTGGATAGTTAAAAAAATTCGCTGCTTGTTGCATCAAATTAAGCCCTGAGAAAAATCTTCATAAAACTTGAGAGCACTGAGCTTGAAACGTATGTACAGTGAAACAAACCCAGTCTGTGAGGTCCTGTGGGGCTCCATGTGTGATGTGTGTTATGAGAAGGCTCAATTTCCAAGTCTTCGTTAGCTTTGCTAAACAAACAGGCATTCTTGTTAAACATTTCTCCCGAGATGACAACTATTGACAATACATCTTCCTGAAGCATACGACAGTTATCAAACAAATAGTAGACACTTTGCAAAGTTTCCATTATTCTCTGGTTGCTGAAGAAGCTGGAGGGTAGAGCAGGACACTTGGCACTGGGAGCACTTTAGCAGTTAATGTTTTGAGCAAAATTTGTTAAGTATAGAAGCTGCACTCAAATGTCTAAAGTGCTGATTCTGTGAAAACATCAGTTTGGGGCCTGCTGTTAGAATCTGGGGAGATACATGCTCTCTGGGAAAGCCATGCACATCAGCAGCAATTCAGTGCCATAAAAGCTAATGTTAGGAGCCATGTTCATTTAAGCTTGTTGGGTCTTTCATGCACTTTTCATCTCATGGTTCTGAAGGCAGACAATGCAGACTTGGGGGGAGGAAAACAAGATTGCTCATTTCTGTACCATCTTCAAATGTGCAAACAAGAGGCTCCATCTGGATCTCTATATGGAGGAGGATGCTGTTGTGGAACTTGCATGTGATCGGAGTCTAACTCTGACATGGTGTTTCATTAACCTGAAATCAGCACAGCATGTCCACAACAGTCAGGACAATAAAGCTGATTTTCTTACTTTGAGAGAATCATATAAAACATCTCAGAATTAAAGAAGCTTAAAATCCCCTTTAAAATGTGAGAAAACATAAAACAGTCAACAACAAAAACAAATTGTTAAGAGAAGTTATTTGCAAAAAAAAAAAAAAAAAACCAAAACCAAACTCCAAACCAGCTAACAGCCACTATATTCAGGCGGAGCACCTTAGCAAAACCATAGTCAATAATGTTGCTCTGTGAGAATACATGTTCCTAATGTTGGGGAAAATTTGTTTTCCAAGGAAGGCAGAATAAGAAGCACTGGAACGATGTCTCTTTGGTCATATCAACTAAAAATGCTATTTATGGAGCAGAGAAACATGCTGAATCATTTACTTAACTTAAAATCTTTTATACTTGATTGTCTAAGCCGATATAAAGCCATGGGAAGTCTTCCTTTTTGCTTCTTTTTAGGCTGCAAATCAGAGTTGAACATAAACAGCCTTCAAATTGCCTCTTGCTAAACACAAGCAATTACAGTAAGATAGACAAAAAACAATGTATGCATGAAAGTAGTTTAATTTAAAACACAATGGTATACATAGTCTATCGAAGATGGCTGTCTCAGCACCATTTTCCATGACAACAAAAAGCCTGAAGATGTTGTTGGTTCATTGCTATTTTTCATCAGTGCTGTTGAAATGTTGGCTGGAAGGACCTCCAGAACCCTTGGAGGTCCCCTGAGGCTGTGGGTTTGCCTGACCCTGTGCTTAAATATTAGTGGGTGGGATTTCAGTCTCACAAACTACCCTGCTCCAACGATGTATGCAATGACTGTACCAAACAAGTCTATTATACCTTTTTAGTTATTATGTTTTTTCTCTCTGCATTGCTTTTATCTCCTTTGTTGCCCCATAATATAGTTAATCTTGTCACAGCGCCAGAGGTGATGAGGAATGGCTGATCTTACTCATTAACAAAACAATCCCATTATATACAGGGATGTTCTCTTGTAGCACTTTTTATTCTCCCGCCTCCCTGGGAAGGCAAACCTATTTCTGTCAATCACTCCTTGAAGCTTTTTGTGGTGCCTCAACTTTGTAATTTTGGCCTGCCTTCTAGCATCAGAGCCCATAGCCAGGCTCACTGCCCCAGCTGAAACCTCAGAAGCATTTGAAATAAACATGTTCAATGGCTGTCATAGGACAAAAGTGTTGTCCAATCAAGGTTGTGGTTTTTCACTTTTTGAAAAAAAATTGTGAGCAGTGACATGGTGCTGCTTGCTCAGTTTGAGGCGTGCTGTGATTACCAGGTGTTTTCAGCAATGCTACTGCTTACCCAGTCTGCACTTTTGAATCATTTTCTTCCCTGTTTCCATCAGACAACATGACCAGACTGTCATGGGAGGAGCTGACATGTGGTTCATGTCAGCTGAAGTGAGCTGGCTCTCACCTCCTGTTAATCTATGCATTTTGCATCCTGGTGTACAATGACCCCAGCAGCAATGGCACAGTGCAGCAGCACTGCTGTCACTGGGAAATCAAGTCTGCCATGCAGGGAGGGCTGCCTGGCCTGTGCTGGTGGTTTCCAGCTCTTGCTGACACTCAGTACAGCAGGAGCCATAAGATGAAGGAAGCCCTGTAGCACAGGAGCAGGGTGTTGGCTCCCCCGCTTCCCCCTGCCCCCCAACCCTGTCCAGGAGCCCAAAGGCTGTGTGGACACTGTGTGCAGTGGTACTCAGCTGTACTGGCCCTGTAGTGCTCGGCTTTCTCCTTGTTGTGTGCTGTGTGCTGTTTGCCTCCATTCCAAGGTGCTGCTGAAAACATCACCGCTCTGTTTCCACACTGGTGGCTGCATCAACGCGTGCAGGAAAGCCACATTTCTCTCTCATTCTGCACCCCAGACATGACACAATGTGTTAAAATGCAGATGTAACCACAAGAGAAATTTTTTACTGTGGTCCAGAGATTAAACCACAGCTGCCAGTGGTTTTGCTGCAAGTACAGCAATTGCTACACAGGAGATTACACCACAACATTGGACTCGCAGCCCAGCCTCCACACTCAAGTTGTTTAGGAGCATATTGCCAAGATTCCTTTAGTGTGGCTCCCTCCCCAGTTCTGGACACCCTCGTGCCATGTCAGTCACTGCAGCAGAAGTTTCAGAGCCAGGCCTGTCCCAGCCAGTCAGTCCTGATGTAGCAATGGCTCAGTGTTTCAGGGCTGGGAGAAAGCTCTGGCTGCAGTTTCAGCCTGGCCAGGAACCCCAGAGGCACCTCGTCAAGTGCACCATCAGACATGGTTGCTGCTGAGGACCAGCCACTACCCTGCACACAGAGTTATAGGCTGGCTTGGGTTGGAAGGGACCCTGAAAACCACCTAGTTCCAAATCCCTTGCCATGGGCAGAGACACCTTCCAGGAGACCAGATTGCTCAAGATCTAATCCAGCCTGGTTTTGAACACTTCCAGAGATGGGGTAACTACAGCTTCTCTGAGCAACTTGTTCCAGTGCCCCACCTCCCTCATGGTAAAGAATTTATTCCTAATATCTAATCTAAATTTATTCCCCTTCAGTTTAAATCCACTCCCTCTTGTCCTATCTCTTCATGCCCCTGGAAAAACTCCCTCTCCTGCTTTCTTGTACACTCCTCTCAGGTAGTGGAGGACTGGAAGACTGCTGTAAGGTCTTCTGGGAGGCTTCACTTCCTTAGGTTGAAAAACACCAACTCTTTCAGCCTGTCTTCATAAAAGAAGTGCTCCAGCCCTCTGATCATCTTTGTGGACCTCCTCTGGACTCACTCCAGCAGCTCCGTGTCCTTCCTATGTTGGGGAACCCAGAGCTGGACACAGTACTCGAGGTAAATACTGTGTCCATACTCAGAAAAATGGAGTAGAGAGGTAGAATCACCTCTTTCAACCTTTTGGTCACACTTCTTTTGACGCAGACCATGAGAAGGTTGGCTCTCTGGGTGCAGTCCTCAGCTTCTCTTGACTCTCACCCTCATGCAATCCACAGGACTGAATGTCTGCTTGTGGCCAGAGCAAATCAGGTTGGGCTCTTGCAGCACGTGTTTTAAGCTTGGTTTTGCACAGAAAAAAATCCAATTTGGGGTCTTTGAAACTGCTCTTTGGTGCAAGCTGAAGCACAGTATATGAGGACTAGGAAGAAATTCAAAATTGCACTGCAGAATGGAAACACAAATACAAACACCTTAGATTGGCTCTTTCATAAATTTGCTTTGCCCAGGAGAAGCTGAGGCTCAGACAGAAGCTGGGAAACCTGACTCATTGCAGTTACCTTGGAAAGGTGTTGGGAATGTGTTTCAACACTGCCTATTAGAAAATACTCTGCAAGAAACATGAACAGTAGCCAAAGAAACACAAAGTGATATGAAGTACAGAATTTTGGAAAAGGCCAGTGGAAAACCAAGTATCGTATCTGTGGGATAAGGGAAACTTAGAAATTCCAGTCTCACTGCCATTTTCAGTGAGAAACTAACGACAGGTAAAATCACATGTCCTACAAAGTTTCTGATTTTTCACAACTGCTGATGTTTTCCTGAAAAATGAATCCTAAAATACATAATCTTGCTTGGAGTGTCAACAATAATCACCAGTTTTGGGTTCACCCAAGCACCAGTTTTGGATTCCCCACTTCCTTCAGGAGATTTGTCAGAAGCTTGTGCTCAATTAAAGAGTTATTTCCAGAAATAATGCAAACATTTTACATACTTGTCTTCAGGTGTCCGAATTAATGTGGACCCTGAAAACCTGTCTGTAATTAAAAGCTTCTAGCTCAGTTCCTTGGGAAATGTCAATGGCAAGTCTAAGATGTGGTGTTTAACCTCCCGCAGATTGACTTGCACTCAGGCAGCTAGGCAAACACTGCTTTCAAGTGGCTAAGTATTTGCAGCTATAACCAAATTATTTTAAAAGAGACAGTATTTCACTGGCTACCAAGATAAAGCAGGTTTTATTTTATGTCATTTGCTACCAAAGGTGCTACCTCTGATCTTACTGCAAGAGAAACAGAGAAAATTTATTTTGCTTTCTGCACGTCTTCGCTACAGCTTAACAAGATGGATCAGCAATATCTATAACTCTGCTGCACTGAAGCCTGTCTGTTTTCCCACAAACCTGAAACCCTCTAACTTTATAGATTCTTACACACAACCATACATTAAATTATATTTCTTCTTTCAAAGATTGTTTTCCAGCAATTTCAGACATGCTGCCTTCTCCATCCCTCCCTTCCCTTTTCATTCCTGCCTAAACCAGCACAAGACATACTGCTCAACTCAAAGGGAACCACAGCTTTACTACCAGCCCAGGGACACCACGGGTAGGACTGGCAGCAGAGGCCTGATGGCATCCAGGGCAGGATGCAGAGAGCAGAGCCAGCCTTTTCATGTGCCCATTGCTGAGGTGGTACCCAAGCCCCTCCTTGTCCTCTGTGACCTGAGCCAAACCTGCAGCCCTGAGCTGCTAGGAGATGCTGATGCTTGTCAGCTTAGGGTCTTTGACACCCAAAGCTATTTTGTAACCAATCTGCCATCTATTAGAACAAATGGGGAAATAAAACCAGAAGAGATCTGTTCCTGCTGTTCTCTCAGGAAAGCAAGTAGGGCCGGGTAGCATGAAGGGATGTCTCTGTACTCATAAATTTATCCTGGGAAGCTCATCCTCAGGTCTCCACAGCATCCACCTGCTAAATACACACCCGCTGTGTACCAGGTGTGCGCCCCACAAAAATCCCTGCCTGCTGCTGTGGGGGCTGTTGCTCCTCATTCTTCTTGAATGTCACTGATTCCACCACTGTGATTTCCACCAGAAACCACAAAGTCTAAGTACAAAGCAGGATGGCACTGTGCCATGGGCTGGACCAACAGAGGACAAAAAGGCCACCTCTGTCCCCAGAAAACTAAAACTCCAACAGGGATTGTCACAAAAAGGACACAGAGGGGCCAAAGGTGGGCCCTGTCCCCTGCCACATCTCCCCCTCCTCTACCCCCACCAAAACTTGCTGAATAATATTCTAGTGAGAGTTTAGGGACCAGGGAAGGAACAGTTCCTCAGGGTCTTCAGCACATCTCTGTATGGCAACTTTTGTAAAGAAATATTTTAATGCTAAAAAAGCAAACAAAGAAGCCAAAAATATGTCTCGTTTTCAGCATTTCATAATTGAAATCTTAAACATTATGGGCATGAGATTTACCAAACACAGGTCTCAGCTTGAGTAGATTTTTTCCTCTTATACAAAGAAAAATATCTGGAATCTGGTAATCTTGCATTGAGCTAATTTAAAAAATATATTTGAAAATTTGTTTCAAATCTTTTTGTGCCATTTAAACTTATTAAATATGGTGGTGTTTTAAACAGAAAATTAAGTAAAAAATCAGCGGGAGATTTAGTCTGATTGCTGTGCATGTATAAAGAAAATGCTCTGCCTGTTTAAAGGAACAACACACTTAGGCACTGTGACATTCAGTTTTTAAGAAACCCAGTTTAATTATATTTTCCCTAATTAAGGATTTCATTATAGGGGATCACATGATTTAATTATATCAATACCCCAAAGACCTGATTGTGAACATAAAATGTGGATTAAAAGGATGCCTCATCACTTAATTACCTGCTAGATTGGAACAGATCCATGTTGTAGGTCAAAAGGGACATAAAATGCAGGCTTCTGCCTCCCTCTTTGTTGTGTGTGAAGGGCTCTGTGTATAGGGAGAGTGGGAGGGGGGAGCACTCATATCTGTACTGGGAGTGATAATTATCTGTGAGCAGATTTCCAAGCATATATTGAGATGGATGGATGGATGGATGGATGGATGGATGGATGGATGGATGGATGGATGGATGGATGGATAGATAGATAGATAGATAGATAGATAGATAGATAGATAGATAGATAGATAGATAGATAGATAGATTTAAAATTATTGATATCTTTTAAATATTCAGCAAGTCTATAATGGAGGTGAGCTTGCATATTTCAGCTTACAGTCTAACAGAAGCCTGTGTATTTCTTCTCAAAAGGTCTTGTCTTTCAGAAGTAAAATGTCAAGCAGTTGGAAATCTTAAGCTGGGTTTTAGACTGTCCCAAAGTGAGCAGATGGATATCCAGTGCTGTAGCAGGGACTGGGGCTGTCTCTCCCTGTGTCCAGTCAGCATGGGGCCCCTGGAGTGGGTGCACTTCTGGAGGTTCCCCACCACTGATTGATGGGGCTGATCTGGGGGACGGAGGGGATGAAATCTTTTGGGACATCAGCATAAAGCCAAGGGACAAATGTTAACCTGCCCAAGCCTTGCTTTCCCCACACCTCTCTTCCTCACCCTCTGACCAGCTCCCGACTGCTGCTGCCAGGAAGAGGCTTTGGCAGGGAGCACTGAGCACATGAAGGTGGAGAACCTGCCCCAGTCACTCTGGTATAGCTTTTCTTCTGTCATTCAAAAGGCCTTCTCACTTCCCACAACCCTTACAAGCTCCTACCTAGCAAAGCTAAGAATCTGGCCCCTGTACCCAATGCTCCCAAACTACAGATCAAATTCTGTCAGCAAGAAAAGGTCCCATGGGTGCCAAGTGCAATTTTATCAGGGCCCATGGCAGCATTGCACACTGTGGACTGAGCCTGCTGCAAAACCCCTACAACACAGCTTTCTAAGGGCATTGAAGGGTTGCAGGATATTCACATAAAGTTAGGGGTTTCTCCTCCAACATGCCATAAAAAGGAGATTTCCCTGCTTTTTCCCAGTACCCTCAGGGCCCGCAGACTCCGGTAGGTACAAATGGGGTGACAGATCCATGGTTACATTGCTGCTTCAAACACTGCAGTGTCCCAAAAGCCAGCTTTGCCTGTATCCAATCCATACTCTGATGAGGAGAGTGACTCTTGAAAGAAATACTTCAAGGACACCAGGAGGGCTGGTCTGGAAACAGAGGACAGAGTGCTCCTTTTCCTAGGAAAAGTATCTTCAGGCACATGGGAGCAGGCCATCTCTTAAGCAAGGGGACAGCCTTCGAAGTGTCCCTTTGCTCTCTGGGGGCAGTCTGGTGGCTGAAGCACATTCTCAGATGATGTCCTGCAAGTGCTGCTGCAGGAGTGGTGTTGCTGCCTTGTACAAGATAAGAAACCAAATCCTGGGCCCAGTTTGGGTAGCAAGGCTAGGTGAGAAAAAGGTCTCTTGAAACTACTGCTAACAGCTGATGCTGATACATCCCAAGTCCATTCTATGCTTTTCCAAAAGCTCTAGGGAGGATACAGACCTGGATGATCCAGCTGTTCAGGGCTATTCCAAACCAAGCAACTCTGATACTTCATGACAGGAATGACAAAGATCTGCACCCCACAGCAAGGCCAGCAGCCTGGATACTATCAGCCCCATAGACAGTGCCAGCCTGTCCTGCCGCTGCTGGGAACAGCCATCCTGCTCTGCCTGCCCCCGGGCACAGCCGCTCTGGACACGGCCACCCTGACCTGCCTGCCTCTGGGCAGATCCTGGAGGAGGCTTTGTGCACACACTGTGGCAATGTGCCTGGGCCCTGAGAAGCACATCCAAGTGTTAAATTATCATCTGCAAGTGGTACAGTGCTAAGGGATGAAGACCCCTTTCTTTTACTTTGATTTGATCCTATTTTCCTAGGCAGGGAAATGCCCCAGTGACAGTGTCGCTGCAGATGGCATCACAAAGCCCCGGCTGGCACCAACTGAGTTGGCACAGTCAGATTATCATGTTCGAGTTTGTGTCTGTCTTTTCTTTTTACCCTGCTTTGCTGCGCTAATAGCATTTCTATTACCATATAGGCTTCAGTCAGCTCCTTCAAAAGGACAGAGACCAACATAAAAAGTAAATTTCATTATCACTGGCAAAAAGGATAGGTCACAGAAAAAGCTAAATGATGCTAGTCTATCTTTATAATTCTTTCCTTTTTCTCCCTCCCTCTCTCTCTCTCTCTCTCATCTGGGCTTAAAGGGGGACTGGAATTGAAGTTGCAGGGTCTCCAGGGCAGTATTGCAGAGCAGTGCTGCTTAATGGGGCAGCTGGTGGAGAGAGCTGCGCACATGTTTCCTTTGCAGTTTTCATCTTCATACTTCACAGGGCCTAGGGACTGATTGATGGAATTCTTTTTTTTTTTTTTTAACATAGCTTTCTTGAGGCCTAGAGGCTGCCACACTGAACATATGTCCACATATTCCCTTGGGCAGTATTTAAATGTGTGCATCCATGTGACTGTATTTGTTTAGTGTGTGCTCCCACTGATCTAATGGGACCTTTCCCATGACCCATTGCTTCCCTAAGTTTGCCACTTGCTGCTGTCAGGCGTGAGAGGCTTTAACTTGGATGGCTGTAGCTGTAAATGAATGGGACTTTTTTCTCTTTCAGTCCTTTAGACTGAACCCTCTTGCTGATGGATCATCTAATGCAGTTTAGTTGAGAACCCTTCCTCATGCTGTTAAAAAAAACCCAAACCTAAACAGACCCCATCTGTTGCAATCCTATGTCTATTTATGTGAATGCAAAATTTGTCGGGCTGCTTTCTGCTTGTTAATAAGCCATCCTCTGAGTACCAAATCCGTTCTTGGAAAACTCCCAGTACGATGTGCATTGCTTGCTGCATTGGATACTTCTAATGCTAAAATTTCTTGGGAACAAGAAAAGCAGTGGTTGCACTCTGCACTCACTTTTCTTTGTGGAAAATGTACAATTCTGCATGGTAGTTAGTGTCCTCCAAGCAGGCAGCTCAGTGAGACACAAATTGGAATAAAACTATCTGTAAGACATTTCCAGTGTGCACAACCTGCTTAAGTAACACCCAACACTGCTCAGAGGAGGAGACTAGAAGCAGATTATTTACATTTCCCACTGTTGCAGTTTTGTGCAAAAGCCTGTTTGCATCCTACCTTTTGTCTGTCTTTCTTTTTCAGCAAAAAGCCTGCAAGCCCCAGAATTTTACACCCCAGAATGACACAAGTACAGGAGGTGTTTGTATGGGTTCAGGAACTGTGACTGACTAAAAGAGTTTAAAACTATATAAATATTCCACAAACAGCATTTGCACGTATTTAAGGCAGTGATAGGAAATACTGTAATGAATGCAAAATATAGAGAGAATGTAAATCAAAACCAGGTGAATTATATTGTCTGCTAGAACTGTTGTTCAAGACTGGAGCTTTCCTACCCAGCCCTAAAGAGCTTAAGGGAAACCTTGGAGGGCTGAGAGCTGCAAGGGACTGCCCTCACCTCCCTGCCAAGTTGCGCATGGAATACCCCTCCTTCAGTCTTCTGGCAAATGCCCACAGGGTCACACCACACCAAATCCTGCTCAAGGTGGGGCTGAGGGCAAACCCTCCATCTCTGTGCCATAGGCATGGCTTGAGCATGGGCTGGGCTATGTTTTCCAGCACTTTCCACAGGAGGCATACCAG
The DNA here is from genome assembly GCF_000277835.1 of Geospiza fortis. NCBI lineage: Eukaryota > Metazoa > Chordata > Aves > Passeriformes > Thraupidae > Geospiza > Geospiza fortis. The sequence continues at coordinate 5,080,562 of NW_005054348.1, read as the reverse complement.
GAAACAAGTACAGCATAAGGGAATTCATGCTGGACTTTGAAAAGTCACTTGTGAATCTAAACTCAGTTATCTCTTTTAGCTTGACGTAGGTTGGGGAAAAAAAATCAGTTGAAGAATATTGGGAAATATACAAAATGCAATGTTTGTTAAACATTGTATTTTCTATTGAATAAAAAATAGTTTTACCAGCAATATCAGTCGGAAATGTGTCATGGACTGAGAAACAACACCAGAGAACTCAGTCATCCTAAGCCTAAACTGACTTTCCATAGAAAAATTATTTACTAAACAAAAGTGCAGCCATCAGGTTACCTCAGGGGCTGACAAGTGACTACATATTATTATATGCATGGTAAGTGCTACTGTAAGAGATGCTGTCATGTGAACTTGTGTTCAGTTATTAATCACTGGTGGTTTTGTCACTTTCAAAAGAAAGTGTAAGATGATGGATTAGCTTATTTACACCTTCCAAGAAAATACTTATTTTCAAGTTGATTTTTAGCCTTGTTTTCCTTAATCTCCTGAGCCATGCTTCTACTGGAAAATACTTTGGAAATGAGTGACTAGCTTAGCATCCTGGTTTTGCTGACATTTTATGGTTTGTTTTGGTATTTTTAATTCTTTGTCTCTAGGATACTGACCCCAGGAGTACAGCAGGCACTGTTGTATGCACGGGGTACATGTCACCACCTTCCCACATTGCTGTCTTCAAGGAGTCAGGGCTGGCTGGAGATGCCAGTGATGTGTGTACTTTGGAAGCTTTTACCCAGAAAACCTCAAAGGTACATTCCAAATAGAGCTATAATGTTGTCATGAGGCAGGAAGAAAAGTTTGAGCATCTATTCCCCAGCTGGATTTTCCAGTCTATAACTCAGCCAAAGAAAGAAAGCAGGGCCTCCTGCTGGTTGTAAAATAAGATGAGTTGGTAGCATGAAAAAGGAAACAGACTTAAATCCTTCAGTATGTTCTGTGGTGATTTTTTCAGTCAAAATGACACCATAAAATAAGGAAATTAATTACTAATTTCATCAACACTTTAGCCCTTGTTTTTAAATCTGGATGGCTGCTTAAAAAGTTGGCTACCTAAACATTGATGTCTAAAAGTTGATTAGTTAGGTAAAACCTCCTATATGTTGATTGTGTTAGTGACAGTAACAAAGTTTCAACTCTTGCTTGCATCTTGTATGAACCACTCCATTATCTGGCACCAGGTTATCCAATTTAGATTTTTAATGTAGAAATAATGAAGAATAATGAAGAATTTCATAATGTAATGAAATTCTTTCCCAATTCATCACAGCATCACCTGTGCATCAAGATTATTTTATAAAAGTCATGGTGAATGATCTTGGGTCCCTCCTTTGACAACCCTTGAATCTATCTGGGCTTCTTACTGTAGTATCTATTGCTGAATAGCTTTCATAATCACCTTTGAAACAGAAAACAGTTCTGGTTTAGACTTTCATATATCATCTGACTTTTTTGCCAAAGTAATCCACTTTTTATTAATATAAGACAATGAAAAATGTTGCAATTAAGGTTCTAAATTTTTACAAGGGGCCTTCTCAATTGCTTGGATCACAAAGGAGAAAATACTTTTTCACTAGCTAGAGAAGCAGATACCTTCTTAATATTAAAAAACATTCATTTCCTCACATTTGCACCAAATTATTTCTGGTGCTTTTTCATTTGTAAAACAAATATCACTTTTCAAATGAAGCAACACCATAAGTAGTGGGTGTGGACAGTTGCTGGGGATGCTGTGGAAGCTGATTCTGAGATGGAGAACTGAAGCACTTGTGAGCACCTACATCCTACACCTCAAGCCCCCACTGCTACTCACTGGGGACACTCAGGTCTTACGGCCCCCATGTTAACCTTGCCTTTCAAGGGTATTTTTTGCATGGTCCCATGGTGATCATCAGTTTTCATTCACCTTTTGTGATCCATTTAAAAATGTGGTTCCATCCCACTTTCTTTGACTGTACCTACATGCATTTCACTAATTTTAAACTCTTTTGTTAACCTGAAATCTATTCTGTGGAATTGAACACAATTGGGATGTTGGAGCACAAGGATCCATCAGTGCTGCTGGAGTCTCTGTCAGTCTCTGATTGGGTATTCCCATAATTCTGCCATATTGATTTTGTGGGATGATATCTGTGCAATGCAAGGTCAGCTAGATCAGAAATAACCCTTTCTTAGGCATTTGTTTTTATGCCAAATGAAGTTTACCTTTCCTCAAGTCCATTTCTTTTGGGTCCGTTTTCAGAAGCTGGGTGTCCTTGGCTGGTAGCTGTTATGACCTCACTGTTCACTGCTCAAAGCCATCTCCTTCCTCTGCTGATCTTGCCAGTCATTTTGGTAGCCTTGATTTTGCATGCCAGATCTATCATTGGTGCCCGTATCTAAACTATGGGGGGATTCATAAACACTGCCTTGGTCACTGTGGAGCAGGATAAGACCCAAATGCCAACCTCAAATCCCAGTTTCATCAGAAAGTGGCTTGCTAAGGGTTGTGAAGTGCTCAGAACCCTAAAGTAAGCCATAGCAGAACATTACAATTTAGTTCAGATGCAACTGGTGTGATCTTTCTTCTGCTTTCTGTGAGGAAATTGTTGTTTCTGACACAGAGGAAGCCTGCTTTCCCCTCAGTAGTGGATAACTTTGCTCTGTTTTTGTATAGTGAAATAGAAAGTATAATGGGAGTGCTGATCATAATAAAGCAAGAAAAGTAACTCCTCTGTGCTGAAGGCCTCAGCTGGAGTGCTGTATCCAGGCTGAGGCACCACACTTTAAAAGGGATGTGGACAAACTGGAATCAATCCAGGAACAGTGATGAGAGAGCTTAAAAACATAACCTATGAAAGAAGGCTGAAGGAACTGAGGTTGTTTAGAATAAAAACTAGACTAAGAGGAGATGCAACAACATAAATGCAGTTATGTAAGTGGTTGCTGCAAAGAGGGAAATAAACTCTTCTCTCTTCTCTCGACTGTGGACTGGAAAAGAAAAAGGGGCTGCAGTTGAGAACTGTAGATGCATATAAATTTCACTTTCTGGTGGAGCACTGGGCTGAATTTGTGGAAGACTGTCTGAGCAGTGGGGAAAGGGAAAATCCATGGCTCGGATTGTCCCTCACCAGTGTAGTCCACACCTGTGAATGTAACATGTTTGACCAAGAGCAGAGAGGGAGCCTGAGGCTGGAACGAATGATGACAATCAGGCCAGCTGTGGGGAGAAACAAAATGTTTGTTTGGACAATTTGCATCTGTTGCTTTTTTTAACCGGATAAGAGAGTACACTATGTAATATACACACACCAGCCTCACTTACCGACAGAGACTTAAAATATTTATATCACGGACAAACAATGCCAAGGAACTCCCCTACAAATGCAGTGATTTAATAAACACAGTACTGTAATGTAGCATTTATCTTTATTATACATAATCAGCTGTTGCTTTTACTTGGGTAGAAATAACATCAAACTGAGTCAAGGTAAGACGGGAAGGTTGGAAGGTTTCCACTTCCCCAGACCCAGACATACACACCTTTTTGGATTTTGCAAGTACAAATGGGCTTTAAGAATGTGAGAGGCACAGCAAAGAACTTCCTACTGTGACCCCACAAAGGACTGTGCATCTCACAGACTTCTTGAGGTCTCGCATAGCAGATAGCTCCTCTCCTCAGTCTCCATCAATCTCATGGAATACATATATACCACAACACCATTGAATAAATGTGTATGTATGTATCTAGGCAAAAGATGTGCATTGCTTTCCAAGCAAAGGCCAGCAAGATATCTATCTGACAACACAGATTACATTCTACATGAAGATTTTTATACTGGACAACAGGTACCAAATCCTCAGACAAACCCAACCCAGTGCTCAGGGTTCACTGCCACGCTCAATACAACATTAAAAAAAAAAAAAAGTGAAGGTGATATGCTGTGACATTATTGACAGTTCCTAATATCATGGTAATCCTAATCCCATGCTAATATGATGTAAATCATTGATAGAATGATTGGCTGAGTGAACTGTCTATCACAGGTGCTTTTTCTCCCTGATATCTGCTAATATGAAATTAGTACATGTACACAAGGAAAAACTCAAATGTAAGAGTTGGAGAGGTGGCCATTTTTCAAGGGTATTTACATTCTTCTTAATGGAGGCATTTTTTCATGTGCTCATGAATGTGATCGAGCCTGAAACTTTGTCTTTTTTCTGTAGCAATATTTCTGTGTTCTTCCACCTTCATGTAAAATAGGGAATTGCCCCAAAGAGCATTTAATCAAGAAACCACAGTTTTAAGTGAAGCTTTGCTTCTGAAGAAAGAACTTCACAAATTGCTTGAAGGTCAGAATAGGAGTTGGCCCATACTTTGCAAACTTGTGAAAACACGATGCCAGCAGGTTCTGAGAGCAATGTGAACAGTGGTTGTGCAGTTTGGAGATGCAAATGGATGTAAACACACAAACATTACACATATGGAAAACTTTTTCCTTGGGCAAAATAATGCCAGAGCTGGGGTCATTAGCAGATGTTGTTCCCTGTGACTTTATCCAAGCTCACAGTCACCACAGCGAGGCCTCATCACCAAATCCCTGTCACCACCATACCCAATTGAGCCCCATATTAATACACCCGAATCAGACTGCCCTGCATGATCTTTAATTCTTTAAAAGACAGGGTTGGGTTTTTCACTTCCCTTCTCAGTGAATGCGCACCTAGACAGAAACTATTTTCATGTCAAAGCAAGGATACAGTTGCCAAAATGGACATCACCAAGGATGGCATCTGCTAAATAAGACTGAATACTTCATAATCATAGGTGGCAGTGTAATTTCATCACAAATTTTCTTAATTGAAAGCAGAATAGCCTCGTCCTGAAGAGTCAATTACTTGCTCTTACCTGATCTGTTGGGAAAGTACCTGGCTGTGGTGTCTCCCAGTGTTGGGACAAAGAGATCTCTTTCATCCAAAGAGAGAAGGAAGGGATATTTTGGGCAGTACATGGGTTATCTGAATTTACAAATCATTCAGGAATAAGTGAGCTTCTTGAGGAGAGCACTAATAAGCGCTGTCATGGTTCCCAGACAAAGGTCGTAAGTGGTCTTTCCACTAGTCTTTGCTGAGCTCCCATAACAATGTCTGTATGTCACCTGGGTCTGGAAGACATATGACCATGAGGTGTGAAACATGTCCAAAGTAACACCTTTGGAGAAGTCTTGGAGTAGCTTTTCCAGGCTGTATTGACAGCGCAGGACTAATGGGCTTTTTGGAGCATAGCACGGGAGTGGTGCCTCAGATGTCAGGCAGAGGGGAGCACAGACCTAGGCTTCCTTACAGAGTAGATAAGGACATGCAGGCTTAGGGTTGAGAGAACATTGCATGTGGAACCCCGGGGGGGACTGCAGAGTAACCTGCACCCTCTGTAGACACAGGTCTCCACCGCTCAGGACACATCCACAATGCTCCTCAGTGGAGCTTCTGGCAGAAATGTCAAAGTGTTATCAGGGAGCTTAAGGAAAATAACATTCTGTCAAAACTACAGTGCCAAGCCTTCTGCAAAGCCCAGGTGCTGTTCAGCAATGGAGGAGCTACAAGACAGCCTGTTTAAGGGTTTATTTTCTTCTTTCCCAATGTCCTGGATAGCTGAAAAATCCCTCCTTACTCCTGGCTTTTCCTGGAGGAGCCTTGGAATATCCCATATGGCAACAGGGAAGCCAGCAAGGGGTGTCTTTCTCTACGGAGTCTGAGACCAGAGCTGGACATCTCACCCACAGCAAAGCAAGGGCCACTGAACCAGAGGAAACTCATCCTGGCTCACCAGAGAGATGGCTAGGGATCACTCCTATAACCATTATCCTTGGTCACAGGCAGGACAGAGGGAGTTGGTAGGGCAGCCGTGGGGAAAGTTCTTGCTGGAACAGGACATTTAACCCCCATTGGCAGTCATCAATAAATATCTGGTTCCTCAGATACTGTGTGGTGAGAAGAGGCTTCTGCTTAACAGGGCAGTAAGTCTATAGATGGGGCGCCTTGGAGGCCAGGACATTGCACAGGTGCTCTTGGGTGCTGGATAGCTCCCAAAGACTAATGAACTAGCCATCTTCTGTTCTGCTTTGTGCCTACAGGCATTAAATAGTGTACCTACAGGCATTAGATAGTGCTGCAGTGGGACTGTAGCTCCTTAAACCTGTGTTGTGATCACAGGTGTCAATGAAGGTGTTAGAATGGAGAGGAGAGCACTGTCAAGGAACTGCATGATAGAGGACAGGGATGTGGAGGAAGTCAGGAGTGCAGTAGGAGCAGAGAAAGCTGTCCAAAAGCGTGGAGCCCCCAAGGCATATTCACACAGTGGCAGAGCACAGGCAGGCAGTTACACTCCCCCAGAAAAACCTTCATCTGCTCTTTGGTGTTTTTACTAGAAGTCCATTGTCATGTCTCAGCAAATCGTGGGCTGTGCCTCATCAAGGCAAAAATGTGTTTCTTCCTCCTTTCTTATTTTGATGTATTTCACTTCCATATAATGTCCAGAGGGATAATTTAGCGTGTTCAAACGCCTTATTGAGGAAGGACTGCATTGTTCTTCCAGCCTTTGCACCACATCGGAATGTGCCTCTTCCTGAGCGCTCCTGCGCGTGGCCAACCCATGATAAAGCTGAGGCTGCTTTTCTCTCATTGTTTCTCCTTGCCTTCGCCTTTTTCTTCCCAGCTTCATTTGTCCGAATACTAATTTGTGTTTATAACAAGAAGTGGTTCCCGCACCTCCCCTTTGTTGCTTAATTGAAGGGAAACTGAGCAACAGGTGGATCTCAGGAAATATCATTAGTCTCTTTCAATTGTTTTTGGCACTTCTTTGAAAGAAAAGTTCAGCTCAATGCAACTGGCTGTTCGCTGTTTCCAGGCTAATTACAGCAGGGCCCAAATGAGGAACATATTTGAAGCCTAATTTAAAGAAGGTGAGCTGCTCACCCAGCTTGGTATTATTTACACCCTTAGAGTTGCACAAGTTAAGGACTTTGATGAAGCTGTGTCTTATAACCAAACCTCTAAAGGAGGATAAATTCCTTGAGTATTTCATAGCATAGATGTACCATTGGTGCACAGAAACACAGCCAGCCACAACCCAGTGTGTTCATGTTTTGTTCATAGAGAATAGAAACAGTGTATAAGGACAAAAGTATTGTTGTATGTTTGATTTTGAGAGGTGCTTGTCAATGGAGCCTGCAACTAGAAAAGAAAAGCTAACCAGGGAGACTCCTTCCTCACCTCCTTGGCTCACAAATCTGAAAAGTCTCAGACAAGGAGGAAGGATGCTAAAGAAAACAAGCAGCATGATCCTTCAGCGTGTGGTTTTAGCCCAGCAATTCCCAGTAGAACAAAAGAGGCAAGATCTCACAGTGTGCTCCTTCTATCCCTTTGTAGACAGAGCTCCAATTTCTTCTATTTTTAAAACCAGAACCCTGGGGGAATATTTCACCATTGAAAATCAGCCAAATGCATTAACAAAGTGCTCCACCTGTTACAAGAATGCAGTCAAAGGGCTGGATGATGGCAGCTCTCACTTGATGGTCAGCAATCAGGGTATTCCTTACATGTGATATCCCATGATTTTTGACCAGCTGAAAATCTTGCCATCTGCTTTGTATTTCGAGGCTTGAACAACTAGGCGAGTCAGAGGAAAAGATATGATAACATATTCTTTAATTTCAAGGGTAATTAAAGGAGATGGTAGGTACACTGAACCTAAGAATGCAAAAAATAATTTAAACGCAACTGGCTTAGTGATACTGAGCTCTCACCCTTGTCTGAAATGTAGCTCCTTCATATTTCTTTCCACTCAGAAGCTGGGAAGCTCAGCATAGAAATCTTTTGACATGTAATGTGTCATGGGCTGTTTAGAGCAGGAGTAATCAGCGGGTGTTGACAGCAGTAGGGCAAGAAGTGGTACAGCAAAAACACACATGCACTCTCAACTACAAAAGCTGGGAAAGCCAAGGACAGTGAAATCATGATTAAACAAGCATTTCTCCCCCTGACACGGGAACAGGGATGCAAGTAGAAAAGCCCTGGCTTTTCAAGCAATGCCTCTATGGATTTATAACTTCAAATACCCCCTTTTATAAAGGATGTATTTAGGAAGCAAACCGGTTCCCTTTTCGTGAATGATCTATTTTACAGGGCTTAAAAATATGTCAAGGTTTGCTGCAGTAAATCCTCCTCATGCTGTAACTGAGTAATGTAAGCAACTTGGGTTGCCTTTTAAACAATTCCCAGTGTGTGGCATGGCCAGTGCAGTTTGAAATGCCTCTGTCTATCTAAACAGAAACAGATGTTTGAACAGCAGAGCTGTGCAGAAGTAATTCTTCAAACAGTAGATTAAAACATCTGTCAGGACCATTGGATGGGACCAGACAAGCAGCAGCAGCAGTGTCAGCTGGGACTGCCAGTCACTTCTACCTTCCCCTGGAGGTGGAAGGCAAAGGATGGGGGAATTCTGTCTGGTCTTTGCATATGACACCCTCTTACTTTGCCATGTTTCTCCAGCAATTCAGAAGATTATAGACCCGGCTGCGCAGAAAAGCTCACAACCACTCTCAGCATTGCCTACCGTAACAGAGGTCTTCTAGGTTTTCACTTTTCCCGTTAATGTCTTTTTCTGCCACTGCTGGCAGTCGGTATGAAAGCTGTGAAGTGCTGGTGACATGCCAGGTTACAGCATTTTACAGTTATTTCCATCTGTCCTTCATGTTTCAGCATTTGACCAGTTTAGTGCCATTGCAAGCAAATTCTTCAGGCCTCACTGGGTCAAATAGATGACAGCTGACTAATCTCCTGCAACTTGCCCGCAGGAGCTGTGCCACAGGCAGTGTATTCATTTCCAGCTGAGCAAGAGGCCAAACCAAACCCTTGGATTATCACCTCTTTTGCACTCACCCCCACCCCAAAATCAGAGCCAAGAAAGTGATACAGAGTCAAGAAACTGTTCCAAAGTTTTTGGTGAATCAAGTCAAAGCTCTGAATCTTAAAAGCCCCTGAAGGATACCGTTTTTACAGTCTGGATCTGTAATCTTAGTCTTGAATCCACCCTCTGTTTCCAGCCTGGATTTTTTCTTCTTTTTTAGCATCCAGAGGAATAAGGGCAGTGGACAGCCCCACCCTCTGGACTGCTCATTTTGGAATGGAGCTGCTGTGGCTGCACTCCCAGCACCTTCCTCTTTCAAGCACACTCCTGCTGTGCGCACCTGAATTGAGGCCGGTATGAGGTCGGCCACCCCAGCTCCTCGAGTGTTCCCTGGGAAGTCCCTCACCACCATGAGGTGCTAGTTCTGGGACAGGCAGCACAGGATCCCCTGTGAAACTGGTGGAGCTCTCCCTTCCCCACACACAAGTTTCTCTCCCATCTCATTTGTCCCCAGCAGCCATTAATTGTGGGCTATAGCGGCAGCAGATTACCTCACGACAGCCTGGCAGATGTTCTCTTGCTGAATAAATAAACTCATTTATACGGCTGTAATGACTGTTGCTTCTGTGCTCTCATCATGAAAACTCCAGCCTATCTACAGCAGTTTATAAACAAAGCTGCTTTGCCTTTATGGAAAAGCAATTTGTGGCTGAGGAGCCTCAGCAGTGACTCGTGCCAAAGAGAGCTGAGGCCATTTCTCAGGGAACAGGTGTCTGCATCATTAAAGCCACCACCCCCCTGGCATTAATTACCATCCCTGTTGGCACACTGAGAAAAGAAAATGGGGTTTGTCTGGGCCATGAAGATCAGCTTCCCCACTCCCTCCTTCAAGGTAGCTGCTCTGCCTGCAGCATTACTGAGGCAGGGAGAAAGCTGAAGTGCTGTGGGGTGGATGGACTCACTCTCTGGTGGTGGGGGCAGGGAGCACTTGGAAACTGGCACAGACTGGTGAAACAAAAGCATTCATGGGGAGAGAGAAGGAAACTGTTTATTAGACGGAGCAAGTTCATTAACTTCCCCCTTCCCCTCTCTATTTATTTTAACTCTCTCTTTGCTTCATCTCTTCTCCTGTGTTTCTTCCCTTTCTTCCTTCCATGCTACATTGTTATTGCAGAAAGTAAAAGAAGCTTCACCCTGTAGCTTCTTAGGCTGCTTGCAGCTTTCGAGCAATAAACTGCAACTAAAAACACACTGTGTCCCAAAACACAACAAAGCACAGGCATGCACCCTGCAAAAATAGAGGGCTGCTGAGCAAAGTTCTCAGTGAGGCGGAATTGTCTCTCATCCACCTGAATCATTGGAGGTGACCCCATCTGTCCCACTTGTGCCCCCCCTGGGTACTTTCCTCCACCTCTGTGGCCCAAGTAACCATGTGAGCCATCAGCACAGAGGGAAGAGGGAAACTTGAATGAATGGCACATCTTCCCTGCAGACAGCCATGGTTAGCACCACACACGTGGTGCCTGGGCAGGAGAGTCATGCCGCAGAACCGCTGTGTGGTTGCAGTGACTTCACCCTGCTAATTGTGGCAAGGCAGGAACATGCTGGCAGCACTTAGGGGTTTAGATTATAGCCACACTACAAAGCAAACATGCTGTGAGTGGTGTTCTAGTCTATAACCAAAGACAGGATGACTGTCTTAGTTAAATGCGCTGGTAGTCTTGAGTTAGGGGATTTTGGGCAGGGATGGGAGCTGCGTTAAAGCCAGGGTTTGTCCTGAAATATGCATCTCCAAGAGGATGCATTGCTCTCTGAGCAAGATTATTTTAAAATCCCTATTAAGCCACAAAAACAAATGTTTTCACAAGCAATCAGGACATTGCTGCTCCAGCAAACTTAGCCATGAGCATAAAGGCTGGGGAATGTGACTGTGAAGACAAGGGAGCAGCAGGAAACGTTTCCAGGGCAGAGCTAAGACAGTCATCCTCAGCAGCTGCTGGCCATCCGTCTGCCTTACACTGCCCATGTCCCCACACTCCCTGTGGGTCAGCAGCAGGGCACCGCTGTTTGTTGGCCTAGCTCTGTGCAGTGGCTGCTCAGAGGAGGAGCAGCTCTGCTCACACACACCACTGGGGCTGGGGCTTGCTGCCTCCTCCCTGCTCTTGCCTGCAGCCATGGCTGGCCCCTGCCATGCCTATGGTGGGCATTTGTGCAGCTGCCTAAAGCATCAGGGATAATTGCTTCCTTCTCTCCATGGATTACCTTTTGTGCTGGGCAGCAGTGACAGGGCGAACACTGCCATGGGCTTGCAGCAAGCCCAACAGCACCAACATGCTCCCACCCAAGGCAAGGCTGCCCCAAGCCTCATTTCCAGCTCTTTGACATTGCTGAGGAGGACAGAGAAAAAGAGTTAGGGACTGGAACAGTTTTTAGGGACAAACCCAGCAAGCAGCATTTCGCCTTCCATTAACTCTGCTGGTTTTACTCTCTGCAGAGTTAATTACAAATCAGTTTAATTGTTCTCTCGCTTGATAACTTTCTAATCTCTCAGAGACTTGCTGCACAGCAGGCTGTAAGGTTATATTTTATCACTTCTCTTTCCATTAACCCCACTGTGTTAGTCTGTGGTCCACTTCCTCCCTCTCTCCCCAGAACATTAACCATTAAATTGATTAAAACCAACTTGGGCAATGGCTCTGTTGAGAGCCTTCCCTCTGCTCCCTGCCAGCCACAATGGCTGTCACACTGTCGGGTCAGAAGCAGCAACTTCTCTGCCACCCCTACATTCCCTCCCCATTACACCACCAAGCAAGGCAGAAAAATCAGGCAGTGATGCATGACTGTGAAGAGAAGTGAGAGAGAGGAATGAAAAAATCACTCTGAGGAATGTGAATAAAAAAAATTTAAAAAAGGAAACAAACCCTGACAACCTGCAAGTCAATTATAAAAACACCCCAAGTCTGCCAGGAATTCAGTCTTGGATGCCTTCTTACAGTCAGCGCTGACCAGCATTTTCCCATCACCTCTCCCTTTCTGATCAGACCACTCGGTGTAGTACTAACAGCAGCTGCCTCTTTTGCTGCTGTTACATCTCTGGATGCTGGATGCAACACACGGGTGGGAGGGAAAGTGGTTTGATCATTTTTTTTATCTTTCCTGGTTTGCAGCATGCAACAGCATGCAGGTCACACATTCAGGATATAGAGGATCTGGGAGCCCTGCGAATGCTCCCAGGTATAGTTTGTTCTACCTCTGACAGCAAAAGTTATTGGTTTGATGTAAGAAAGATTAATGTTTCTTTACAAAAGTAAATAATGCCAAGTTCTCCCACAATGCCCTCAAACAGGAGAAATCCTGAAATACCTGAGAAATCAGGTACACTAAAAGCACAATGTTTCAGAAATTTTCTGGTTCAACCGTTTGAACAGAATTTTTTGCTGGCTTATGCTTTTGTGTCTGATATGATGTGTTCTATATTCACTAGATATGGTTTGTTTTCTTTGTTTCACTGAGCATATCCATATCCTACTGAGATTAGTTCTATTTCTGCAGTCAGGACATCCTAGAGTTAGGAATCTTATCACAAAAATACTCCAAAGAACTCATGGTTTATATGTGTAATCTAACACTTGTCTGATGTCAAGCTCAGAAGAAATCTTGCCATGCAGTGCCATTACTGCCTCAAGAGAGGACAAGGAGAGTTTGTTCTAAGCCCATCAAGGCATTTCCAGGCAAGAGTAACATCCAGAAACCCCTTGACAAGATGATCTTGTAGGAGACCCAACCGCCACCAACCTTCCTCTGATCAACCAGCCTAAACCAGGCTGGCTGAACAGCTCCAGAGTGGGGAATGCTGCATTGTCACCTGACCCGAGCTGCTCTGTCAGATGAGATCAATGGCTCCATTTATTAGCATTTGATTACAATAGTTAATACCAGACATGCATTTGTTTGTCTTTCACCCTCAATAATTTTATGATCACAGAAGAAATCTGCTGTGTGCTGCAGACATGGGATGGAAAGGCAGACCCTGCTACTTGGCGTATGGAAGGTGAGTGCAGGCAGTGCAAAGCAGAGAACCATAAAACCCTGGTCCACAAGGTCCTTGGCATGGCCATAAAATCACTCAATGGCACACACGCATCAGGAAACACAAGTACAACAGAAGCTGTGTGTCCAGTGCAATAATGTGAAAACTTTTCACCCTGGAGAGGTCTCTAAAATTTCTTACTAAATGATCATAAGAAGTCCTTCAGACTGCCTTGTCAGTGAGTCTGAAAACATTTTGCTGGCTGGCAACTGCTTATGTATGTAGGCTGCAGTAGCTTGCCAATGCCTTTTTCTTTAAAAACTAGTGTGTTATTTTAATCCATGCTTTTCAGTCAAGTCAGTAATTTACACGGGCACTTGACCCTAGAATATGCCAAATCAGAACTGTCACATGCTTTCGGGAAATCTGGAAACAGATCCCAAACTCATAACTCATCACAATAATTATAAGGGATAAAAACCAGACCACCAGTGACTTAATCGTTCCTGAAATTTGTAACTATGTTTGGATCTGAACTCTCACTGAGATTTTCAGCAGCATTAGATGACTTGTTTTCCAAAGATGCATTTCTCAGCATTTCTGTAAATCAGGCCTGAAATCAGACACTAATTTAACACACAGACACAATTCACCCCAAACCACCCATACTTTTTGAAAATATAAATTTCTACTTCATTATCAAAGCAGCTAAGAAGCATTTGCCAACCTCCTCAGAAACAGAACATTTCATAATAGTAAAAATTTCTTTCTTACATATGAATTGTATTTTTCAGAGTGATACTTTCATTCTTTTAGTATTTCAAAGCTTTGGAGAAAATGCCTATGTAGTTAGTAAATCATAAGGGCATGCAAAATCTGCGGAAGTCACTGAATTAATTTGAAAATCTTTTCTTTTGTCAAAAAATAGTGAAGTGGGATTGATTATCTATCAGCTTGCACCTAACTTCCATATCACATCAAGCAGTGTATACATTATATCCTAGACCACATCTGTGCTTTCATACCTGGGGGACAGTCTCCCAGCCTCAGTGCAGCACCAAGCCCACTCAATGATTCTTTCCTGGTTGAGATTTGGGCACTAGCTGTCCTCCTCTGACAGGTTTTTTTTGTCCCTTGCACAGCTGGAGATGGCCAAGACACCAGGACATATTGTGCTGTATATTGAGCAATATACCTGAATGGGACAATATAGATTAGTCCATTGTCAATTACTCATATGTCTAGTCAATTGGATGGATTTATATTTCATGGGCTTGTTCACAAAGTGGTTTGGGGGATTTTTTTGCCATACTGAATTTTTGATTGGTCTCTGGCGACAGCTTCAGTGGCTATGAAAATGAAAACATCAACTTGAAGTTTTTGTGATTGTTCCAGACCAGACCACGCTGTATGCCAATAACAGCAAAGTAATGCTGGGAGCAGTGTGAGCCATATTCTGTCTCTCTGAACTCAGCATCACTTCACCTTGTAAACCACAACTTCTAAGAAAAAATGAACTATGCAATGTCCAAAATGACATTTAGAGTATCAGTTACCATTCATGCACAATTAAAGTGTAGTAACACATTTATCTGCTAAAAGCTGTGTCTCTTTATTTCATGTTTAAAACTGCAGTTTCCATCCTAGCTCAGGGACCAATCTTTGTATGTCTGCTCTGACTGTAAAGGGTTGTGTTATTCTTAAAATAATCTTGTTGCTATTTAAAGAATGGTGGTGTGTGAAAAATCAAAACCCAGAGGAACTTCTGCAGTGAAGGACATGGAAATGAGGTGAAGAGTGCTTGGAAAGGGAAGGTAAGGATGCAGACAATTGCAGGTACCTGGGAAGCTGACCATCAACAACAATTTCCTCATGCAGCTTGGACTAAGAGATGATTACAGTTGTTCTGCATCCCAGAAAAATACATTAATCATCTCCATGTGGCAGCACACAGCTGAAACTGCTGTCTGACATCCTGAACTGTTAAAATTAAAACTGTTAAAATCTTCAGCTGTTAAAATTTTCTGCATTGCCTATATGTCATCCTGTGATTAAATAACAGAGATTTCATTGCATGGCATTAACAGCCATGGCAGCCACCTTCAGCCTTGGCAGGAATACTTAAGGGAAGGAATCTGAAAAAAACGTCCCTGAAAATGTACCTTCATGGAATTGTTTTCTGAGAAAATATATTTTGGGCTGACTGGCCAATCCAAATGTCAATGAGTAAATATTTCTCATGGTTTATATCGAGACAGGAGTATTTTTGTACTTTAACTATTTTTCATTTATTTTTTTTCTGTAATGGTAAGATAATGGTAAAAGTCCAGAACAAATTCATGGATGTCTACTGAGCTATACTGATTTAAAACTTAGGTAGCAGAAATGGCATGGTACTGAGCAGCACAGCCCTGAGGTGGTGAGACCTCACAGCCCCATCAGCTACCAGAGACAAAATCTTTATTCACACCAGCACTGTTGGTGTAAACAAGATATTTCCATGCTTCCCATGTCTATGGAGGGCAAACTCAGTCATGGTTCCCACTTTCACTACCTATCTCATGGCAAGACCTGAGAGAAACACTTGGATTAATGCAAAGCTGTTCTTCAAAGCCCTCCTTGGCTGGTTGCAGGGTGTTTAACTCTGCTCCCACAATTTTGCTGTGCCATGTCCTGGTGTGTCCATCCAGAGGCATTTCTGTTTAAGTGACTACCAAAATGATCCTCATCTACATTTTTTAGCCCATAAATAATTTTGAGGGCAGAGGCTTTACATTAGCAACAGAGGAGAACAAGCTCGACTGGTACCTCTTTATTCTCCTCAGTTGTCACTGTGGAGGGGGAGGACAAGACAAAAAGCTGTTGCCTTCCCTTGTCATTTGTTATGTTAAGTTTTACTTTTCTCTGAAGATTATGAACTGAGGATTGCCTCCTCTCTTTGTGCTTCACATGTGCCTGCTTTTACACAGGTCAGGTTGTGAGTTCATTCCTTTGTAAGTACTCTGTGACGCACAAAAGCTAAAAGGGGAAAGAAAAAATCCCCACCCACTCTGAGACAGTCTATTGAACTTTGTTTTCCAATTACCTAACAAATTGCTGACTAAGGACAGGATAGGGCGGTGGAAATATAAGACCTAAAGGCACTGTACATTCCTCATCTGTAATGACCAGAAAAAGTGGGTGTTTGTTGGTGGTTTTAGCCAATTTGCAATTTATCTTGGTTTTAGCCCAAGCAGGCTTGAAACCAAGACAAACATTCTTTGATGTAATCTAATTGTGACTAAGACCGTTTGCATAAAGGTTTCACAGCTAGGATAGGAAGAGGAAAAAGACCTTGAAAGCATTCCAGTGGAAAAGTCATGTGCACCAGGCTTACAGCTGCACCAATGGTGCCCAACAGCCCATTGTTTTAGTTGCGGCTTAAATTAATACCTGACAGCAAATGAATTAAGGCCCTGCTGAAGTCATGTATTCATTTATTCTTGTTTTGTTTCCAATCATCTTTGCACAATGATATAGCTTCAGGTGAAGAAATAATGGGGAAAATGCTCTTCCCCTGTTCCTATTCCCACTCTCTTCCAAAAATATATTTAATAATCTAACTTAAATTCTCCCCAAATACATTAGCCTGACTGGGCTAGCCTCACAAATTAATGAAACTTCACATTGTTGGTAAGGCTGGAGAGAGTCTGAAGAGGACATCTACAGGTCCTAAAGTTCTGCAACGCATTAGAAGCAGTGCCTAGTTTTTCTCATTACACAAATCTGTGGGTCTCACTCTTCTGAGGTCAACACAAAAGCAGGATCAATGATCCCAGCTGGATTTACCAGCAAGCTGTGCATTTTAAAGATAGTGAAGGTTCTTTTTCGCCGGTTGCCCTTGGTCCAGTGTGTGGAGAGATCAGGTTCTAAGTTCAGTGGGGAAAAGCAAACATAAGAGATATTCTACTCAGGAGAATACTGAAGACAGAGCAAAGTCATTACTCAAGCATAAGCAGAAAATAGACAGAAGATGGAAGCAGTCCACCACTTGGAATGAATATTGAGAGGTTGTCAGGGTAAGTAGAAATGCTCTTCCTCACAGCGTATTAATACCAACTGTCCTTGCCTATTACCAACAACTTTTGGCTGTTATTACCAACAGTCTTTGGTTGGCTTCACAGCAGTCTGACAATCAGTGTTTGCTACATACACATAAATACACAAAATTCTGCAGAGGAAAAGCTGAGACAGTTGGGTCTGTTCCACCTCGAGAAGGGACGACTGAGAGGGGTCCTCATAAAAGTGAATAAATATCTAAAGGGTGGGTGTGAAGAGGATTCAGCAGGGCTCATCTTGGTGGTGCCAAGTAATACGACAAGAGACTGATACACAGGAAATTCCACCTGAATAAGAGGAAGAAATTCTTCACTGTCCAAGTGACTGACCACTGGAACAGATTGTCGTGAAAGGTTGTGAAGTCTCCCTCACTGGAGATGTGAAAAAACCATCTGAACACAACCCTGTATCAGGTGCTCTAGGACGGCCCCGCTTGAACAGGGAGGTGGGACCAGATGATCCCGTGTGGTCCTTTGCAACCTGACCCGTTCTGTGATCCTGTGAAAGGCATGTGTGCATCTGTGTGATTCATAGCCTACTTCTGCGGGTGTCAATGTATGCAGCAGGAAGGTCAGTCTTAACTTTTATTCTTCTTTCCCATAAAACCTGTCATCTCTTAATTACAGCAGCAGCGTAATTTTAAAAAAATGTCAGAGAAAAGGATTTTATTTTTTTATGTCACAGGATTGAGGACATGGTAGCAGGTTACAATTGTGTTTGTTGCTGTAACATATTTGCTGTTAGGAATCCATTATGGTTTTTTTCCCAGTCTCTAAGCACAGGCACCTTCAAATTTTCACTAGGGACTGTAGCTAGTATGGTTCAATAAGCACTTTCTCAATTAGGTGTTGTAATTCAGCTTTCAAATTGGCCTGAAAATTTGCCAATCCAGGCATAAAATATGCTCTTCTGAGCTCTATGTTTAATGATAATGAAAAAAATCCAGTGGTATTTTATACTCCTGTCAAAATACCCTTTCCTCCAAGTCTGAGTCATAATTTGCAAGACAGCAGCTATAATTTCCCTAGGAAAGCATCTGTATGTACCTATTACTGCATAATGCTTAAAAAATCAAATAAAGACCAAAATATTAAGAGTTTAAAAGACATTCACCCTATTTAGAGGTGGACAGCTCTGTAATGAACAGGTAGTATTCTGTCTACAGGACAGAAATATGTCTTAACTAAGCTGCTAAATTTTTCATTTCAATCTACAGCAAGAGTTTTGAGTCTTGATGGTGCCTTCTTTTTTGTTTTTTAATTTTATTTCTTCCATGTCCTAGGTAACAACCTGCTTTTGAATTTCATTCAGCAATTCATTCTCTTTGCCTTCTTTATGGAGACCTACAGATAGATGAATTGTTTCCCTGGCAGTGACTTGTTAACCAGATGGTAGCACAAGGAGGGTGTGTAACAGGATATCGAGATCTCCTCATTCTCAGTTCTTAAGTCATTCTGAGATAAGCCCATAACAGGCTCAGTGATTAGTTCAGGAGAATTCCTCTGGGGACCAGGAGATCGATCCTGTATACACCGTCTCCTCTCGGTCAATCCAAGTGATGACTGAGAGACAGTATCTTACCAGCACTGAACATTACAGCCCCAAAGAAATGCCACACTAATTAAATGCAAGGGATTTTCTATGTGTTACTGTTCTCGTAACAGTCTCACCAAATTCTGAAAAGATGCTAGTTTTTGGAATAATGCCTTTATAGATTAATGCTGCTGATTAATAAGAGCTGTTATTTATGGTGAAAATCGCACAACTGCTGGGTCTAAAGGCTTCTTTGGGGCTGAAAGCTTTCTGTACAGAAAGTTGTTGTTGGGAAACAAGGGACTGGTGTGTTACTGTAAAGGATAGGTTGTAAAAGGGATGCTTAAAAGGGGCCCAATATGGTTTGGATCGCAGCCAAGGTCTTGCATAACAGGATGCCTCATAAAAGAAAGGCTTAGAGGGGTATGGTTAAAAGACAGACATTTCTTTTGAGCAGAGATGTGCCAACGGGAGGATCACTGACAAATCTTTGTTCACTACTATGTGTGCATATAATTAAAAAATGTTGGGGTTTGCAGCCGTTCCCAGATGATGTTGACTGGTTTAGAGATTCACTATTTGAAAAAATTAAAAATAGACAAGCACATGACAAATCCAGCTCAGCCAGGGGTATCTTTTGTGGGTAAACAGGTCAGATTTT
>NW_005054348.1:5048542-5061300 GCF_000277835.1 Geospiza fortis | reverse complement strand
CAAACCTTGTGACCGGCTGTGCAGCATTTGCAGCTAGACAAGACTGCAAATCTGGGTCAGCTGTCTTGCAAAGGCACGTGGCAGCATGATCCCCAACCTGGGTATCAGACTGGAGTTCAGGGGCAGCCATTTGCATCTAACAGGCAAGCCAGGAAGCTGCTAGGTTGGTAACAGAGGCTTCATTGAAAACTAGAGAAAATTATCTTTGCAATGACAACAGGGGGAAACTTTTAACTCCAACCCAGTTGCCTGGCAAGTATTTGCATTTTCCTGCAGGTTTAGAGTCCACTAGTAGTGCCTTAGAGCAAGCCCTGTCAAGACACCACATATGGCTCCTTTCTGTTTCTAGAGGAAATACCTGATGTTGTCCTCTTGTTCTCCAGAAACCACCTAACACACCCATGACAGTAATCCTAGCACCAGGACTCAGGAGCTGCGGGAAGGCTGCATCAGAGGAAAAGTTAACACAATCTCTTTATGATTTCTTCCCACAACCATTATAATACTTTGTCTTGAATCTACTGCTGGTTTTAGTGGAATATGTTCAGGCTTAGGGAAAGTTGTCGTGCCCATGGCAGGGGACTTAGAATGAGATGATCTTAGAGGTCCTTTCCAACCCAAGCCAGTATATAGCTCTGTGACTCTGTGTGCAGAGCAAATGGCCTTCAGCACCAGCCAGCTGTGTCTGACAGTGCATTTGATGAAGTGCCTCTGGGATTCCTGACCTCTCTGACACCTCCTTCAGCCTCAGTCTGGGGTGTCTGACTTGTGTCTTCCACAACAGAGGAGCCTGCTGAGCAAATCAGGCAATGGATTGACATTTTCCATTACATTTCTGGCTTAATACAGGTGATGGGACAAACGACTGGGTAATGTGCCTTGCAGAGGACGGTTTGTTTCTTTCGCTGGCCAGGTCAGAGCTCAAGGGAAGCTCCATTGAAGGACATAGGGAAGAGCAACATCTGCAGCAGATATATCCATGGTCAGCTCCCGTGCTATGCCTCCCACTGCTATGAATCACAGAATCAGAAGCATAGAATGATTTGTTTTTAGGAGGGGCTTTAAAGATCACCTAGGTCTAAGTCTGTTGCAGTGGGCAGGACACCTTTCACTAGACCAGGTTGCTCTGAGCCCCATCCAACCTGGCCTTCAACACTTCCAGTGACGGGTCATCCTCAAATGCTTAGGGCAGCCCTCTGTTTCCTAAAAACTACTGAGAATGGTTTGACATCTCCCTGAGAGAAGCAAGTTAATACCTCATCAACATTGTGTTTACTTTTACTGCCTAACAATAAATCAGTTGTGAACTTAAGAAGAAGAAATTGTCATCCACATTGTAGGTTCATAGTCAACAGAGTTCTTCTGTGTTTTAGTGTGACATAGAGACAGCACAAGACGTTCTCCAGGACATTCCTCTCTTGATTTTATTGTTGTAAATATAAACCTAAAGTAGATGTTCTTCCAGCATCCTGCTCCACATTTACACTGTCAAGAATGAGACAATGAGGTGGTCCTGTGCAGGCATGTGATCAGTTACCAGTGTGTTGTCATGAAATAAAAATGTAGTTGCAGTTCTACAGTATTTTACGGTTTTTCCTCTATGTGTGATACTGGGTGCATCAAAGGAGATGAAAAGGCAGGGCTCCAGCTTGAGACTGAGAAGACATTTGCTGAGGTATTACAGAGAAGCAGGTAGGTTATTAACTTCTCATTTTCTCGCTTTGGTTCTGAGAGCAGCAAAGGTTCCTCTGTGCTGCAGGAAGCAGTGGCAACCCTTTGTGAATCAATGCTTGATAAGTAACAGAACATCATTGCCATATGCTGAGAATAGCATGAGTTCTTTAAAGAGCTTTCCTACTTAACACCACCTTTTTTTTTAACCATGGAAATGCTTATATCTAAGCAATTATACCACAGAATGCAAAACATACTTTTTCTACACAATATTCTTCCAAAATAGTGTGCTCCCATGCTGTAGATTCTGGGGTGATGTTTTTAACTGGAGAGCAAACCTGGTGTTAAAGGACTTGATGAAAATACAATGTGTGATGGGCGTAAAGGGTTTATTGGGCACTGCAGTAGGAAGAAGAAAGCACAATGTCTGAGTAGTCAGACCTGATAGAAAGACTGGAAGACAAACAGACACCAATAAACATTTTCAGACCTAGCAACGAGTCCTTTCCAGTTAGACATCTGAACACCAATCTAAATGAGGCCTGGATCCACATATTGTAATTCCCCACCTTATGTAAAGTAATTGCACGCTGCAATTACCCCACCTTTAATATACTGGGGCCTGGAGCTAATCTTACTGATGTGTCATTTCATTGCATGCAATAGGTTCAAATTCCATATTAAAAGAAAGCAAAACAAAACAAAAAACCAGCCCAACAAAACAAAAGTAAAAGTAGAACTTGTAAAGAGCATCAAGAGGAGAAGGAGATCCACTCTGGAGTTTATGTCAGTGGAATTAGAGACCAAAATGTTATCACTCAATATATCTGCCAATGTTTTGATGTAGGCATGCTATTGTATACCAGCAGTTTCATTCCACTAGAGAGATTAAAAGTAAAATAAACTCAGAACTTGCCCCAGCACAAAATGTAACTAAAATTCTGGCATCACCATATGCTTCGTTTTTGCTTTTTCATGTATATATTTGTGTATTGTTTGGAAAGTAACCATAGCATATTCTAGCAGGAGTCAGACAGGTCAATCTCTGTGAATTCAAGATAAAGCTGCATGCCTTGAAAAAAAAGTCAGGTCTGGAGACCAGGCTTGAGATAAACAGCCATCTGAAAGATAATAGATTTGCCTGACATTGTTGTATCCAGTAAATCATAACAAAACTTCAGAATACTGGAGAAAGGCCAGGAATCGGTGACTTACATTATTGTTTTATTATCACATTTTGGAAAGGTAAAACTAATAGCCCTGTTTACTTAAACTAGTATTAACTAATTCTTAACTCATGGCTGCCCAAAAGTATCCTGCTTGACTTCACAATTGACTCACTTTCCAGCTGTGCTAAGAAAACAACCTTCCAGCTATGTCAAAGGAGAAGGGAATGGGAAAGAAGGAGACAGCACTTGGGAGGGCAACATACACCTGCTTGGACTGCATTTCAGTTTCACTCTTCTTTGTCCTTTTCCTGTAATGGAGTGATTCTTGTAGAAGCTTTTTGCCATGTTAATAATAAATATAAATTATGATGGAAGGAAAATAAAAAAGGCAACTGTTTTCATAGCTGTATTTCAGACCCTTTTCAATCGCATACAGCTCTGTTTCCCAGAGGCTTTTTCCCAGGAAGTGCCTGATGAACACACGCACTGGTTAATGTGAAGCAGTGAGTGCCTGTGCAGGAGTGAAGCACAGGCTGTGACACACAGTTCTTCTTTCTGGGGCAGAGGCAGACAGAGCCTACCTGTGGCTTCTGGTTTGCTTGTTTGGTTTCTCTGGAGATATTGAGCAGCCTGGAGAGCAGGCAGCTGACAGCATTTGGTGCCTACAGAGATGACATGGAAAACAGAGCCTAGAACAAAACGGGTGCCCATGTAGAAGGCCTCTGCCTGGTTTCTTCCTGTCAAGCCACTCTCAATTTAGCCACCTTTGAGAAGTAACCCCATAAAAAGAGGACCAAGGCAACTTACTAGGGTGTGTGGATGTTCTGCCATGGCCAGACACTTTGAAGGATTCAGTTTGTTCACATAACACTGCCTTGGATGCTAGTGAGGTGGCATCTCCTCAGTGGGAACTCTGCATCTCTAGCCAAGCTGTCCTGTGGTTAAATACACCTTCCCCACAGCAAACATCACAGAAGGAAACTCTTCTCTTCAATTCATTGCATAATGGGAATAGGAAGAGTGACTAATTCTTGAGGGCTGATATTGTGTATCTAAACTCCTAACTAGCAAACCGTATATAGCTCTAGTAGGTTCGTGTCTAAACTTCTAATGAGCAGACTGTAAATATTTACTTAGAATTTCTTGTTTTTCAGGGGTAGACAAAACTGCTAACCACATAGTCTTTAACCACACTTTTGTTCTGATATGTTGTTTTAAAACCTTTTCATCAAGGAGATACTGGAAGGGTTGGAAGGAAGCTGCTGTGTTAGTTCACAGGGTCAAATTCAGAGGTGAGCTGTGAGTTAACTCTCTGAAGCTCAGACCTCACAGATTTGTTAACAGCTGCTCTCCCCATGCAGAATGAGATTCCCCGTACAGGACCTCTGTAAAGAAGCAGAACTGAACCCTGCACAGCATCCTCACTGGTAGGATACGGACCAGCATGGACAGAGACCCAGATAGAACAGGGTTCTGAGAAAAACAAGCTAGTTCTGCCCATTTCATCAGCAAACTCATACCAAACCGTAGCTTTTAGAAAGTTCCCATTTGATTCCCCTGTTGCTGGAATTCTCCGTCTCATTTTGAGACCTCAGTGTTTCTACTTTTCACATGAAACAAGACCACCAAAATTCCAGGGGAAAAGGCTATTCTCCCAAAATTCCAAACCTAAGAGGAGTGTTTTGGAAATCTTACTGGGTAATATTCTCGTGAAACTCCTGGCTGGCAAAATTAGAGAAGCTCACAATTTATGCTAATTCAATGAAATAAACGTCAGCTGTCAGCTTCATCCTTTAGAAGCAAAAAATAAGGCAGTGTGTGTTGGATTTTTAGGGTCTTTTCAATCCTAAATGATTCTATTATTTTAAGTGTTTCTCCTCATAAAAATGTAGAGTGATATTACTTGGCTTTGCAATGGGCGATGACTCGTGGTTCTCGGTTTCTCGCTTCTTTAGAAACTTGACCCTTTTGGAGGCAACTCCTTTCCCTGCAGCACTTCACTAAGGGCAGACTTGACCTCTAAGAGCAGCAGAAATCTCTGACCACAACTGTGGTGAACTTACTTGTCTATCTGCAACCTGTTGACAGCCCCAGACCTCACACTCAAAGTACTTGCCTTGCTCACAACACTTACAACAACCAAGTGCAGACATGAATGCTGCCCAGCTTAAGGGATCACAAACCCAGAGCCTGAACACAGCACTTCAAAATCACTTTTGTACTCCCCTTGAACATCCCTGCAAGAAAAAACAGGACAAGATTTTCAGCAGACTGTTGCAACATAGCATGGGGTAGTGGTTTCAAACTAAAGGAGGGCAGATTTGGATTAGATACAAGGAAGAAATTTTTGGCAATATGGATGGTGAAACGCTGGAACAGGTAGCCCAGAGAGGTGGTAGATACCCCATCCTTGGGGTTAATCAGCACAACCAATGACTCAAAAGGAGCTAAAATTATTTACAAAGAGCTCACAACATGTTTTACTGCAGTTTCCCGGAAACAGTGTTGGATTAGTGGCGACTCAGACACACACACTGTTATTTGCATTGCTAATGGCAATCAAAACTGATGATTTAGTCTTCTATCTGCCTGTGTAAAAAAAGAGCCCTGTGTAGCCCAGCAGTACTCCTTGAACAGGTTCTCACTGAAGTGAAGGATTTTCTAGCTCCTAAATGACAAATCAAGCCTTTATCAAGGAGAGAGACACAGGGTAGGTGGTGTACTGAAATCCCAGTTTACAACTTTGGATAAATAGGGAAACTGGGCTACACAGACAGTCCAACAAGTTAATCTTTCAGAGATTTCATGTCATGTGGCTTGGCAGATTTTCACTCTTCACCTCAAAATTTTCACTTTTCATTCCTCTTGTCAGGAGTCAAACATGCGTCACTTTTAAGAGACCCAGCCTTTTCAGCTTCCAAATGAGGTGTTCCTTGCAATAGGTAGCTATTTACAAGATGATCGTGTCTGTTCTCTACAGCTCTATTTCCATGAACTGAAAGCGAGATTTCCTCCTTTTGACTTGGCAGTGAAGGACAGAGGACAAGGGGCTCTCAGGCCAGTGTGTCTCAGGCTTGTCCTCTTTCTAGAGGTGTGCTGGTGTCAGAAGTGCCCTGTGATGGGAGGTCAGACATTGTCCTGGCCCTTCCTTTGTATCCCAAACCCCTCAGGCCTCTGGCTATTATTGACATTCCATGCTAAGAAAAGAAACTTTCTTGGTGCTAAGGATAAGCTGTTCCTTAGGTATCCACACTTAGGGATTTTTAAGGCAAAATGCAGAAGATTTTTCTGAAATTCTCACTGTATTTCCGGCTCCTTATGGTGCATATATGTGTGCACGCATATGCACCTGTGTGTGCTCGTGTGTACAGGCACCTGCACACGAAGTGTCCTGCTTCTTTATAGACTATGGTTGATGATATTCACATGCTGAAGTTATTGATATAATCTGACCTGATGAAGCAATCTGGCCCTCAGCACATATCTGCCCCAGTACAACTAAGAATGGCTATTTTTTTGATGTGTTTTTTGTAGATTAAAGTAAAACTGGAAAAGGAGGACAGCAATATTAAATGTTTGGCATTCAGGCATTTCAGATGTCATTTTACAAATGGAGACTGAAGTGTGTAACCTGATGCATATCAAAATTGTACAAATGAAACTTCCAGGCTTTTTGCAAGGAATCCTTCACAACACACTGATGAGATCCCAGTGTTTATTACTGAAAGATTCATAGCAGTAATGGTATGGCAAAAGTGAAGCTGTGACACAGCATTGGCCCAAAAAGACCCTCTAAACATTTCACTGAAATTGTAACTTTTTGGTAAACACCACACACAAAAAAATAGATGCTACTGAGGCTCTCTGCTGTCTTTTTAAACTGTGAATTCTCTTCCCTGTGCTTGGCTGACCACACGATAAACTCTTTCACCTCCATTTTACAAATCTGTACTTCATGCAGATGATTTAAAATTAAAGTTTTCCTGTGAAGTGTTTAGACTAATTCAGCTTAATCTCCATTACTGTGAAGGAAAATTAGGAAATAAAGACAGAAATTTATTCCATTTAGAAAGTCAGCTACTTTAACATGCTGATGCAGTAACCTTTTGTTGGTAAGAAGTAACAGGTACATAAGTACAGTGAGGAAAGCAATTCTGTAGCTTCTGCTTTCCTTTTTGTTATGCTTTGTGATGTGGGATAAGTGGTTGGGATTTACAACATCAATGGGATGGGTTAGAGGGTGTTTAGGTGGTCTCAGTCATGGTCATTGAGAAATTAGACCCAGGTATAGTCTAATGTCAAGGCCAGCATTCCTCACTGGGTCACATTTTGGACCACACCCTGTTACAAAATCTCTGATTGCTCCAGGAGAAGACTCCTGCACATTGGAAAAGTGGCACATCAGAGTCAAGATCTTCCTTGCAGACTGGGAGAAGAGTTTTAGTTCAAGGGATTTGCCTTCCAAGAAGGGACTTACTGAAAGAAACAGTCTCTACTGAGGTTTAAAAGATGCTCCTGTTTATCAACAGGGCAGAACTTGGTGCCCTTAATCAAAACTGGAAAGGCAATTGAAGACAGCTTGGCTTCATTTACTACTTCCATGCAAATATTGTCATTAAATGAACTAGAAGATTAACATAAAGCAAAAGCAGGAGGGAAAAGGGCCCTTTTCAGATGAAGCTTAGGAAAAGATGAGAAGTCAGCATGATCATGCAAAGGATAGGAGGTGTGGCCCAGTGCTAAGTTTCACTACCAGCTGCATGGTTGCAAGAGGAGACATGGTGGGACAGGCTGAGCAGGAAGGCAAGGATGTCTCTGCAGCCTCCAACATCAGACCATAAGAACAACCATGCCAGATATGGTCAGAGGTCTATTTTCACAGCCTCTACTAATCCACACCTTAGAGATTAACCAATGCAGAACCACTATTTTTGTGCTGAAGCTCCAGGTATGAATATATTCCTACAAGAAGGAGTCTTTCAAAAATATCTGACAAAGTTAGGATGAATTTGGCCAGGCCTGTCCTAAACTGACAGATTGTGCTCTAAGCCTCGCTGCCTCCTCAGCTCCAAATGGGAGACAAAAGAAGGTCTGCACAAACTCTGCACTTTCTCATTTCCAGAGATGGTCATGGTCCATTCAGGGGGGTACATCAACAATTTACTCCACTGCACACACTGTTTTTTCTTGTTGATCTAAGTCATTGTGATACATTTTTTGGTGTGAAAGTGATTGCTGAGGGCAGAGCACTCCCATTCTGGGCATTCCTTTTGGTACCTGGGCAATGCTGGGTTTGAGAATCAATCAGTCATGTCCTGGTTTACAATTATATTCAGTGACTAATTCTGTGCTTTGGTCATCCTTCCTCTCCATTAAGGTGTTCGTGATAATTAAGGACCCTGAGAAGATCTCTTTGAGCCTATTACAGGGAGGCAGGTGGGAAGGAAGGCACTCGTGCAGAAGTGAAGGTAGAGGGAGTTAAGGGAGTTTGTAGCATAGCTAATTTTTACCATTTGTTTAATCTGTTACTAAGGGTCATTTGTCAAACTGTGGCTGCTGTTCCTGCCCCTCCTTCCCTTGCTCACAGTAATGAACAGCCTGGGAAAAATTGTTTCCTTTTTCCTGGGAAAAATCCTTTCCAAAGGATCAGCAAAGAGGAAGAGCTGATGATAATGGTCCTGAGAAGTGAGGCAATTGTGCATGGATCACTTCCCAGGACAAAAAGGCTGTCTGCACACTCTGCACCCAGGAAATGAGGTTAACCAACACCTGCTCACAAGGACAGTGAAAAGATCTTCCTCATGATGATGGTGAGACCAGGATCTTCGCTACTTGTTTCCTGAGGAAAGTGGCTGGGCAATGCTAAGCAATATGTTGGGTGATGGGTCCACAAGACTTCATCAGAAATTTCTGGGAGAGTTACTCCTCCAAGGAATGAGGACTTGGGCCTTGTACAAAACTGGCATGTCACTCAGCCAAGGGACAGAAGAAAAGGCAAACAAAGTGGCAGCATCTCATACAACGTTCTGAAGGTGGAATCTTCAAGTGATGGGCAGCATGGTTTGTGGGACTTCTTGGTGAGAAAATTAATAAGCTGTCCAGCTAGAAGATTGATGGTTGTTGAGTAAATGGTAGTGTATGAGGTATTTGAGACTAGCAGTCTGTCTAGCAGTTTTGGGAAAAGCTAGAAAATAGCTTTGTATATTTAGTTTGATCTTCACATTTTAAATCTAATTATTTTATCAGTACAAGCAGGTGGGCCCATCATTTTGGAAAGAATAGAGGGACATTGTTGCAGCTGAATAAGGGATGTGTCACATTAAATATCAATAGTCAAACTCTATTTTTAAGAAGGTGTTTGATTTTTGCCTGGTACGTTTTCACTTGACAGGACAGAAGTTGTTGATGTCATCTTTCCATGTAACAAAAGAGTATTTGGTGATTAAAGAGCTGTGACAGTGACAGAGTAAAAGTCAAGTCAGGAAATAGAGCAAACACTTCAGCAATATTATGGAATCTGTTAAAGGGAAGTGCTTCTCAAAGATGGAAAGTTAAATTAGCATGGTAATCAAAGGATCAGTGGTTCTACAGACACTTGTAAGGCTTGCAGACAGGTGTTCAGTTTAATAATCAACACTAGTTTAACTAAAGATTAGTTATTTAGGTGTTGGAATGATCATCTCTTTCCCAGAGTGTCTGGCTTTGTGTGCTTGGGAGATCTCACCTTTTTTACATATATGAAAAGTGGTGGTTGGTTTTTTTTTTTTCCTTTAAATATCTTTTAAATATAGAAAATAGGAAAGTATTAACTGGTAAAAACAAATGGCTGCCTCCTGATGTGAATCTTGGACATTACTCCAGTCCTACAGCATCTCAAGAGGGACATGAGTGAGGGTTCATTCTGCATCATTCACCAAATTCTCAGCTTTCTGAATTTCCAGGAAAGCGACCTGACTAACTTGTGCTATGCCACCTCTTTGCTTTGCTTTCCACTACTGGACGGCAGTCTTTGTTGATGTTAAATAGGATGCAAGCAGACAGGAGAAAGAGATTATTCACTCAAATACCCTACTGACGTGGAAGTGATCTCAGGCCTTTCTGCTTAGCCATAGCAACAAGCTGAATCTCCTTATTCCCTTTCAGGAACTAGTTACACTACATCCTAAAAATACTTCACTATTGTGCTTGCATTTCTTCTTTTGGAAAGGTCTTTCCTCATTGTTTGGATCATTGGCAATCTGCTTCTACTTTTGCTAATTTTATTCATGGCCACTTAGCATTTGTTTGTTCATGTGCCAAGTTACTTTTTAGCTTAAATAGCTTTTTTCACCTCCCTCAGGTTTACTGCTCCTTGATGTATTTGCACTCAGCAGTCACATCCCCTCTCAGCCATTGTTTTGCCAAGTAAAAATAGCTGGGTTCTTCAATTCTCTTGAAAAATCAATTTTTTTGTAAGGACACCAAGTTGCAGAGCAACAGTCATAGATAATTGCAGTCAGAGCTAAGGACAGAATCTCCCTGTGCTAAAAAAAGTAGGTATAACACAAATTGGCTCATGGCCAAGGCCAGCATTTTGAAACACAGACAGTAAAATCTTTATCTCTGGCGAGGCATGTCAGTAAATGCTCTCTTACACCAATGTGATGAGAACTTCATTTGTCCATTGATTTCAATGTCTAAATAAATTTCTGTTTAACTGATGTCATGAAATGCTAAGCATCAGCACCAGTTGTTTCTCCAATTATTGGCGTTTTCTATTCTGTTTCATTATCTCCACACACTGTTCAGAAGTATCCACATCTCACTGGAGTTAGGGGTCCTGACACTTGTCTGGGACAAGGAAATGTTATTTCTCTCTCCATATATAATAACTGAAATCAAAGAAGCCTTAGACCATCCTGAATAAAGCAGGGAAGGGTAGAGGGACATTAACAAGAGTAAAAAAAATAGCAAATTAATAACAAAATTTTACAGGGGCACGTGCAGCTCTGCTACTTATTGTTCCACTCTCAGGCAATAAGCCAGTTGCCAAGGTACAATCCTGGTAGGTAATCCTAAAAATATGGCCATTAGTACATGACACAGTCACACCTTCTCCCATCTTAAATAACACACATTTAATGTGATGATATATCCAGTGGGATGGGGACCCAAAGAGAAAAAAGAGGCCCAGAGCATCACACTGTCTGGGGAGACATTCAGGTTTTATTTCAGACATTAACAAGACTCCAAGGGACTGGCTTGTGATGAAAGAA
The DNA here is from genome assembly GCF_000277835.1 of Geospiza fortis. Lineage (NCBI taxonomy): Eukaryota > Metazoa > Chordata > Aves > Passeriformes > Thraupidae > Geospiza > Geospiza fortis. The sequence continues at coordinate 5,050,202 of NW_005054348.1, read as the reverse complement.
AAAATTTAACCCTGCCTTGCACAGTGGGTTATTGCAGCACTGGTGGAAAAAAATGTCCCACTTTCATAGTTTTAGACATTAGTGACAAAACATCTTTCTGCTTGCTGCCTGAAGGGTCTAAACTACATTTTACCCTTAAAGCCTGCTTGGAGCTGAATAATTGTTCCAGTTCTGCTTTAACTTTTGCCTAAATGGCATGTATATGTGTGAATACAGCTCTGCCCTCCCCTGCTTCCACAGCTACAAACACAGCCCAGGCATCCAGCACCACATCCTCATTTAAACCCTGACTCCAGTCACTTGTGCAGAGAGCCCAAAGAGCTGGGGCAGATCGGTTGCCTTTTAACCAGTTCTTAATGAGTCAGGGAGTTGGTAAAGACTTGTCTGTGTCTGGTTAGGTAACCAAGAGACCTAATGAGAGACTAAAGATGTTTTATCTCCAGTCCCAGGAAAGTTTTTTGGAGTAGAAAAGATAAAAATATTTTCTGTAGGCTTCTCTAGATAAAACACAAGTTGTTACTAGATTCAACCAAAATGGAAATAGGGAAAAAAATCTAATTCTTTAATGTATATTTATACCTATATCTATACTTGAACATTTAAAATGCCACCAAAATAGACAGGTAGAAGATGCTAAAGTGTTTACAGAGATCTTCCCAATTGGATTTTATACTCTGCCATGCTTACTTGATCCAAAATCCAACAACTGACTAAAGCACGTATAACTTAAAACATATATGTGATCTCTTTGGTGCTATTTGTATGCTCTTTAGTCACCAAAGTGCTTAAAGTTCACTTTAAATTCAGAGGTGAATGGCCCAGCATGTTTTGAATCACGAGCATGGGGCTCAGTTTCTGTGTAATATCATCAACTTTGCTGCCTACTGCTGCATGGTCAGCTTAAAAATTAAACCTCAGGCTACATTTCCCAATGAAGATGGGTTTAATTTTGCTAATATCAGATAACAACATAAACTGTAAACTTGGAACAGGTTCATTACATATTTCAGAAGTTTATTAACCCAGTTTGATCTAGAGTGAAAGTCTACAACAAACAAAACTCTCTCCCTGTGGTAAAATTCTGCCCTGTTTGCTGTAAGAAATTAAAATTTAATTTTGGGAGGAGAAATTACCTTCAAGTAATAGTTTTTAGAAACCTTTATGAAAGACTTTTAAATACTCCTACATTTATGAACTTTTATAAGTTTGATCTCCTATAATTTTACAAATGTGCTTTCACTTCAGGGTTAGTTATATGTTTAGGAATTTAAACTTCACTTACTTGATAAAAAGTAAGTTTAAGCCACAAAAAGAGGCCTTTGCATGAGACAGGAGGATGTCCACAACCAGTCCTAAAGTGCACAGTATGTTTGAGGGTGCTCTGTCAGAGAGTTTTGTGTTTTGAGGCCAGAAATTTTGACGTCTTCGTTTGTTCTGGTGTCTCATATGAATTCTAGGCTAAGAAACCTAAATACAAATGCTCACCCAAATATTTCAATCTAGTCCTTCAGAGGAAGGACGTCTTTGCCTTTTACAGGGCAGTGGAAAGAATTAAAGGAGGATCATTATTTAAGAAATTCATTATAAGAAAGGAATTAGGTGTCCATAAGGTGTCTGTGGTGCTCCAGACTGACAGGGATTTGGGGAAAATTTGTTTGGA
>NW_005054348.1:5037792-5048515 GCF_000277835.1 Geospiza fortis | reverse complement strand
TTTTGGAACCTTGTGAGCGTTAACTTGTGCGGAAGAGGAGACGCAGCTGCACATGGTTTTCAATCAGATTTTAATGTTTCATGTACCTCTCTGAAGTTTACTTTTAAATGTATTTTGTCCCCATTTCTTTGCCCTCTGACCCCTAGAGAGGCCTGGCTCATGAACCCTTGCTCCCTACAGTGCATTTCCCAGCAGAAGCATCAGTCATAGGTCCTATGGCATTGCTCTGTTCAAAAAAAACAAAAATCCAGCCATGAGATACATAGGAAGCAGGTCAGGCTTTTAATCTTACCAGAGACCAGGAGGCTGAGCAGAGCATCTATAAGTCATTAAATCTTCAATTTTCTGCCTTTCCTTGAGGCTTTCCTCCATTCCCCTTGGGACCGTCGGGGAAATCAGACTCACCTCGAATGCTTCATACACTCAGAGCAGGAAAACTGCAGCAGAAAAGGCAGCAAAACCCTGGATAAATCCTTCACTCAGATAGACAGGCAAAACTTGCTGAGAGTTGTAAGTCCTACAGCAAGCTGGCTTCTTGCCATGTAGAAGAGCAAGCCAAATCCACCTGCAGTGCCAGTGACAAAGCTGTGGTGGCCCAGGGTGCCAACAGCTCCTGCAACAAGGCACTGCTTTTCCTTGGGATGTCTGCCCATCACCTCTGTGGTGCTGGCAGCTCCCAAAGACATTTCCTAGCAATCTTTAAGCCCCTGGAGCACTGCAGGGCAGCCACACCAGGAGGCAGCTCCTCACCACTAAACTCCCCATCCATTGATGCTTGTTTGCAGCCTGCACTAGAACCTCTCCCACCACTGCTTTAGCTTGCTGGGCATGACAAACAAGAAGGCAGTCACACATGAAGAGTAACCCACCTGCAGCCTGGTTAGACCAAGCATCTTTTCACACCCAGCCAGCCCCTGCTGCTGCTCCTCAGCAGTCCTGTGGGGTCCCGTTCAGATAGGAGGAAAAGGACCTGAGACACCAGAGAAGGGCGAAGTGGGAAGAGTGAAAGAAGCCCAAATGATAAAATAAGCTGGAAACCAGGCTGCTGGCATTGCAGGGCTGGTGAGAGTGAGCCTGCTGAAACAAAACACTAACTCCTCCTGATGTATCTGCGCTAACTGGGAACGTGCTGTAACTAGTAGATCCTAATCAGAGAGTGTCCAGGCTAAGTCTCCTTACTTGATGCTTGGCTAAACATGTGCAAGTGGCTTACCATGGGCAGACAGATTCAAAAGCTAAAAGCTATCACACACATATCACAGAATATTGGAGTTGGAAGGAACCCACCAATGATCATTGATGAAGCTGGATAAAGCTCTGCTGTTTCTTAAGAGTGACACATAATCTGAAGTATCACTGTAATTTCTCAGTGTCTGCTTGGGCCACCTTTGCTTTTTTTCCTACCTGCCATGCTGTGATATCTGAGACTCCTTGTAAATATAACTGCCCTGCTGACAGAGGCTCTGCTCCTCCAGAGAGGGATCAGGCACGCTCTTATCTGCTTTTTCACACCCCACAGGAGAAAACTGCCATCTCCTCACACTGTGAAATTGAGTTGTTCTCAACTGAGTCCCAGACCAGAATTCTTCCATCAATTTTGACATTTTTTTTCCCTGCAGTTAATGTTGGAGCAGCATACCAAGTGTCTGCCATTGAAACCAAACCCCCTGGGTCTGGTGACTGTACATAGTGAAGGGAGACTGCTCTGCTATTGTGCGACAGATATGCCTGTAAAAAAGATTTTTTTTTGCCATTAATCTCAGTATTTAATTTCTAGACATCAGGCTTTCACCTCCTGTCTCTTTACATTCTCTGAGATCACATCTTCTTTATGCTGCTTCTTGATTGGCACCATCTTTGCTTCTGCTTTTTGTGTTTACTTTCAACTTGGCTTGTGATGCTATTTTATTTCCCTAGCTTCTGTAAAGTGACTTCAATTACACCTTGAGCTGCGGGTGCAACCCTTTGGTGTCCAACTTACTTCCCTATCAGAGTTTCTCCATCTGTATTGTACTCAACATTTCTGACTGTTCCTCTGCCTCTCACTTGAGCTGTGCAGAGCCAGAATGACAGGCATGCTATTCCTCTCTCTCCTCCCTTTTCATCACCCTGCCTTGCTACTGGAAACTGTTGGGTATTTTCTTCCTTTCCAGCTCTTTATTTGCTTTCCTTCCTGTGCTTACTATGATGTCCCTTGCTCAGAAATCCATTAACTCTTGCTTTGCCCTTCACCATCTTTTCCTATCTGCATTGGAAGTACTTCACACAGATTGTCTCTACCAGCACCAACTTTTCCTCAGACATCACTCCCCATGTGAATCTCCCAGACTCTCACTGGCACCATGGGGTTAGATTGAGTCTCTTTTGTTTTTCTCCTTGAAGCTCCAGGTAGCTTCCATCCAGGCAACTTCCTTGGTTTTGCTTCATCTTATTCCTTGTCCTTTTTGAATACCTCAGGATTTCCCATGGCTGTCCTCATGCACAGTACACTCTTCTATACTTGATATATTAAAAGAACCTTCAAGATTTGTGTATTCAAATTTCTTCTTGATCTTACAATTTGGAAGCTTACCTTCAACCAGAAGTCTGGTGTCTCTGCTTCAGGAAAGGCATCTTTAAGGAAGATGAACATTTTAGAAATATAGATGATATGGTATGACTTTCACTGTAAATGCCAAACATTCAAAACTACAGCATTGCTGTATTGAAGGTCCACACTGTTTTGGTTTGGTCTCAGATGCTGGGTAAACACATGGTTCAATCTAAATTGTATACCTGCTTTGTGCTGCTAATAATTCATAAAAGAAAGATAGCTCACTCCAGATGCCAGATCCCAGTCATATCCATTGGTCTCCCAGGGTGAGGGGCCCCATTCTCCTACAGCTAACAATTGCTGTTTATTACTGGCGAATACCATTCAGCCAAACCAGGAGCCTGAGGAAAAACAATTTTAGGTTCACTTCCTAGATAAGAAAGAAAATTCCTTCCTGTTACTGATTCCATAAAAGAGAAGGAGGTAACCTGCAGAGTCTGATAAAGTCAGTCCTGTATTTCAGCTCTGGCTGTGGGCTATGTTAGCACAGAAGACAGGCAGCTCACGAAAGTTTAATGCAAGAGACACAGAAGAAAGAAAATTATTTGGCTCTCCCAGCCCCCTGAGGCGAATTGTCTTTGTTTTCCAGAACTGAAACTGCAGTGATATCCTTTACAATTCCCCTGCAGCGGTTGTAATTTGTACCTTGCTGGGTAAGTCATTTGGAAGCAAAAGCGTTTAAGATTTCAGATTCTCCTGACCAGTGCGTAAGATCTTTTTTGTCCCTCACCAGAGTTTCCACAACCACAGGTGTTTGCTCAGGAAAGGAGGCAAAGACCCTGTTTGTCCCCACAGGGTGGCTCCTGGCTCTTTGGCTGCCCAGCTGTGCTGGTATGCACAGGTTGAAGGTTTGGGTGCCATCTGACAGTGTAAATAAAGATGAGATTAACCCATTTGCATGCAAGGACATGGACACAAATGCTACCCTCTAAGAATCATGCTGGAACCCTACGGGTCTCACATCATAAATCTTTTGGGAAAGCATGTACTCTGCTTCCTTGCTGACACTGATGCTTGTATCATTGTTTGTTTTGCTTTGCTTTGAGCTTAATAATTGGCAAATCCTGGAGAGGCAGCTGGGCCGACTTGCTGTGCGCCCAGGCAGTGAGGGGGATGCCGCTGAACAGAGATACATTTCTGTCAGGGTGATGGCTTGCTTGAGAGGCGGTGACAAGTGGTACAAGAGTGGGAAATGTGTTTTCCAGATACCCAGATTTAACCACTTTCCATCCTTTCTTTTTCAGGTTTTCCTTCCATCTGGCTCATAGGTGGAGCCGTGTACATCAATATACACATGAATCCAGCAAGTGTGTTCATTTACCAACCTTTGCACAGGCAAACCTTCAGACCCCTTGTTTTAATTTTTTCTTTTCTTTGTTCACAAAGATGAAGGGAAAATGTTCCCATGTATGGATTCTGCAGGAAATGGGAAGTGGGTGACAGTGACTGGGGCTGTGACCTGGCAGACCTCTCTGTCTAATGTAATGCGATCTCATGGTGCTTGGGAGAAAAAAGGGAAGAGAAGTCTAGCCCTGGGACTGCAAATCACAGGCCGTGATGACAAGAGGGGGCCTAATAAAACTCAGCACCCTTCACTTTTAAATTAAATGAGTGGGGAGGGGGAGTGGGGAGAGGATAATTTATTGCCTAGAGATATCCCGGGGTATTGCATTCCTAGAAATGCCTTTCACTGCCCCACAGCATTTCAGTGATGGAAAACGTGAATACAGTTTTCAGCAGTTAAGGTCTTTATTTGAATTAATTAGAACAGCTATAACAACAGGATTTAAGCAGTGGAGGATGGAGAAAAGAAGACCTTGCTTTGTTCATGATGTCCTGTCATTCTCCAACAGACACCTTCTTGAAGGACACCAGGACTGCCAGAAAGTAAAGGCTGGGGTGTCCAAGTGACTGGGATGAGATAAATGACACAGGTACATGATGCTGAGAAAACATGGCATGGCTCGGCCTCTCCTCTGACCACTAATTTCTGACTTCGTGTTGCAGATGCTTCAGGAGCAAGTGAATTTTACTGGACAAATTTCTGCTGCTGCTATTTGTGGTCAGGTCTTATTTTGCAATGATGGTGATGAAATTAAATTTGCTTTCATACATTTTACTGGGCAAGGATGGAGACTTGCTAAACAACTCATTGGACAGGAATGGGTGCACAGTTTAACAACAGCTTGGCATGCCAGGATATACTAGGACTCATTGCATCCCTTTCTGTACCAATGGCTCTGCCACTTCTGTTTTTATTGTTTAATTTCATTTGTTTGGGAGGGGGTTAAACAAAAACAAACCCACAGGAATAGACAAACTTTGGGAGCTTCAGAAATTCTGCTGAGTCAAGCACTTGTGGTACCAAGATACTGATACTTCTTTGTAACTGCAAAAACAGGTTGCAAGTGACAGAAACATGAGCCCCCACACAGGACTGCAAACTTCTTTTTAGTTGAGCTGGAAATGCACATATTTTCCAAAGGATTTTCACAGTTCTACTTCTGGACCTAGAATATTTTTAATTAAATTAAATAGAAGAGAAAACAGAAAGGAAAAGTAATTAAGAGGCTTTTTTGTTTGTTTGATCTTGGTGAATGGTTAAGCTCAATTTTCATTGAAACTTTAGTCAGAGGCTCTTGTTTGTTTAATCTATCTTTCTGATTATTATTATATTTCTGGTAGGATGAACACCAAAGAATAAATGAAAGACAATTAAATAAACAGAGCCAAGTGTGACTGTGCCCTAGAGCCGTCCCATCTCAATATACGAGCATGTGTTTCATCTCCAAAGCAGAGATTTCAGGACTCAGCTGGCACCAATAAAGAGGTATCACACTGGGAGAGAGAGCTGTCACTCCCCTGGGCTGCTGTCTGCCCCCAGCCCCCTGTGCAGGGCTGAGGCTGGAGCTGCATCTCCATGGAGCACTCACCTTGTGGACACGTTCAGTGTATACCCACTCCCCTCACCCTGTTTTGTTGAAGCTGCAGAGCTCTTTGCATGTCTCAGGCACAAAAGCTGTGCAGTTTCGGGGCTGTGCTTGGTACAGCAGGCAGAGCAGCTGTTGAAAGCACAACTGGTTTCTGAATCACCTGTTACAATCTGCCCTCAGCAGGGCTGGCACCACTGCAGCTCCCCCTCCCACTTGGTCACAGCTCTCATTCGCCTCTTTGCTCCCCTTAGCAATCCCCCATGAGCCACCATGGTAGGAAATACCTATTTGTATATACATCTATCACTCACAGCAAGTGGGAAAGTTGCTCTTCCCCTCCTCCATCCTATTGTGACAAGGACTTGTCCAGGTTGCTTCTGCTTTCTACACTTGGGAAAGCTCAGGTGTCCCAAGTAGGGAGGGAATAAAGCGATTCATATTCTCAGAGGATGAGCACCCAGGTGAGGTGGACCAAACATTACTGAATTATTCAAATATGCTTGAATCTGTGAGATTGCACCAGAAATCACAGCAGTCAGCCTTATGATCTTGTACACCTTGCTTGAAGTCAGGACTTAAATATTACCTGGAGAACAGCCTCTCACACAAGCTTATTTGGGTTCCACTACTGTCTGTAATCCAGGTTAGTAGCCACTGTGTGGTTGAACACTAAAAATACTGAAGCAGAAGTCCCTGTCAAGTTGGGTTGATGCTGACCTGGGCTTGGTGCTGACCAGCTGGACTGGTGCTGTGGGTGAGCAGGGCAGTATTTCTGAAAGAGAAGTTTCTATTGTAATCTATATTGGTGTGAAACTTCTTTGAAAACTAGCAGAATTCTTCCTGTAGGGGATACTATTATATTTTTAGTGTTGAATTTAATATTTGGTTTTGAGAGTGCACTTAGGTGTTATTATTATATTTTTTTAAGCACTTAATCCTGTGCCTTGCATAAGTAAGTGTATTCCCTTCTCCTCCTGGATAGTCATGCACTTCTGTGGGAATACAGGAGCTGTTCAGAAATTCTGGGCACCTGCAAATCTGTTCAAGAGGTATATCCAAGTGCTGCCAGGGTGGAGTTAACATGTGGTTAAACGTTAACATGGGGCTTGGTTCCATCATTTTACAATGTGTAATCTGTGGCAAGTAAATGATAAACTGTTCTGGGTGCAGCCCTGGTTGCCAAGTACTTATATTTCACATTGTTACTCCCCAGAGGAAAAGCAAATAACTGTCATTTGGAAGCAGGTAGGCAGAAAAATATGCTGCATATTGATTTCTTACTCTCCTAATAGAGGCACAAAGGTTACAATTGCACTGGAAAATATATTGCCCAGATTAGTATTTTCTATATATATTTAAGACAACAGCACAAGGTGCTGAACCAGAAACAGGAGAAAGCTACCTGCCACTGTAGGGCAGAGCTTATAAGGCACTGCTTCTTATTTCATGAATCATACTGATCTTTCACCTTCTTCTCCTCTTCTCTGTTTGCTCCTCAACCAATACAACACGTTAAAAGATTGCTCACAGAGACTGGAGCTGCCTACAGCTTGGGCTGGCTGACCAAAGTGCCAAGCTCCCAACACAGCCACCCCACTCTCCTGCCCACATTGCAGCCAGGCACTCCAGGTGCAGCTGACACTGCATTTTGGGGGAATCCATGTGTCTTTGGGCAGTGGCCCATCAAATGTGCTCTGGTGGGATGCACTGGGGTAGCTCGGACACCCTTCATCCCTGCCGAGACCCTGACGTGGTGGAGGCGGGGAGCAAAGACAGCCTGCCTTTTGTTTGTGCTCATGAGATAATAATTGTGATGAGATTCAGGAAAAGGTTAAATATTCATGCAGTAAAAAGGCACTTTCCAGTTATGCTGACTGGGACAGATACTGCCACAGCCATTAATCTCCGTGTTCCAGGCTGGAAGCTCATCATGGGCTGAAGTCACTGCCTGCCCCCCCCTTTCCCCGAGTAGGATTGTGCAATCCTCATCCGTGTTCATCATCCGAGGTGAGAGGGGAGGGCGTCACCTTCCTCTGCAGCATCCGGCACCAGCTCGGCTCACTGGCAGGATGCTGCCTGAGGGGGACATGGCTGTGCTCCAGGACGGCAGGAGTAACTCACCCTCCTCCGAGTTACAGCAGCCGATGCAGCCAGATGTCATCTCTGACCAGGCTTACCAATACATATCACCTTCCCCAAGCCTTGAGGAGTCAAATCTTCAGGTAATGTCTTCTCAGTGTGGTGTCCTGCTTCTTACAGGCATTGGAGTGAAGTCATTGCTATCACATCCCAAGAGTTTGTGATCCTCAGTATTCAGAGACTTCATGATGCAAGTACTTACAGACAGGCAAGAGGATGTGGCTGCAAAGCTGCATAAAATAATACACACTTCAGCACTGCTGACAGGTGCTTGCTTTCTGATCTAAATTTGAAATTACTTCATCCTTCTTTAATATGAAGATGTCTTATGCACTTCATTATCAGGCTCTTCCTTTTTCTCCTATTTGTGTGTGTGTGTGCACATTTCTCTTGTCCTCTCTCACTCCTGTTTCTCCCTCCACCTCACATCAGTGTATACTGCAGACTTCCTCTCTCACTTTTATAAGCTGCCAGAAGTGAAGTGACCTGGTTACACATCCAGCTCTGAAAGCTGCCTCAGCAATGTTTTTCCTCCCTTTCTGCAGCAGTCCCGGGCAAGCACACCTTCCTCTGCCTGTCTGTGCATATGAAGCAGGGGCGATTGTGGTCTGCACCACACTTCACCACCACAACTCACAGAGCTGACATCGGCAGTCACAGACCTGTGACAACTTTATTAGGAAGGCTGTAGTCACCGACTTCAGGCAGAAGCCATGGAAAAAGGAGATGATATTATTGTTGTTGTTGTTGTTGTTTATATTATTATGACTGTAATCAGTGTGAGCTGCTGACAGAATATGCCTCTCCGGAAATAACTCATGAATTCTGAGAGCTGCCAATGGGAGGAGCAGCCCAGAGTCCTGATCCAGCAGCGCTTACGCAGCAGGATGCCCGTGTTATCAGTGAGGAAATCCACAGCCTGACTCTACGTATGCAAGTGTCCTCACTAATTCCTGAAGGCAACAAAAAGAGAAAGTCCTACCCATTCTCATTCAGTGCTCTTAGGAGTGTTTGCTACAGTAAGATGTTCCTGTTTGTTTCTGCCGTTCTAAATAGTGAGAGTCAATTTGCCCTCTCTGAGAACCAAACTGACATTCCAGCAGTCCATCATAAAACTCTATTTTCTTTGTTTTGTCTTTTTTTTCTCTAGATTTGTCTCTTTTATATCCCAATGTCTTGGGCGTAATACCTGTAATAAACTATACTCCTGGGTCCTTGTGGTTGCACATGAAACCCAAGATTTTAATGTAACAGTTTACATTCTAAGACACCTCTTGACACCAGACTATTATCATGGATGGTAGAAAACAAAAAGCTTATCATCCAGTCTATTCTTTGGCTGGAGTACATTTATATTTGCATACTAGTCTAGGTCCATCTGGAAGTTAGTAGGAATATAATTTGGTAGAACTGTCTGATAAACTAAAAATACAATGATTGTTCTTTCTGGATTTGTACTAAATTTTTCCACTATTCAACTTTATTTCCATTACTTCCAATATTTTTTCAGATTTTGAGATATGATGGAGCTAGGCAAGGAGATATCTGGCTTGAAAATGCAGAGATAAAATAGAGAAAGCTTTATCATTACCCTATTTTTATGAAGTTCCTTGTTCCATGTCAGAAGAAAGGCAGTTCAAAACATGCATGCTGGTTTATGAGATGCTTGCAGACTCACTTTCAGCCACTACAAAGGGTAAAATAGCTCCAAAGTGCTACCAAATCCAGCAGGCTTTTGGAACTGCATCCCAGCTGGGAGTCATCAGCACTGTACCACCAGTGGACACAAAGAAACTTCATATGGCCTCAGGATTCTGCTCTTCACTGAAAAGGCATATGAAGCTCAATAGAGAAGGCAAAGTATAAAGCAACCTCTCTTCCTCAGGCAAAGAGAAATGCTAATGAAAATTATCTGCCTGTGACGAGGAACTAGTTACGAAAGAGGACTTTTTTCTGGAAGTACATTAAATATTCCACTCTCAAGTGCAGGAACATAAGCAGACATATGTGTATGAATTCAAGTCTAGATGTTTTATGTTAAAGACATAGAAGACTCCAAGTATTCAAGATGGAACCAAACCTGAATGTAGTCAGATGGGAAAGTTTTGGCTTAATAGGCTCTGCAGGCAATTTCTGGGCAGGGAGTGTTGGAATGCCATGGTCTTCCCTGAACACTGGTGTGGCTTTTTGGGCTCACTTCTGTCTGTCCATGCACCCACAGAGGTGCCCTCACATCTGGGCAGAATGTTCCATGCCAGTCCCAGGCTCTGCTGAGATAACACCTTGCCTTCCCTCTCCCAAGTGTGAGGTCTGAACCAAAAATTGCAATGAAAATCACAAAATCATAGATTTGTTAAGGTTGAAAAAGACCTCTAGGATCATTGAGTCCAACCATTAAATAAACCTGACTGGTAAAAGCACCTGGTGAGCGATTACCTTTCAGATTATTTTCATCCCAGAACCCAACATCTCCATATTCCATACTACAGTGTGGCTAAACATTTGCATTGTTGTTTTTAAATTTGCTTGTCTCCTATCTATAGTGTGATTTTGTTCCTTCCTGCCCATAGTTTCAGCTTTCTGAGTTCTTGTAATTCCCTGGTGTCATCAGGAATTTTTATACAATCCAGTTAGGCATCATCTGTACATTTGGTAACATGGAATTAATTAATTCCATGGGTCATTAATACATGTTTTGAATAAAGATCAGAAGTGCACTCAAACTAAAGTAAAGTCTCTGACCAATTTTTGTGTATTCCAGATCTAACCTCAAGCCTTGCCCTCACACGTATCTCTTCAATCACAGTATCCTGACAGATTCCTCCCTGCAGCTGCCTATACTGGGACTGTACCATTCATGGATGTTTTCCTTAATCCCAGCTGGTAATATGTAGTCACTCATTTCTGTCTGTACAAAGCCTATCTGGACTGCTCTTTATGTGAAATGTTGCCTGATGAGACAGTGGCATCAAAGGACTCAGTAAATCCAAATCTATTTAGTACGCTGTATTTGTCTGCTGTGACTTGTTCTTTTGACTGTGTGTTTACAGAATGACTT
>NW_005054348.1:5023681-5037769 GCF_000277835.1 Geospiza fortis | reverse complement strand
TGGCAGGAGCAAAGCACAAGATCGCCCACCTGCTGCTCTGCCTCTACCAGCTTTGAAGCTGAAACCAGGAGAAGGAGCAGGGAGACCACCAAGGCCAGGCACCAGGGCTGGAAATGCCCCTCTTGGGCTGCAGGGCTGGTCACAGCACACAGCAGCCACCCCCATGCGTGACCTCCCACCCCTCCTGCCAGCCCAGAACCCCTTACCTTGTCCCACAAAATTGTTCTGTCCCAGCTTATTTACAGTCCTTGAGGACAGAGGCTGTGTCCTGTGGTCTGTAATAAAGCTGGGTTTATTGTTCATTTCAGCTCTGAATTACAATTTTCTCGGAGCCCTTGGCAGCCATACTCAATTCCCTAGAGGTCTTTGCACATTATATTGGAAGTATAAAAGCCAGCATAATTTCTTTTCTTTTAACCAAGGTAGATGCAATCTACTAACTTCAGTGTGTGCTGTAGTCCTCAGTAAATACCACCAAGACATTATTTCCAGCAGTATTGCACTCCTAGCTAATCCACATTGATACTGATTTTTCAGTGTAAAGATTATCTTGCACAGTAAATGTCGTAAATGTTGTTGTCTTTGATGATTAAATCCACATACTGTTCAACTTAGCTCTTCCCTTAAGAGGTCTGATTTTCCGTGGCCAGATTTCTCATTTCTTGGCATTTATGTCCTACCACTGGTCGAGCTCAGTGGGAATGGAAGGTCCTTGCTGACCTGCAGAGCAAAATCCTCATTTAAGGTTGCAAGTTGTTTCTCATTATTGAAATTACTACAGCTGTCCTTTCTAAGTTTCTGAGTTCACTATACCCTGTGATTTGACTTGAACACGCAGAGCATACGATTCCCTCAAACCAGACAGTACTAAAAAATGGACAAGATATATATTTTTATTCACATTAGACCCATTAATTTACATAGATTATTTCAGGATAAGGAATAAGGAAACTGATGAGCAAAGAGAATTTTTTGAGATTATGAAGACCATTATTTAGGGACTTGAATTTCTCCCAGTAGGACTCTTTCAGATTGGAAGTAGGAACAGTGTCATGGCACTACAGAGAACCTACCTTTGCTGTGACTCATACTGGCTTCCTTTGGAATACAAGGAGAAGAGCAGACTGCAGAATGTGACTTGCTTTTATTCTCCTACAGGCTGGGGCTGAAGACAAGAACAGAAAAGGATGTGGGATCCTGGGCCTGTCTGGCAGCAGGATTTTTGGGGAATGAAGAGGACTAGATCACTGTTGACAAGTCCTTGTAGATTTTTATGAATCTTGTTAACTCTTAAATTTTTAGAAGTTTTTTAGAGGTTTCTTTATTTCTTCTTTCTATAGTGCTCTTTAAGAAGTTGAAGATGACTGGTCTATATGCTCTTTTTTCTCCTGTTTTTATTATCAGAAAAACCTTTGCCCAGTTTTTTGATATCTCATCTATGTTTTTCAGGTGCTCCCAAATCAGAAGTGGCTCTCAGTTTAATACAGAAAATACTTCAAAGCTTTTAGGATAAAGCACAGCAGCCTTGGCCAAATAGAAAGCCAAAGTAATTTACCAAAGTATTATCTCATCCACCCCTTCTCCAGTTCAAGCTTGCAGTTGTGTTTACTGCATGGAAGTTGATTTTTTCTTTGTTAGTGCACACAAAAGACGCCTTAATGCACCATCTTTCTTGACACTATTTGTCAGTAATTAATCCTTCTATGGAATAATTTACCTGGTCTCCCTTTTACAATTAATGTGGTCTTTATTAACTTTATGCACTAAATCTGGAATAGGTTCCCTGTTCTGTTTATCACAACTTTCTGAATAAGAAATGGCCACCAACTACTTCCAAAAGCTTTTAGGCTGCTCCACATCGATTCCCAAGAAAATCCTAAAAAATTTAAATCCCCCACAACAGTAATGTCTGGTATTATGGATAATTTTGTCAGCTCCTAGTAAGTTCATCTACATGATTTTCCTTGCTTGGCAGCAATGTCTGCCTTCTACTGTGACCATGTCTTTTCACCAAACTTTGGTCAAATGTTTCACCATCAGCTGCTGGTAAGATCCTTCCCTCCCCGAGCTCAGCACACAGCTCCATAGACAATGCTGTGAGTGAAGTCTGGTTTCACAGGGCCACAGAGTGATTTAAGTGAGAAGAGATTTTTGGAGTCTCTATGCAACAGCCAGGGCCAAGCAGGACTTGAAGGCTAGGACAAGCAAGACTTGAAGGCTAGACCAAGCCCTCATGGCCCGTTCTAGCTGAGGTTTGAAGTCCTCTGTGGATGCAGAATGCACAGCATCTGTGCCTGCCTGTTGCCTCCATGAAAATCTTTTCCTACAGATCTATTTCTGACAGTTGTTTAAAACTGGTGAATAGGAATATATCAGCTAGAAACAAAGATTTCCTGGTGTCTGGAAAAAAAAAAAAGGATAAGTCCTTCCTCCCACTCCCTTACATTGCTTCTCTGAAGTCTGCTGGGAGCTGAGCTCATGCTATGGCTTTTCTCTCTATCAAATCCCTTATGGGCTTTTCATACTGAGTCTCCCTTGGACAGCACACAGTTGTCCTGAAGTGCAGATAAAATTTATCATCACAGTCACCTTTGTTCTATTCCCCTCTCTGCAAAGTTTTGTTCCAGTGCAGCAGCAGCTTCACAGACTTCCAAGGGACAGGTAAACATCTGTACACACACACACACACACACACACACACACAAACACATGCACACACACACACAAACACATTCACAAACACCCATGTGCATAGAAATATCTGCAGAAAACAACTGGGTTCTTATTTTCCTACAATTTCTGGCTAAAAATTTTTCACTTGGAGATGGGATGATCCCTGGCAGGCAGAAGATTGCTGGTGACTCATGTGGACAGACCCACTTGCAGCAGCATAGTCCTGTCACCAGGAGAGCTCATTTCAGTCAGAGCAGTGCAGTGTGGAGATGGTGTGATGCCTGAAGGCACAGGCAGGAGCCAGTGACAATCATAAGCCCAGGAAGAGCCAGGCAGTAGACACCCCTTGGGGCACTGCCTGGCCCCTGCTGAGGCCAGCAGCAACATCATTTTTTCTGCAGCTCCTAGCTTGACCCTAAAAGTGAGGAGAGCAAAAAAAACATCTTTGCCCTCAATTTGCTCACCTGTACAGGGAAAACACCTGGGTGGAGGGGTCTGCCCTCCTCACCAAACCCAAAATAACATGTAGGCTGAACATTTCTGAGGAAAGGAGAATTATTTTTCTGCTCAGCAGAGCAAAAGCAGGGCACAAACTAGCTCTCTGCAAGCAGAGACAGGCACTGTACTCATTGGATAATCTACTGCAAATTATTTGCCCAGCTCTATTAATTAATGCTGTGAAGCACTTGGAGGGTTAAATGCCCTTGAGCCATCATTCACCTAAGCTTTGCCCCTGAACTGACATCAATGAAAAATTCCTAATGGTGGTGGTAGCAGCAGCAGCAGCAGCAGCAGAAGCACTGAATTTTCAGACCCTCCTGAGGCAAGAAAACATGATTTTTCCCTTCATTTTATGGTCTGTTGAATCTTCTGGTTTTCTTGTTATATAGCAGGAATAATGTTCATGGCCTTGGAGTATTCTTGTGGCTTTCCAAATGCCTCGGATTAAATTTGGCATCTTCCACACGCACAAAAATTTACTGCCTCGTATACTCTTTCACTGTGAATGCTGTCCCTTCCCCAGTTCTGTGGAGGGGTCCTGGAGACAAACAATGGTCCCGTGGAGCTGTTTCTCAGCTGGTGAGAAGCCCTGCCTGGTGCCTCAGCAGACAGTGATCACACAAGAAGACAGCTCCTGATGGGGAGGAGAGGTCAGCCCAGACCTTTAACATTGGCCTGAGCCCCAAACACTCATCTCAGAAAATAAATAAGAAAACATAATAAGATGCACACACAGGCCCTTTGTTACCAAGCCCAAACCCCAACAAGCAAGAATAAGCTTTGTGAGCAGGGCGGTCTCCACAGTGAAAGGCGCCCAAGGGCAGGCGGCGGGGATGGGAATTTTCTGGCTGGTGGTGCCTACTCTCCGTCTGGGGCTCAGCAGGATGGCCTGGGGTCAGGTCTTCATGTCTGAACCTCTCTTAGGGCTGGTGTTTGGTTTACCAATTCTTGAGAGAGAACATACTTCTATTGCAAAGAAAAGAAATGCACCCAGGCCACTCCAGATGTGGGGGCTCCTGCCTGTGACCCTCATGGACCAAGATTCAGACTCCTGAGTTCAATTTTCCTCCTTAGAAATTATATATGGTCAGAGAAGCACATGAACTGCAGCTTCAGGCTGCTCTGAAGCCAAAAGGAAAGACAGGGCAGAGCTCTGGCAGTCCTTTTCTCCTTGCATAGCTCCTGCAAAAGGACTGTGGATCATCCTACTGCCATTGCTGTTTCTTGCACAGAAATATGTGGAGGCTGTGGCTGTTTGGCTACCCTACATCATGCCAGTGCTTCCAACTTGGAGTCAAAATACTTGAAACAAACAACGGGTGAAAAGAACACCTGTGGGACCAAGGAGGACCTGCCCAGTGCACTGCCATGGGGTGGCAGCAAATCTGCTGCCTTGAAAACCCAGGCTGTGTTCACAGGAACACCTTGAAGGTCCATAGTCCCAATGGAGCCCATGACATTCTTCTGTGCATGAAGCCCATGTTTCAGAGCCCTTTTGGATGCTCCAAAATCCATAGGGCTCTCCATAGCATCATACAATTCTTCATGTAAGGCCATTGCCCAGGCTGCATTGACACACTTCAGAGAAGATCTGGTCTGCAGCATCTTCAAGGCAGTAAAATTATGGCCCTGAGCTAAATGGTAGGCTGAGTCAAAGTCCAAATCTATAGGCAGACAGAGAACAGCTGCCAGCAGCTTTCTGCCATAGACCACGATAGTGTATGTGATACAGGTCACTGACATAGCTATATCAGATCAGATAAATGCCTAAAAATCTCCTTTTTGTATATATTTTTAGCTTTTTGTTTTTCTTATGAAGCATCTGAAATTAAGGGTGATCCACAACCCAGCTAGTGCTTTGCATTAGACCAATCCCATTTGGGCAGATTGCAAAGAGGAATAAACCAGATGATTTAATTTCCAGATTGGAATCAGGTCAGATAACTATCACCTCCCTTCCTTTGCCTGACCTCCATCAACTCCCAGCTCCACTGTCAGCTCCTGCAGTGACAAGCAGTGTCCTTCACATGTTGCTGAGACATGTGAAACGGCAGGGAAAGGCTTCCTGCCATGGCCTCAGTTCCCATTTCCAGGTGCAGTACCCAGCGAGGATGGAGGAAGGCACACCGCGCCTCGCCTTTCCTCAGCGCCCTGCCCAAGGTCGCTGCTGCCAAACCCTGCAAATGCTCCCATCGGATGCGTAAAGGGAAAACCGACCTCTCCCTGACCTTCAGCCACGTGCAAAGTAACTGGGGCAGTCTGGGGCTGCACCTGGAGGTGCAACTGGGCATCCAACAAGGAAGCAAAGCCCTGGATTGGTGCTGACCATTGCTGGCACTAGGCTGGGACCAAAGAGGGCTATCAGGTTTGCCAGGAGCGAACAGAGAAGCACCAAATCATGTGTGCAGTGGCTGTGGATGCAATCACCTGGATTGACTGGGAAACTGAGGGCACACAGAGGCTGTGGGAAGGATGAGGGATGCCTGCAGAGAGCATCCATCTCAGTGACTCAGGACATCTACTGCTACTCATGTTCACATCTCAGCTGGCTGAGGAGTACAGAGCGCACCTGGGTGGCAGCCATGTTAATCAAGATGTTCTGTCTTGGAGCCAAGTCACCTGAGTGGAGGTAGGGAAAAGACAACAGTGGCTGTGGATGGTGCTAAAGGGGAGAGGAGGGGAGGAGATGGATGGATGGAAGGAAAAGAAAAATGTGAGGAAGAAAGAAAGAAAAATACATGTAAATTTTTTGTGACCAAAAAAAACAAAGCAGTTCTCACTGATGCATGTCACTTACGCATGTAAAATATGCAGCATCTCCTAGGCCAATAAATATTAAGTATGTTATACCTGACAACATGGATGAGAAAACAGGAATATTTTTCTCTCTGGAGAAATCTGGATTAAGTTCCTATGCTGGTGGAGAACTGCAGAGGGATTTTCTTTCTCTGTGCAGAGCCTATGCTTTACAGAAGGTTCATTTGATCCCTTTCCTGCCTCAAGGACACCAAGTTCATCCTGGCACCAGGGGCTGCTCTAAGCCTGGGCCCAGGTCTGAGCCGGGAGGTGCAGGGATTCATGCAATGGGTGTGTCCACATTTGCTCCCTGCTGTGACTCAGGGCCTTTAGCAGAAGCAGCTGTTGCCAGATGTGTTACCACTGTGTATCCCTGCCGAGGTTGATTTCCCTCTGCCCTGCTCTCCACACAAATGTCCACAGGAAACACTCATCCTGGGCATGGACCCCTCCAGCGTGCACAGGCTGCCAGTGTGTCCTCACAGACTTCCTCACAGTGATAGGGGTGTCACTGGGGACACACCAGAAACAGCATCTCAGAAGCTGATGTAACCACACTGCTTCATGGACCTTCATTTCTGCTGCACGAAAAGTTCCCCTCCCACTAACCACCTCTTACGGAGGTTCACCTTCCATTCTCCTCTTTATTTTGCAGCCTTCTGTGCTTTCCCAACACTCCTGCCTTTTTCCTTTGCTCTGCCAAGCTATCATGGCCAGTGTTGGCTGCCATGCAGAGGTGAAAGGTGACTGGTCTGCAGGGGGTTGGCCTGAGCTCTCTTGGTCCCAGCAGCAGCAGGGCCAGAGCTGCAGCCCCACTCCAACCCAGCAATGTTCTCACCTGGGCAGCCTGAGCCCTCAGAGCCTGGCCAGCAGCTCCAGCCCAGCCAGGAGAGGAGAGACATCTGAATCTCCTCAAGCTGCTCTCACTTGCACACAAGGCTGGTGAGTATGTGTGTGTTCATTCTAGGAGGGGATCGATTAATTAGGTGATGATGGGAGCAAGAAAGCTCTCATGGCTCTGGGTCGGCCCCCTACCAGATTTTACAGGCATTTTGTGAACACTTCTTTTAGCTCAGTGGGCACAGCTTTTATGCAAACAAATACAGTTAGGCTTAGTTATTGTTTGGTGTGATGGGAGCCTGGGATTGTTGGGTATTTTGGTTTTGCTTTTGTTTTCTTAAAAGTATTGTTTCTATTTGTCATTAAGGCTCACTTTCTCATCTATCTTTGCAGGAGTTTATTCTTTTTTGACATTTGCCAGTTGCATGTAGCCAGAGCCCTCTTCTCTGGCCTGAAAAGGCATCTAAGGCCAACTGGGGTTTTTTGTATGTTCTTTTTTGTTTTTCTTTTTCTTTTCAGAGAAGACAACCAGAAAAGATGGGGGAGAAGAAGGGGGGGATTGCTTGTAAAGAAAGACAAACATATAATTAGCAAAAATAAATACATCATTATTTGATGGTTTTCATGCATGTTACTGTTTCGACTGCTCATGAATTGGTTCATCCAGATTGTAAAATATTCATATTTATATGTTACTCTGAAAGAGATGTGATGCCCTGGAGAGGCTAATTCTTGGTTTGCAGATTGTTTACAAGCTGTCAATTGCAATTTGAATATATTTGCAATTCATAGGGTTGATAAATAACGTAAGTCACATGGCATGGTTTCTGCTTCTGAGCTGTGCTACACCCCTGCGTAAGTAACACTAAGGTAGGCGAGCATTTGTCTCCCCATCTGCCTCTCAAATCACACATTTAATGGAGCAAGCAAACATAATACCCCAGAGTACCTC
Source organism: Geospiza fortis (assembly GCF_000277835.1). NCBI lineage: Eukaryota > Metazoa > Chordata > Aves > Passeriformes > Thraupidae > Geospiza > Geospiza fortis. The sequence goes on along the minus strand of NW_005054348.1, from coordinate 5,030,007 downwards.
TGGGATCTCATCATAGTATTCTCTCCTGCCTGACTCCCTGGAAAGCTCCGTTCCCATGGCATTGTGTGTGGCCACCTTTCGCCGTGCCCCGTCTCAGCTACAGCTCACACAGGATCAGGACGAGTATTCTGTGTTTGCTCTCTCAGGAGCCCAGCACGCTGTGGGACAGCCAGACAGAAAGGACTGAAAGGGAAACTATGCCACAGTGACTGCCAGCTTTGTGTGGAACAGGGTGACTGAGAACCTGGCAGTTCTGCTTCATTATTCCAGACTTGTGGGGGTGACTCTCTTCTTCAAGGGATGAATAATCCAATTATCAACACCATACTATTTTCAAATTGCATTTTATAATAAAAATATGAAATACAGCATTCTGTCTCCTATCTTTCCCTCTATATTTAAAGTGAACTTTTTTAAGGGCTTCATAAATGAAGAGAAAATTTTTGAATATTCCTAGGTGGTGAGATTATTATTATTTCAAGCAGTATGACTGCTTTTCATTTGTTTCTCCTTGTTACCAATTTTGTTTTTTGGAATCGATCCCTTTACTCACAAAGACTTATACTAGAAAGTCTTTTCACTTTATCTCCTGGTATAAACAAAAACCTGTCTCTTGTTCTTCTCCTAAAATCATGGTACTAAATTGCATTGTGTGTGTCTTGCATGTACATAAATATGCATAGCCACTCTGAGTGTCATAAAACAATATTTCCAATTAGATGTATTGCTCTGCCTCTGCAGTTGCTTGTGGCAATTCTCTCCTTACATTTGAAATCTTTTCCTAATTCTCAATACAAATCTCTTTTCTCTAATGTACCCTCATTATTTCTTATTCTCTGCTCTCTAAAACACACATTATTTCCTCTGTGGCAGCCTTTTGTATATTTGTGTTTTCTCAACTTTCGTGTCTTCTGAGTCTCACCTCATTTTGACTGATCTTTCCTGATAGATGACATTTTACTCCCATACCCTCCTTGGCGTTCTTCTGGACTGTTTTTAGATGGTTGGCATCTGTCTTGAAGTCCAGTCTACAAGACTCAACTCTGTATCAATCAGGACTGTGTACTGTCTTTTACTGTAGAGATGTTTTTCTTTCAGCTTGTATTTGTACAGAAAATCCTTTCAAATAACACTTACTTGCCTTTGTCATTACTGAACTGTAACTATTTTTCTTCAGATGATTTAGCCAATTTCTTGTGTCTAGTTTTAGGAGGAACTGATTGTTTTTTAGGGTACCTGGATCACACAGTTTTTTGTTGCTGTCGTGAATCTTCTCTGGCTGGACTCTGGTCTCTATGTGGTTTTGGGCATCAGTCAGGTTAAAACATGCTGGGAGGGATCATGATTTTGGGGTACCCTGAGGACACCCACCCTGGGTCTTGAGAGGGAGGGTGGGAGACTAACAGAAAACAACTACTCAAATCCCAAAGCCAACAAACTGTCTAAAACTGGAGCTATTCCTGCCATAGGAGAATTACTTACTACAATTTGTGGTGCCAGAGCACTTATTTCAATAGCAAGTGTTCTGTGTGGACACAGAACATTTTCAAGAAAAGTAACCAGTTTGATACAATATCTTCATGTAGACCATGCCCAAGTCTTTCCCACTCCTTTTATGAAGCTCTTTGAACTGTGTCAACCCACTATTAGTGTTTGCCATGTGCACAGAGCCAATTGTTACCCTGAGGAATGGGACAGATGATGACATGCTTAGATAGTAATGCTTTAAATTAAGATTCCTGAATATGCCTCTGATGTATAGAGGTTAATTAAGAAGCTATTGTGAGCTGAATTAATACCATTTGCTTATTGAAAACATAAGTCATGAGAATTAACAACAAAGTCATAAATATGTTTCCCTAAGGGCCAGATCCCTCAGCTCTTACTTATTTGAGCAGTCTTTACTCATGTGAGTAGACCCACTGAATTAATTGAGTCTACATGTATGAGTTAATTTATCTATATGACTAAGAAGTTGCATTGTTGGGTCCCACACAAGCATTAATCTGAAATGAATATGTTTTTAATGATAAATTGGTATTTAGATGGACTATAATGATTGTTTACATCCAAGCCTTGTCTTAATAAGGCTGGTTTAGCTTGCCAAGTAAATAAATCCAGCCTTTTCTTAATAATCAAGTGACGGAGATCCAACAATTACCAATTAAAAGCAGAATTCTGACATAGACTAAAAGCAAGTGTGAGGTTTCATTAGGTCCATTAGCAATGAATACATTTTTACAGATAGCTGAATGAAAAGCTGGCACATCTTGACCACCAAATTCAATGTCATGATCCCTGAGCCATTTCTGAGTGATTTTGCTCCAGAACCAAAAGCAGGGTGAGAGGAAAGGATGCTTAGTTGGGAGGGCAATTATCCAGTTCATCCTGCTGTTGCAACCCAAGATGGTCACGCTCTGTAGTATTGCACTTTAGCATGTAAAAATACCATATCCCACACTGCTACATCAGGGATCTCCTGCTCACTAGCACAACTTTTTCCTGTAGGCTAGCTAAGAGTCACTGAACTCCCAGTTCCTAAGCCAAGAGCTGAAATCCTCCTCTGGTACTGTGAACAGGAAGAGATTGCTCCGCTGTGGTTGGTTTATCCCGAGTCTGCTGACCAGCACTGAATAATCCAATGGTGATGGTGCAGGAGGGAGCGGAAGACTCCATCTTCTGAAAGATCATCTTGGACTAACTCGCTTCCATCTGTTCCACTGATAAAAAGCCTCTGAGGGAGTGCTTCAGTGTTCACAGAGAGCAAATGGTGCAAACAGAGATGCTGTTCCCTTCCCTGTGGTGAGATGCAACCACAATCCACAGTGAGCGACCAGGACTGAGTGACTCCTAAGCAGAGTAGTTCTGCCATCAACTGATCCTTAAAGTCCCATGAAACTTCCCTTTCTATCTTTCTGGGACCAGACACAGCAGCAGCTTCCTTTATCCCTCCAGCTGCACTTGAGCGTTGTGTCAGTGGAGACCTTTTTGGTAAAAAAAAATAGTGAGACTTTCCTCCTCCTTTAGCTCAGTCAGTTTGGGGGAGAGGGAGGAAAAAAAAAAACCCAGCCCTACTGGATGTCGACAGAAACAGTTTAAATGGCTGTCAACAGCCGGAATATTTTCCTTTCTTTTTCTCCTCCCTGACTCTGTGCATTTTCTCGAAGTTTATCTTGAAATCCTTTAATGCTGCAGCCCTTTCTCCCCTTTTCAGTGCTAACAACTGCTGAGGGTGCAGAGGGAGAGGTTTCCTCCAAACTAGAAGGAAGAACCACAAAGCATTTCCAGAGGCTCTCTCCTTCAAGACTTCCAGCCCAGGGTCAGATTTCTTGGAAGAAGTTGTAGAAATTCATGATAAGGCCTCATTTAAAGACTAAAATAATTTAAAGCTAATTTACCTCAAACCTTTTGCAAATTAACCACTGGAAATTGATGTCAACACACACTTTGACATTTGATTTTCTGCATTGGGAAAAGAAATAGAATTTATTGCTGCACTTTTTTATTTTCTGACATCCTTTAAATCCTTCAAGTCACCCACCTAAGGGATACAAACACAATAAGAAAAAGCTAAACAATTCCTACCTGATTTAAAAGCATCTGCGATAAAAGGGAGAGGTGTGATTTGGAGGAGAGACTGCTTACTGCCAGACCTTTGTGGCATCTATTTACTAATTCCCAAAACTTATTTGCATTGCAAACACTTTCTTTTCCCACCCCACATCAGGAGTAAGTAATAAAAATAATAAATTGATGCAGCAAATTAAATAACAGGAACAAAAGCTTCCTACATGGCCTGGGAAGCTCTAGTATGTTCTAGGATTAATATCAAAGAGCTTAATTTTTCTTTTCTCTCTCTCTTTTTTTTTTAATTGTCAGCTGTCACCCACAAAAATCTGGACAGATGTAGAATGTGTCTTGCCTGCTCCCTCTGTACAGCTCCAGAGTCATTTTGGTGGCCCCCAGAACTGTCACCTCCTTCTGGGAGCTGATGAGGTAGAAGTTAATGACAGCAGTTAATGTGTCGGATCATCAGGTCACGCTGCCTCTGCTCCCCCTTCAAACCCCTTCAGAGCAAGTAAACAGAGCGGGCTGTAGACTGGAAATGTGTCCTCTGGTACTTCCCAACACAAACAGTATGGGATGGAAAAACAGGCTGTTTATCCTCAGAGTGTTAGCAGATGGCAGCTCCTTCCTGCTCCTGCCCTCTGCTGCGAGCCAAACTCCCCGGAGCATCCCCTGAGGCACTGCTGGAGATGGACATTGTCCAAAGCCACCCGAAGGACATGCACCACCCAAAGGTCTGGATCCCACAGACTGCTCTCAGGGGCTCATTCCTGGCTGAGAGGGAAAGGGCACTCAGGGGTTACCTGTATATGCACCCACTCTAGGTAGGACATTGCACAGATGCACCTTGCTGCTACAAAACAGCACATCTGGACTTTCCCTAGATTTCATTTCTGTCCTGTTCCAGGTGGCACCAAATGCCCTCCTGCCCACCCAGAACCCCAGAAGCCATTTCTGAGAGGAGAGAGACAAGAGAAGAGGTGGACATGACCTTCCCTACACACTTCTGCTGCATCTCTGGAGCCCACAGGTCCATGGCCTCTTCCCAAGCCAGCTAATCAAGCTGCCAAGTCCTCTGGGGACACTTGCTGCCTCTCTCTTGTCAGGGACTGCTGCCAGCCTCAGATCTCTCAGCTAGGCTGTTTGGGGGAGCACTTCTCTACTCAGCGCCTTCAGTGATTTGTTACACTTCAAATTTTCCACCATATATATGTAAGGCTTAGATACACAGTCAAAGCATGAGAATTTCTGATTTTACCTGGGGACTCCAAGTGTCTTGTGTTGTAAAGGTGGGGATGGAAGAGTGTACAAGTTAGGGCCCCCTAATAAGGTAAAGAGAGAACAACAAAAGAGAAGATTGCTGCCCTGCTGAGAGCCTTGACACCTAAACATTCACAGGGATCACTGTCTTCTTCTTGTTCTCTGACAGAGACCTGAGCAGGAGTTCAGGGAGGGCATGGCTGGATGAGAACTGCAGCCTGCACTTGCAGAGTGCCATGCTGTGCTCTGACCTCACAAGTGGGCATCATGCCACCTCACTTCAGACATCCCATCTTCCTCCAAGAATAGTCACTCTTTTTACTGTCAAAGGATGGAAACATGCTTTTGTACAGGGTTACTCATCTAACATACCTTAGATACCTTAGATAGGAAGAGGTGAGTTGTGGCAAACCTCTTGCAGAGTCCTAGCTAGAAAGTAGATGCCTGGTTGAAACTAATGCCAAGCCCACCTATGTGGTTTACCTAATCCTGACAAGCCATAACAGGATTCAGAGGCTGCATCTTACTCAAGAGGAAGTGATGGCTCCTGAAAACCATGCATGTTTCTTCAGAAACACGCAGCTCATTTGCTTTTCAGTGTCAAAGTCACAGTTACTCACTCAGACTACAGCAGTGTGTCACCCCTCAGTAATGCACTTCCCCTTAGACACTTGGAGGGCATCCTGCCCTGCTCCTGGCTCCCTACAGCACACCTGACTGTGCCACAACCGCTCTGTGGCTGTTCTCTGTCTCAACACCCTGTCAGAGGAGGGCAGCATAAAATCCCTCACAGGCATATTTTAGATGTGTAATGTTGATATGCTTAATAAAACATATCAGCACATTTAAAAAGTTATTTCTAAAATTTAAGCCCGTGAGTCAAAAAATACCAAGGAGTGGAAAGTGTCCCACTTGCCAAACAAGGACCAGCCCACATATGAAAGCCAGTGAAGGAAATGGGCAGCAGCCAGTGGCACAGCAGGAGTTGGTTTTCCCCTGTCCTCTCTTGTATTCCAATGCTTGTAAAATTCTAAACTCCAGTGGGAAGCACAGAGGAGAACATGCATGTCAGTATACAATGGAAGGGGGTGTGTGGTGTGTGTGCATGATTTTCACAGCATTTAGGTTCATGCCAAACTTTTCATGGAGCCTTGACACCAGCCTAACTTGAACAATTTATAGTAGAGCTGAAACTTCCTTCGAGGTCTCTCAGATCATAAGATAACTCCTGGAGTGTTTCTGAGAATTTAAAAAGAGCAAAACCTGCCCTCCCTCCATCTGGTATACACACACCCTGATGCCAACCAACTTAACTGCACATGACAGAGTCTGGTTGTCCTGTCCACAGTTATGGTGGCTAACATCACTTACTAAGCAGAGTGTAACAGGAGGGTCACAAAGGAATTCTGAAGTTTTCTGGACACAGGAGGGATGGGTGTGAGGCCAAGGCAGGTCTCAGCTTGCTATGCACAAGCTCGCAGCTGCAGACCTGCGGCATT
>NW_005054348.1:4986483-5023641 GCF_000277835.1 Geospiza fortis | reverse complement strand
CAGTGTCCTCCTTAACAGCAAACCTCATAAATGCCAGCTGCACTGCCTCCAAGCCAGGAGTTTCAGTGTCAGCCTTCATCAGCTCTTCAGCCTGTCTGTCACAGTATGGTGCAGCTGAAGCATCGACCTCATCGCTGGTGCTAACTGGGTCATTTATTCCACTACATCAGTTTGTGCGGCTGAGTATAGGAAACACTGCACTAAAGGTAGAGGATGCGGTGCTTCTTTGCTAACCTTCCAAGGCCATATCAAAATATCAGGGGAGACAGAGAGCAGAAGCAGCAGCAAACACCTCAGGGTGTCTCCTGGGGCAGCAGAGACATATATTTATATAACGAACACAATTCAAATCAATCAAAGTGCTTGCATAAGTTGGGGTGTGATTTTTGCAAATACGAGAATTACAAGAGCAAACTAGAATTAGGTCAGCAGTAGAAGTTTTAGGGGTTTTTTTGTATTATTATTTTGCCTGAGAAAATACAGAGAAATCTCTTTCCTTTAAGGCCATGAAGGGTGAGCAACTTAGTGGAGTCAAGAATTCACGGGTGACCACAGCTCTGTGGACCTTCCCATTTAGCACTGGGAAGATGTTATGCTAATTCAAAATAGAATACAAGTAGCCATAATAGATACAGAAGTGCTTCCTAAGTAAAGATATAACCCTTGTCACTTTGCAATAGCTCATGTGAATGAACCCTACAAATTCATTTCACGGACTAACATGGAATAGCTGAAGTGAGAAGGGACTCATGGAGACTGCCTAATCCAACCCTCTCTTCAAATCAGCCCAGCTAGAGCAGGTTATGAGGACTGTATCCTGTCACATTTCTCATATGTTCAAGAATGCAGACTGCAAAACCTCCCTGGGCAACTGTGACATGGTTTGAGTATAGTAACTACAAAAACTTTTTCTTACATTTAAATGAAATTTCCATTATGTCAATTTGTCCATTAACTCTTGTGCCATCACTGGACACCACTGAGAAATCTGGCTCCTTATTTGCTCCTCCCCTCAGATATCTATGCACATTGATAGGATCAGCCCTCTGAGCTTTTCCTTCTCCAGGCTGAGCAGTCCCAGGATCACTCTCTGTATTTACACCACTGATGATTGGCCTCCAGTAGTATTTCATGCCGCTGATAACAGCCTGCTGAGCCAAGCAATTCAGCCACTTCTCAATCCACCGCAATCTCCATTTATCTAGTCCATAATTCATCAGTTTTTCTCTGAGGATTTTACAGCAGTGAGTGTTGAAAGCCTTACTGAGGTCAAGATAAACAACTTTTACCACTCTTAATTCACCCACCAAGATAGTCCTCTCATTAGAGAAGGCTATTAGATTGGCCAAACACAGTTTCGCTGTTCCAAATTTGTGTTAACCACTCTTAGTCACCTACTTGTCCTCAATATTTGAAAATGACTTCCAGGAATATTCACTTCATCCACTTCTCAGGGATCAAGGTAAGGTTGACAATCCATTAGTTTCTGGATCCTCCTCCTTGCCCTTCTTTGAGGGACATTTGCCTTCTTTCCATCATTAGGAACCTCCCCCAGCCACCAGGGAAGTTCAAAGGCAGCCAAGATTGGCCTTATTATGATGTTGGCCTTTTCCTTTTGTGGACAATGTATCTACAGAAGCCTGTCCTATATTGTTTCATGTACCTCACCACATCAAATTCCACACAGTCCTTGGCTGTTCTAACCCAACCCCTACATGCACAGCCTCTCTGTATTCCTGTTGGGTCACCTGATCCTGCTTCTACAACTTGTGCAGTTCCTTTTTCTGTCTCAGTTTTGTCAGGAGCTTCTTGGCCATCCATGCAGACCTCCTGCCATATTTGCCTGACTTTCTGCCACTGCTGTGGACCATTCCTGAGTCTGGAGGAGATCATGCTTGAAAATCAACCAGATCTCCTGGACCTCTCTCCTCTCCAGTGCTGTCTCCCATGGGCTTCCTCCAAGCAGATCCCTGAAGAGGCCAAAGTCTCTTCTCTTAAAGCCAAGGATGATGATCCTGATTTTGATTCTGCTGCCTCTTCTCAGAATCCTGAACACCACCATCCCATGATCACTGCGGTCAAGCCTGTCCCAAATCTTCACATCCTTCATAATTGTTTGTAGGTACAAGGCCCATCTCCCATGGTCCCCTTGTGATTGCTCCTCAATCACATGTGTCATGAATTTATCATCACTGCACTCCAGAAAACTGCTGGATTCTTGTGTACTGTTGTGTTTTCACCCCAGCAGATTTCGGGTAAGCAATTACCTATGAAACTGTGGAGAAAAAACAATTGTAGGAACATCATGAAAAATTATAGATCCACAGATCAGTGAGCTAAGATGAAACATCTGCAAAGTTTTAGGGAACATGATGAACTTACACTGAACCATAAGTAAATCTGTACACAGATTCGAAGAGGTCTTGAACTACCAATAAAATTGAAATGGGAATCAGGATTGCTTTTAAGGAAAAAAGTAAAGTAGTGAGGCTGGTGATGATCTTCAAAGTTTAGTTTCATTTTCACTAATCACATTGGGTTTATGATGAGAATACTGAGAAGACCAGGATCTGAAACCTTCAGCACTATTGAAGACTGAAATTTAAGCGTTAATGTATTCACTCGATTAAGGACTTTGACTGGAAGAGAAGCTGAGGATTTAAAATAACAGGTTACATATTTCTTGAGTGTTAATCAGCTCTTAGCACCTTTAAGAAACAAGTAAACACAGTAGACAGTTCTTATTTTACTGTTTAATTCTTCTTTCTTCACATTTAGGGGAAGAGAGGTGAGGAGGTTGAGTAACTTGCAAGAACAGGTATTAGCATGTAAGAGTTACTGGCATTTCATTCAAAGCTCATTTCAGATCACACTCCTCTCTGACTATGTTTCCAGAAATCCAATTATACCTGGCATCAACACTGATAGTTTTTAAAATCTAATTACAATGGAAGGAATGTGGTACCATAAATGCCTTTTTGGAAGTGTTTGATACCTCGCCCCACAAAACTATCCTGCAGAAGTGAAATTGAAATTAATTCCAGCTTGGATAAAGACACCAAAATCTAGGAATTGTCTGTATGTTGCAAACAGCAGGTAACCAGAGATAGCAATGTCCTGAGCTGGGTATGGGTCCAGCAGGGAGCCACTAGGACTGGGTAAGATAAACCATCCATTACATCTGCAGGTTATAGTCAATTTGTGGTGGCACAAGCACCAGTGAAGGGACAGGAAAAAGCTCCAAAGGCAATCTGGCAGAGTCTGAAATGTGAGTAGTGCATAAGGAAAAGGAACCCAGATTGCACTAAAGGCACATTTCATATTTAGAGGAACAAGTATTGAGAAAAAAAAGACACAAAAAGCAGAAATATCCACAGGACTCACAAAGCACTTACTACCAATATCAGATAGTAAAAGCACTGTGTTTTGGTAGCGCAAGAGAATGATTAAAAAACCCTTACATTTTATGATGGTTTGTATGCAGAAGACCAATGTTAGGCAGAGGGGAAAATGAGAATCCCTTCATGTGCCAGGAGCAAGGCACTGCTGACATCCATCTTTGAGTTGTAATTTTAAAAGAGAGAGGAATAAGTCATGCTGCTAGAGGAAGGATTAAAGAATGATGTTATGAAAATGAGTGAAATAAAGTATCTGTGATGCAAATCAAAGTGTCCTAATATTGGATCCTTTGACACAGCTAAAATTTTGTCATGGGCTTCCTGGAAACATTCAGAAAGACAGAAAAAAGCATTCTTCTACAGGAAAGGCACTTGAGGAGGTATGGTTAAATACACTTTATACATTTCTCTGCCAAAGGCTGGATTTGAAGAGAAACTCCTCATAATTAATGGATGGATGGGTGGATGGATGGATGGATGCTGCAGAACAGATAGGATTTTAATACTGCCTAGACAGTGGCCAGCCATTGTGTCCTAAGCAGGGAGGAAAGAGAGCAGCGCTGGGGGTCATTGTTAGGTGCTCCTTTCCCAGGCACTCCCAGCATGAGCTTGTTGGAATGGGAGAGCTCATCCTCGATGTGCTGACTTCACTCAAAGAGGGCTGGTGGGACTGGGGAGAGCTGCAGGAGCATCCTCAGGCAGCAATGTGAGACCCCAGGAGTGGCTGGGGGTCCTGCCCAGGAGGGGAGGGCAGCAGGGTCACATCAAAGCCTCCATCACTGGGAGCACAGCAGGCACTGGAGCCAGAGTGCAGACCAGGGGAAGGAACTGGTCAAACCATTCATGGATCAAACCTGAGAGACGGGCAGCGGACTAATATTGAATGTACATGAGAAGCAGCCATAAAGCAGCACTATAACAGTTGTGGATCTGCAGTCTATCTAATTTTTCCCACCCCACATTCCCAAGCACCTTTCTTCTTCACAGTGCCTTTCTGAAATGAACAGTGCTCAGAGCGTTAGTTGTGTTGTTGGCATTTATCTGGGAGAATGAAATCATGACCTGATTTCCTTTTCCCAAACTTTCCTCTGCAATATAGGTCAGCAAAAGCAGCAGTTTATACTTCTGAGATAGGCACAATTTCCAACCTGGTGACTTTCACAGACAAATGACCAAAAGATCACTAACCCAAGATGATTAGCAGAAATATTTTTATATTCTAAAAGTTTCTGATAGAAGGAAAGACCAGTGAGTAAATTCCACACACTTCACACTAGCAGAAAGAAATGTGTCTTTATCACTTCATTTCCTTGCTGCCATGAGACATACTGTAATTGTCAAAAAGAATGAAAAAGTAATGCCTTGCAGCAACAATGCAAACCCCATAAAATAGGTGAAATCATTTAAAGAACAGATTGGTGAACTTGTGGAGTTACTGAGGCAGGGGGTGTATTAATAACAACATATCTAAGAAGGGAACATAAATTTTATTCCAAAACACTGCTGGAGGCTCTGAAGGATCTATCCTGCCATGAACTTCTGTTAGTTACTCATAAACATCTTGTGCTCTTCACTGACCCACTCCAGACATAAAATCCTAAAGGGTTGGTGTCAGACCAGCTCCCAGACTGCAACAGGAAGAAATGTGCCCAAGAGAGACCAGAAAAGTGGCAGAAGGCAGGACTTGGGATTTCAATGGCATACAAGATTTCACACTGGCATTTTGTATATCTCTACCTGATAGCAATCTTGCTTGATCCATACCCAACTCTCTGTACCAGAGGACTCCTACTGGAGTCATTAACCAGCTCTTGAGCTTGCTCCAGCTTAGTTTAAGAACCAATTTGCTGGTTCTTAAACTATATGCAGTGTTGGGCTTCCCCCTACAAACCTATGTTGAAAATACTCAGCTCCCCTTTACTGTTGTATGCAACCACGCTCTTCACCCTCCATCTCAGCCTTGCTTAAACTTTCCTAAAGCAAAAACATATTTGTGCAAGGGCTTAATCTGGTAGCAAAGGATTTTTGCTGCTAAATTTACCCTGGAAGCTTGTCCCAGACAGCACTGTGAAAAAATGTGCTTGGACATTGATTTTGAAAGGTTTTGATTCTTGTGGCCATTTTATTTTGCTTTAAATTGCTGGAATCCGGCTGTTTCAGTGATGGGTTTTGCCCATTTCAGCTGGATGAGTAACAATAGAATAGCCAAGGTGTTTTCTTTCCTTGCTTGCTCTGTACGAGGGCTGGGTGAGAGAAGATGAATTCCAGGCTTGTGGAAGGCAGAGGAGGCTGGCACAGAGAATTCCACTTGCCTGCAATTAGAAGGGACCAGTCTTTATTTCTTTGATTTGTTATACCAGTAACAAGAAGGGTGAATCAATTAATCCAGCCTTAGCAGTGTCACATTAAACAATATAACCATTAATTAAACCTCATTTTTCACTGTAGATTTTAGCCTGAAGTCACAGTCTGGTAACAAAAAACTCACCACAAAGCAGGGAGCAAAAATGGGTTTTCTTTTGGGATGTCTTAAGACTGCACTAAATTACACATCTGAAATGAAAATTGTGAATATAGGTTTGTATGGGAGGCATTGCCTGTAAAAACATGCTTTTAACCTGGTTCTCTGCTTTTTGCTTCTGCATCATGTTAGAAAAGATGTAAGAAAGGAGATATCTGGAAATAGGCATTGACTAATACATAACAACCATTTTATGTTTCCAGCAACACATTTTCTTACTAAAGCTCAGTGAATTGTGACTCCAGCCGTTGTGTAGTTCTTTTTTCCCAACAGAGGCTTTAAGCAAGCTTCCTTGAAGGGGAAGCTTGGGGGACCTCAGAGGAGATGTTTACCAAACTGCATTCCAAACTGTTACTGTAGTTGGTGGGAAGTCCAAGGGATTCCAAGAGGAATGCTTCACACGTGTGAGACAGTTTGGAAGAGACATGGGATCCCTGGTGGTAGGGGCAAAGCTCATTTTTCATTTGTGTCCTTATCCAATGAAGATAACAAATATGGGGAGAGGTACCTCAAAATAGTTGGAAATCCCACTGGATTTGTGGTGAAACTTCTGCAGGTTTGCTGAACAGCCTGGGCTGAGGAAGACAACAAACTAGGACACAAAGCATGATTTTGTGAGTGTTTGCAGACCCTGAGACTGAGCTGATTCTTCTAAACAATTTTTTCCCTAATGCCCCATTTTTTTGAGGTGGAGTCTTATGCATCACATCCCAAATAGTCACATTAAGTTGCTTCTTTAAAATAAAGAATGCAAAATTTTATGTAGAAATTATTTCAGCTGTAGTCGAAACATGTATTAAAGAGTTTTGGCTAGAATTATTATTAAATTTAATATTTTGGTGTCTAAAGGTGCTTTTTATTTCTTAAGTTCATCATAAGCTAAATGTTTATAGCAATATTTAAAAAGGTGTCCATAGACAACTAGAGGCTGGGGCAGGGCAGACAGTGATCATGGTCAAAGCCTGATTTTACATACTCTTTCTGTATTTTCAGTGGGTGCTTATATATCTCTGTAAGGACTACAATTCTGGCACTGAAGCAGAAAAACAAGATGAAGTCTCTAAGGAAAAGGATAGGCAACAGATTTCTTTTGCATGGATGAGAAAAATCAGTAACATTTACTATAAAATTTGCTGGATCTCATGAAGAATTCATCATTTCCATGAGGTAGATTACTAAAAAAGGCCTGAATAATAATTTCAGTATGACTAATAATAAGAATCTCCATAAAACATTTTTAGGTTTCAAGAAAGACGGAAATAAATAAAAGCCCATGCAGAAGCTGCATAAGTGGTAGACATATATCACTTCTGGTTTACACATCTTCCATACACATCCATGACCATGACAGTAATTAAATGTTGCTTTCCAAGATTCACCCACAGTTAAATGACACATCTTGAAAGAAACAGATCTTTGTGTCTCACCAAAATTACATTGGTTCTTCTTTCACTGAGAAAATAATTATGGACTTGATTAAAAGAATGTATTTTATCCCACTGTTGCTACTGTTGTCTTATATAAATGTTGTTTGGTGTTTGTTACACACCACTGAAATCAAATATTTCATTAACTCCTTATTTCCTAGCAGAACAAGCTACCTTAGAAATTTCTGAAAGCATGAAACAAGAAGGTTGTACTTTGGCATGATTTTTGCATCAGTATCCTCAGCTAAGAAGCTGACGCTGACTTCAAGGTACACACCAAGTTGATAGAAACAAATTGGTGGAAATTTGTTTCCAAAAAGAGGCATGAATGTTTCCTTAAAGCTAATCACTCACTTGTAGCTGAAAGAGTACAATAAAACATGAGAAGATAACTTATCACTTGATCTTTATGGCCATAAGCCAATACTTTGGGTTTCTTCCTCCACCAGAAAAAGAAATCACAACTATATCAACATTTCATTTCATCAGTCTTAAATTTATGTAAATTCTGAGTACCTTGAGTCTCAGGTGCTTATCTATGTAGTGAAAAAAATCTTGAAATATTGTTGAACTATTAAAATGTATTTTTCATCGGTGCACTCCCCACTTACAAATTTTAAGCTCTGTAAGGATAATGTACAATGAAAATCAAAAAGAATGACTGGATTACCTGTAGAGCTGTTCTACATTACAGTAAAGGGTTTTTTAAATAAATTCTTTGATTAGAACAAAGAGCTGCTTATAATATAACATGTTCATCCATAGATAAGTTACAAGTAAGCATTGCTGACAGTGACTGTGGTCATTAAAGTGATTCCCTTCTGTAAACATAAAATGCCAAAACAGAAGAACGGGAGAGGGATTTTGCTTCATAGGTCATTTGACCTTTCAAATTCTCGAGACAAAATTGTCTTACCTTCATTCAGACTTCTTTTGTTGAAAGAATGCCAACTTTTTGGACTACTTTAAATATTGCTGGAGAGCTGAGAAATGAAGAATGTAGTGGGGCTTATTTGGATCTGAAGAAATAGCAGATACTGAGATATTTATCAGTGTTTGTGCACACTTCAGAGGACAAATATTAGAAAATGATCCAATAATTTATCTTCAGAATATCATTATGTCAGCTTCTTTAAGCCTGTGGTATTTACTGTGTTTATTCTTACCTCAAATGAACTAATGAAGGAATATTTCCCTTGAGTAAACAAGGTTTAAATACATTAAAATAAAATGGAAAATATTGAAATTGCAGAGCTTTGGTTTTATATTGAAGTTAACTAAACTGGAGACTGTAAGTGTTTTATAAACCAATGTAAAACTCAAAAATATCTTTTAACATATTTAGATTTATGATAATCACCACTTTAAATAGTAAATATGTGCTCATATACATAATATTTTAAGTTAAACAGTTGTAGAAACATAATTTTGAAAGACATTTGCATGCCACAGTTAGAGGAATAGCCTTTCTTAAAATGTCTCTGAAAATATTGCCTTGGGGTTTTTTGAGGATACCTCTTAATTTTATGTGTGAAAGATGGTGCTTGCAATTGTTTCAGCTGGATAAGAAAGGCAGTTCTTGGTTCTTCCCCTGATCCATGTAAAACGGTAATAAGTATTGTGTCCTATTAACAGTAACACAGTCAACAATTTCTTACTTAGTGTCATGTAATACCACTTTCCAACCCAGCATCATAAGGTAGAAGAAACTTACAATGAAACATTTAAAATTCAACTTTTCTGGAACCCCTCCAGATGTCCTATAACTTACCAGCGTTTAATTTTACAGTGTCTCAGATACCCGTGTGTGATTGTTTATTTGGTTGGGGATTTCTGCAAGGAGATGAGGGATGCACATTATGCTTTCCTCTCTTGCCATTTCACTGGCAGTAACCAGCTGAGAATAAAAGGGCTTCCTCAAACCATGGGGTCTCAGGACAGCAGGACACAGCCACAGTGGTGACTGCCTGAAGAGCTGTGCCATATCTTCGACTGTTGCTGAGTTAAGAGTACATGAAAAGCCATTCAGGTAAGGGAATGGAATTTCTCCTGGAATAATCTGCCATGGTCCAGCTGGGATGTGAGAGAGTCAGTCCTGATTTCTGCCGCACCCCTGCTTCACAAATCCTTTCCTCTAAAAGTAAGGAAACCACTTCTTTAACAGTCTGTCACAGTTGCGAGCTGTGGCTCCATCAGAGGATGTAACGGTGACAAGCACAATGTGGTGAATATTTTATTCTTCTTTCCGTTTCAGCTGGAGGAACCCCCCATCCATTGCAGCACTCTTGAACATTTTTATGCTTCAAAAGTGACTTACCCCAGAACAACCAACACATGGTCCATAACTACTTCTAGAACCTTGTTTACTTCCAACAACATGTAGCTCAAGATCTCAGTGTTGAAAAATATGGGGTTTTAATAATTTTCAAGCCAGCTGCCTCTAATTGGACTTCCCAGCAGCAGGTCCTCAATAGCCAGCAGATGTTGCTACTGAGCAGCAGAAAGGCCAACACCCCTTTCCTCCAAGGCTCTGGGTAAGCCGGATCTTGGTCTGTGTCCACAAGCCCAGCCCCAAAGGTTGACCTTGAGTCATTTGTGGTTAGAGTTGCATGAAGGAAGCAGGGAATTCTGAACCCATTGAGACATGGGGAAGCTGAATGAACAGCAAAGTAGACCTTGGAACAGAAAATTCTCTTCAGTACTAGGAATTTTCTGATAGTTTGTGGCTTTAAAATTTGTGACACCACATTAGTGCTAGACCACTGATTTCAGCTAACACTCATCAGCTTTATTCTAGTGTCCAATCAGTACATTTAAGTCTGTCAGACATTCAAAGACAAATGCTCTTTTAGGCATTTTGATGAGGCCCTTTTTAAAGGCCTTTTTCATTTAAGGCCCTTTTTCAAGTAATGCCCTACAGCAGTGCATGGAGGGTCCATCTGTAAATTGTGCCACTCGGACTGGGAACTGCATGAAGAAATTACAGTTCCTCTAGAGATCATCTTTTCTCATAGAATATGTTGTAAAAAACACTCCAGGAAGTAAATTCAAAGGGACTTTCTTATCTGTTACTTTTCTGGACTCTTTATATTGTCCTTGTTAGCAGTGAGAATGATGGTTTGCATAACAAAGTCATCCTCTCCCCAGCTGAGATCACTGCACTTCAGGGGTTGTGCAGGTAGCTGCACTCAGGGAATTTCCATCTGCTGTGGAAGGGGTCAATACCATAAGATGACATCTTCATAAAGGGAAGTGATTGTGCAAACTCAATGGCTTCAATGTGAACGTTGACCTATTTTGCAAGCACAGTGTCAGCGGTGGGGAGGGGAGGAGAGGCGAAGTTTCCTAGGGAATTTTTTTTTGTTCATTTTCTATTGCTTATTTCTGCTAAAAAGCCATTGATCTGGCATCTTTTGAGAAGGAACAGGAAACTGACTCTGCAATGCAAAAAAATATTCCTGGAAAACTGAAACTTCAAAATGCAGCTCTGCCTTTTTTGCTCACATTAGTTTGTTCAAAAACTCCCCTGAGTTATCCCTGGGGAAATGAAAACACTGCAGGGAAAAAAAAATCTCGTTATCTAACTCGATTGCTACTGAAACACTTGTCAGCTCTCTGGATGGTGTTTATGGTCCCTTATTAGTCCTGTCACTGATGTATATTTTCAGAGGAGAAAGTACATCATTTAACAAGGAACTCTGAGTAACTTTAGACTAGGAAGCTCATCTACCTTCACGTTAATGCATGGACAGAAATTACTTCTGTAGTACTTGCTCTGTCCCCCAGCTAAAGCTCCACCTTGAGAAAACTGTGCTCCAGACATGCAATATAAATCCAGTTGAAAATCTTATTCCTCCCTATAAATCACAGAATCATAATATTGTTAGGTTGGAAAAGACCTTTCAAAACATTGAGTCCAACCACCAGCCAAGCATTGCCAAGACCTCCACAAACCAATCCCCTTGTCCAGATCACCAGTGAAGGTATCAAACAGAACTGTCCCTACTACTGAGCCTAGAGGGACCCCACCAGCGCCCAGGCTCCAGATGGATTTAACTCCATTCACCACCACTCTCTGGGCCCAACTCTCTGGCCAGTTTTTAACCCAGCAAACAATGCCCCTTCCAAGCCATGAAGAGCCAGTTTCTCCAGGATAATGCTGTTGGAAATGGTGTCAAAGGCTTTACCAAAGCCTAGGTAAACAACATCCTCAGCCTTTCCCTCATCCACCAGGCAGATCCCCTTGTCACAGCAGGACATTGGGCTGGTCAAGCAGCACCCACATTTCATAAACTCATGCTGGCTGGGCTGATCCCCTGGTTGTCCTGAACACACCAATGATGGCCCTCAAGAGATCTGCTGCATGACCTTCCTGGGCACCAAGGTCAAGCTGACTGGGTTGTGGTTCCCCAGATCCTCCCTCTGGTCCTTCTTGTAGATGAGCATCACATTTGCTGACTTCCAGTCAAGTGGGACATCCCTGGTGAGTCGGGACTGCTGGCAAATGATGGACAGTGGCACGGTGGGCAACCTGGTCATCTTCCCCAGAATCCTTGGGTGAATCCCTTCTGGCCCCATAGACCCCTGTGTGCCCAAGTGGTGCAGCAGGTTGCAGCCCCCAGAATATGGGGGCTTCATTCTGCTGCCCATCCATGTCTTCTGGCTCAGGGGGAAGAATACCTGGAGAACAACTGGTCTTAGTATTATACATGGAGGCAAAGAAGACATTGAGTACCTCGGGCTTTTCCTCATCCTTTGTCACTATGTTTCCTTTCATATCCAATAAAGGATGGAGATTCCTTAAGCCCTCCTTTTGTTGCTAATGTATTTATAGAAATATTTTTAATTGTCTCATAAAGCTCCCTTTTGGAGATCACAGGGAAATTCTTGGCAGAGTGAGTTTTAAGTTGCCTTTTTCCACCAAGAAATGTCAAAGTCTGGAGTTTTCCTGCAGAAATAACCCTTTACTTACCCTCCTGAAACAACGTAGGACTGTAGGACTGACTGAACACAAGATGCAAGAAATATGGATGTGTAATGGGATGTATCTCATACGGGCAGCAAGTTTTACAGAAGTGTCATTTCCAGCCAAAGATAGAACAGAGACATTGTTTTGTCAATTTTGTAAATAAATACTTTCTAAATATTGAAAGCATGTTTTACAGAGAGGCCAAACAGGAAAAATACATAAATAGATTACAGAATTTCTAAAAGGCTCATCTATTTTCTTCACTGTTTAGACATATATAGATTACTATCTCTCTAACCAGCTTATTTGCTAAGTAAGGGTATTGATATCCTGCTTGAATTGTAGGATAAACTAAAACCCAACAGACACCTATATTCAGCAAAAAACTAAGATATTGCATGGTGAAATATTACAACATTTACAGCACCATTACGAACAACTTTAAGAGTATAACATTTACATTCAATATCTCATTATTTTTTCTAATTTAGTCAAGGCCTGAGACAAGGGCCTAGTGAAATCCTACAGAAAAAGAACAAGGATTGCTGATGCCACGTCTCCATGGCAGCACAGCTAATTTGGCAGGACAGCCCAGTGCACAGAAAGAAAAAGAGGTTATTTACAAAGATATCTTTGATGAAAAGGGCTTTGGGGACAGGAAAGTGGTCTGGGGGGTGGGGAAGGGGGGAAGTCACAAAACGTTCCAAACCTTTAAAATAAATTCTTTAAATGAGTGAGACAAAATAAATTGAAGAAAAAATTTCTTGAGTCAGTAAGCACAGTGAGTTTCATCTTTGTTTGTTGTTGTACAATGCTATAAACCACACTGAATGGCCCAGAATAACATTAGTGGTTCTGTGTATTGTAACCACTTCAATCAAGGCCTTTTGTTTTGAATCACCTGCCCTGCCTGCATTGGAGACCCTTTTATAGCCCAGTCACAGCACAGAGATCTAATTTAGTTCCACACACAAAAAGAAGCAAGGAAGAAAATATACCCATCTCTTACGCTCCTTGCTTGAATCTACAAGAGAACAAATGGGACAACTAATGAACCAAAATGTCTTAGAGAACATTTTAAAATTTCCTCAGCTTATGACCCACAAGCAGTTTGTAAATGATATTGTTACAGCATTCCTAACAGATGCAGTTGCCCAGCTGGACACACGTGAAGGTTGCCCCAGCAGTGGGCATTCCTTCCACTCCTGTGAAGAGCAGAGGGGGGGCAAGGAGGGCTCACCCTGAAGCCCAGAGGGCCATGGGCACAGGGCTGTTGTTAGCTTCTGTGGAGCCAGGAAAGGCAGAAGTGCCTCAGAGGATTCCATGTGGTTGATATTCTCCAGCAGAGAGCTCACTTGATGTCACAGGCAATGCACTGAGACCCTGGCCTTGGCCTTGACACAAGTCTTTTGCAGTCACTTTCCACATCTTGCCTGTAGAAAGAGCTCAGTGCATAGGCCCATAGGAGTTAGTAAAGCAACAGAGGAGCATTTCTGTTAAAAATAAACTCTGACAGACATTGAAGTGCTGGTTTCATCTTATGAGACAACTTCAGACCAAGGAATGCATCTTGTCTACCACTGTAGACACTTTCTTCTAGCTTGCTGTAAAAGGATGACATTTACCCCATCAATTCCCTGGCATGGAGTGGGGCTCAGACACAGGCTGAGTACCATGAGATTTTGTGAAATGGTTCATTTGCCAGAGACATAAAGGCTTCATGTGGGAGCAAAATGCCCCAGGCTGGCCATGCTCCCTTACAGTGTCATGAAGCAGAGCCTGCAACATCTAACCAGGCAGGTGTCTTTCCAGCATGAGGTCACGTCCAGCATGTGATGGGGTCATGTCTCTCAGCACCACGGGTACAGCTCATGCTCTTTTGTGTTCTGGATGCTACAGCAGTAAATTTGACATTGCTCTAAAGGCAGCATTGTAGCGGATAGTCTGCAGATGCGCATATAAATGCAGGGTTGATGCTAGAGAAAACACCATGCAAAGTAAGCGCGCGTGTGTGTGTGTGTGTGTGTGTGTGTGTGTGTGTGTGTGTGTGTGTGTTTGTGTGTGTGTGTCTGTCTGTCTATGTGAACTACATAGGTTCAGGGTGTGAATTAGCAAAACACAACCATAAACTTCAGAATACACATTCATGAAAAATAAGCATGAAACATCCTTCATGAGGCACCTTCAGAGCATCCTTGTCTTGACTGAACCTTTCTTCTGGAGGAAATTAATTTCCATTTATAAACAAAAGGGAAAAAAGATTATTTTCCAAGTCACTTATCTGGATCTCCTCATTAATTTCAAGTGTGATGTTACCACTTACTAAAGAAACAATCCCACTGGTTTTCCGTCTGCTTGCTACTTTCTACTACAAACGATTAATGTATTAGAAAATTAACTTGCAGATGAAAGAAAAGAACAGCCTGTGGAAGTTGAATAATGACCTTATTTTAAGATTTTCCCTTGAGTAACCCCCACTGTTGCCTCTTACAAATGCAGGAAAAATTATACGTGCCCATCTTTAATGTCTTTTTTGAATGCTGATGAAATGATTAGTGATTTGGAAAAGTCTGTGCAGATGAAACAACAGCAGCAGGAGTAACAGTCAGTGATATTAGCTAGAGACAGCAGTCTGGGAACTGCTGTTCTGCAGTTCAGAGAGAAAAATTAGCATACTAGATCATAATTAATAAACTAGAAGCAAATCAAGATAATATGGTGTGGGGTTTGGAAAGCAATGAGATTAACAAATTTAGAAAATGCAGCTTTCTCCACAAGTTAGAAGCAATTACCCATTGCATTTTTGTACCTTATGCACTTATCCTGCAAACACATGACAATGCGCAACACCTGGTTGCTGAGGGGACCAAAGAGATCTTATCATTGCACTTCACAAGGGGGAGCCTTTCTGCTTTGGTAGATTAATTCTCTGGTTCCTCTCTCACTCCTCTAGCACCTGGTGGTCCTATTTTTGCTCTTGGGCCTTGCTGGACACTTTTTAGCACTGTCTACAAAAGCCTTCTCTGCTGACACAGAAAGCCAGTTGAAGGCAACTCTTTCTCTGTTGGGATGCAGATGCCAGACACGGTCTGGGCCAACTAACACTGCCTGCTTCAACAGCAATTTCATAGATGTCCTTAGACAAGTCTTGTCATTTGCTTTGCTCCTCACCCCAGAATCCTCTTGTACTGCTGCTTAGAAATTGTGTAAATACTGCAGAACCTATGTTTAATGCAATGGAATAGATGTTTTCTCTTAGTAGTAAAGGATCCTTTTAATTTCTTGTGTAGAATGCAGATTTCATGGACTAGAAGCCTTGAATGAAGCTGTAAATGGCCCATCACTACTGACCTTCCAGGAAACAGACAAGAGTCTTCATCCAGTGATCCTTGCACACACATGTAATAGGGGAAGAGAATAACCTTTTTCTGCTCCCCTTTATGTCTTGACTGAAGCCAAGGAAGAGTCACAGCCCATGTACACAGGAAATACAGGATTACTCTCTCTAGGAAACACCTCAAAGCCACCACAGTCACTTTGCCATATTTTTCTGAGCTTGTCTTGCCATTTCAAAGGAGGCAAGAAGGATACATGGCTCTTTCCAAGGGCAACACTTCCTGGTGTGCCCTGCATGATAGCAAACCTGCTGATGGCATTGCTGCCTTCTGGAACCAGACTGCCTTGAACTTCTGAATTGATGTGACCTTCCCTCAGGATGGACAAAACACTTCATTCCCAGCCTGGCCTGGCACCAAGCAAGATCCTATAGGACTTTTCTTGAGAAGAACGATGTTTGAATTTTCTGTTTCAGATAATTACCCCTTTAATAAAATGAAAATTGGAGGCTGAAGACTTCAGTCTGTATCTGGTCCTTGTTCTGCTTCACTCTTCGACCTGCTTGATGGTGGGGTCAGGAGGAATGCCCTTCAAGTTTGTTCAAGAGGCCATGCAAAAACCAAACACAATCTCAGCTACACTGCTGGGAGACAAACTAAGAGTTCACAGACAAATAATTTCAAACTGGATTTTTAAATTATAGCTTCAGATGGTCTGTAAATACAAGAGGAGTTGTTATATCCAAGCTGAGGACCAAAGAGAAGATGTATGGATGAATGAAATCAGATGGCAATGAACATATTCCCTTGACACACTGTTTTACTCCATTAAGGGATCTCCTGTTTTCCTATGTTAAAACTAGCTACCAAATTAAACAACTTGTTGATCCTATATCCTCCTTTTACTGGGGCATCTCTTTTCATAATACTGATCATGTCCAACTGACATCCTCAGCTACTGACCACATCCAACTGACATTCTCAGCAGGATTTGTTTCTAAACACTAATGTAGCACAGAAAGGATATAAAAAGTTAATGAATGAGAGAGAAGGAATGATGTATGGGGCTCCAGAGGAAGACTCAGTAGATATAGGTTAGATTTCAGGCTTTGTCATGGGTTTCCCACAAAATGCTGGTCAAAAATCAATTCATTAAATTGGTAATTAAAACAAGGCCAGGACAAGGGCCCAAGTACTGGCTCACAATTGTCTGCACTGTTTAATTGTTAGCACACTCTTGGCTTTGGCCCATGCTGACTTGATTTCCCCAGGCAATGTCAAGGCTCAGTTCAGAGGACAGCATGAAGCAGGGACTGCCCCAGCGGGCACTTTGGACAGAAGAGTTCCCCCTTCTCCAGTCACCATGGGGGAGGGCTTAGCCATGTGGCCACAAAACATACCAGCACTGGCCTGAAGGGCTACAGAATAGGCCCTCTCCTACTTTATTTTCTTGTGTAGATAGAGTAACTTCATCTTTCCTGCCTTGCTTTGTCTGCCCTGTTTAGACTGTAAATTCTTTGGACTGAAGCAACCTTTTAATACATATTTGAATGATGCCTGACACAATGAGATGCCAGCCTTTGCTGGGGGTTGCCTTTGCTACTGAAAGGACTATTAAAGAAAAAAATAAAATGGAAAAAAAAGAAGGAAGATTATTCAACTCTCAAAACAGCTCTCAGTTATTCCTCCTTTAAATCCACCCATGTCAACAGCATATTTTCATCCTACAGTGGGGCTTTACAGCTGTCAAAATCTGCAGTCTCAGGACTGCAGCACATGTTAACTTTGAACACACAGAAACAGGGACTGAGAAGACAAGTAAACTGCACCCAGTGATCTCTCACCACCACCAAAATCATTCCTGTGGCTCAGTCCCTCAACTGTCCTACATCATGTAGCTCTCACAGGGCTCTTGGTGGTGGCCTCATGCCACCAGCAGTCTGAAAGGACCCACATGCAGAGAAAAGCCTAAAAGCCTTTGTTTGGGACCAGACTGTTCCTGTTGCTGACCTCAGGTCAGGACAGCAGCACAGTTAGTGTCCTGGTAGAAAGGCAGCATTAAAAACAGGCATTTGCTACTTGTCTTGAATTGTCTCGTTGCGTCTTAGCCAACCTCACAAACAGTTCATCAAGATATCCACCCGGAGAGACAGAGAAATTAAAAATATACATAAAAGGGCTCTGTCAAAAGCATATTGGAACTGGCCTCTTCCAATTCTGTTCTTAACCAGACTAATTTTCAGCATCACTCTTGCTGACAGTCTCCCCTCCAACTCTTCTGTCTCAAGAGCACTTAAGACTCCATCCTACTCCAGAGCAATACGTCAACATGCTAGAGAGGAAAAGAGCAGAAAATTCTTCTTCAGTGCCTATTCCTCATAACTCTGGCTCTTCCAAACACATATTTCTAGCTGTGGGCTAGCTCTCTAGAAGTGTCAGGGGTCTTCTGCCTTCCCTGGGACCTCCTATGTACCCTCCGGAGGGAACTCATTGTGCAGTGCAGGTAAGGTTTTTGAGAACCTGAAAGTTGTTTGTGTTTATAGCCACACCTGACAATCCACCTGGATATTACTCATCAACAGCAGAGCTCCAGATCAGAGAGTTCTTTGGCACTGACTATTACATTGCTGTTTTGTTGTCATTAATGACATTAAAATGCCAAACTTGCCCCCTGTTTGCAAACTCTCTGTTGCACAAGTCAGTTTATCTGTGCAGCATCACCCCACAGTCACATACTGGCAAGGCAAATGCAAACAGCTTGTACTTTACCTCAAATGCTGTTCTTCCACACTTGAACTCAGCTGAATAAATCCTGAGTTGCCCCAGGAGAGTTTGAAGGGACTTTTAAGAGTTGTGTATGACTCCTGATGTTCAGATTGCTTTGATATGTTTTCCAAATAAAATAATTTTGTTACAGAGAGCTAGTGTTGCCCAATGTGTGCCAGCCACTCTTAAGTAATGTACCACTATTGCCTTCTATATGTTGTAATACAACTGATGCTCTATAGATGAACTTGTTTAGAAGCGCTGGGATCAATCATGCAAAATGCTTATCCCTCTAAATTCCCGTGAGAAGCTCCCAGCTCTGCAGTAGCAGATCCAAAGAACAATCCTAGCATGCTAAATTATGCTTTGACCAAGTCAAATATGTAACTCCAACACAGCAGCAATACAGTGACAGCCATTGCTCATGAAAGGACTACATTTTCTTGCTGAGCAATGCTGTGTTGGAGCACACTGGGAGACCAGGGAATTGTGGCACTGAGCCATATTAACATTGCCCTTTAAAAATTTTGCAGAAGTGAAACTCCAGCTTTGTATCATCATTTCAAAACCCATCATGGTTTTGATTTTTCAAAAAAAATCCAGGTCACCACTAATCATAAAAGGGATTAAAAAGAAAATTTCTGGCAGCTGGAGATGGTCAGCTAGGGAGAAATACCCACTGGATTTCTTCCTGCCAAGGTGTTGCAGCTCTTTCTCCCCATTCTGCCCTATGTTACAGCTTCTCTGCTCCACAGACCATACCTGCTCCTCATTACTTCAAAAGATCTGGTGTGTTAGACTGCCACTCCATTTTTTTTAACCCTTTCTGTCAGTGTCTAAGCAACAGCAACATAGAAGAGTAGAATGGTTTGGGTTGGAAGGGACCAAAGCCTCCTGCACAGGCAGAGATGTGCCTACTAAATCAGGTTGCTCAGGGTCCCATCCAACCTGGCTTTGACCTCTTCCAGGGATGAGACACCCACAATGCCTTTGAGCAATGTCTCATTTACCTGCAGTTGTCCTTAAGCTCCTCTCTATGCAGACTGCTCCCTCCCACCCTGTGCCTTGCCGCTCCCTGAGGAAGTGTTATGCCTTTTCCTTTATACCTGTTACTTGCAGTCTGGTAAGCTCTCCCTGGGAAAGAAGATTGCAGGCAAAACAGCAAAGCTGTTTTCTCAGGGACAGTGTTTGCTTCCTGGGACATAAGAATGCCCCATGATGCCCCCAGGCCCAGCATCCTGGATGACCTGGCCATGGAGCTTACGAGACCACACTAGCCAGAAAAGTGATAAGAACAGGGAAATTCTGTGGTTTTCAAGGTGTCATCAGAGGGTAGCTGAAGAATGAGACAGCTCTTTGTCTGATGGACTTAGATCATTTCATAAACCTGCCAGCAACACAGAGCCCATGCTACAGCTGTGAGGGCTCAGACTCCTTTCCTCTCACTCCCTCTAGTCCCTGCCTTCCCTAGAAAGCACAACCATTACCCACAGCACATCTACAAACACAAAGCATGTGGATAGAAGGAATCAACTATGCCCCTAAAAACAAAATAGTTGGCATCTGCATACATCCACAATTTTCTCTATGCTTGAAGCTGACAGCAGGACACTGTCAAAGTATAAAATCCACAGATTAAGAGTAAATCCACAGATTAACACTGAATGAAATATTTTCTTTCCTTCCTTTCATTTTCCCCTAAGAAAAGTTGCTTGAGTTACATTCTTGTTATCAGCTGTTTGAAAGAATTCTTCTGAACGTGTTACCATAGCCAGCTTTTGTGAGTGCCTGCACATTACAATGCTTAGGGAACAAACAAACACAGGGCATATTTTATATGTTTTTGCCTATCTTCCCTCTCTCCATGCAGGCAACTTTTTTTAAATAAATCACTCTGTGAACTTCTGTGCTGGCTGGTAAATCAGCAGCCAGGATAAAATGTCATATGGCTTGAAGTGCTTTGTCTTGCAGTTCTGGATATAGTTCAAGAGGATGAGATCATTTCACCATTTCCATCATCCCACACACGTTATACATGCTGGGGATGACTTGAGCACATGTAGTCCCACTGGCCCCATGCTGAGCTGCTAAACTCTTCCCACTGTGGCACCAATGTGTTGAATGGCTCCAGCTACAACTGAATCCTAAGCTAAACTCCAGCATGCTGGTGGTATAGCAACATCCTCAGGCTGGGGACATTGGCCAGGACACCCTTGTTCTTTGTGCACTTGAGAGGTGCAGACGCCAGAGAGAATATTTCTGCCCTGGTCTCTACAGCTGCAGGTGTGAGCTGTGAGGATGGTGTGCTGCGGTCAAGGACAAAGAGAGTGTCCACGCTGCTGCCTCTGCTACGATGTTTGCCTGATTCTCACACCCTATCAGTCTTGCACCACCTCCTGGGTTTGCTCTGGATTGTTGGCTTATTTGGGGAAATACAATGGCTTTGGGGGCCTGGGGCCTCTTGCTTGTCTGATGTGTTTCCACAGCCTAGTGTCAGCACTTGCTGAAGAACTAGCAATTCTTAGCTGTTTTATACCCAGAAAAACAAGCAGCTCTTAACAGTGGAGGATGAACTTGGCACTCCTAAATCCTGCCTAGATATGCATTATTCTCATAGTCTCTGTTCAAAGCAAGGTTTAATATTAAGATTCCTCTCTACCATGGACATCAAATCTTTCCTCTGCCTGATCTTAACTTTGCCTAGCTTTAGTAATCTGGGATAAACATTTTGTGTGTTCTGTGTGTCTGGCTTATCTTGGAGAGAATATCTGCTTTTAAGTTCAAGACATTTTAGACCAACGAACTAGTTTCTGAGAAGGAATTTAGAAAAATTGTTTTGTCCATGTTAGGGGGAAAAATCAAACAAACAAAATTTCGCATTTGAAAAGCTTAACTACCCCCTCATTGGAGCTGAGACTTTGGATCTGGAGGCAGGGTTTGGAGAGGTAAGTAGTTTGTCAGTTATTCCCATAAAAGTGCTGTCTAAAGTTGGTTGCCACTCAGCAAGGCAGCTATTTAATTCCTAGCAGAGATTTCTGCAGTCTTAGCATTTGCATTCCCCAAAGACTCAAGCACCAGCTCAAACCAGGGAAGCTCATCTGGAGGCAGAGCAAGACCTTTCCCAGCATTGCAGCTTCAGCATTTGAAATAAGAATGAAGGAAGAAAACTTCTCCCATCTGTGCTCCAAATATCACAACTGCTGGGCCCAATCTGCCTAGAAAAGAGCAGTTTGTAGTCAAACAGAATAAAAATTAGTTCTGTCGGCATAAATTGGGCCAGGAAATGTAGGAAGGGGTGTGGACACTAAAATGGATAGAGGCTGGTAAGGAGAGGGTGCAGACACTAGCTGGGAAGAGGATCCATGGCTAGGTGATACACTAGCACTGCAGGAGGGAAAACAAGGCTCCATTCTCCATCAGCACAGTAAGGACTGAGGCCCTGTCTTCCCAGATACACTTATTTCCCTCCTCCAAAATCTTCTTGGGTTGTTGAGAGCTTCTTCTTGACTGCCTGGGACACAGGGTGTATCACTGCTAAATGGTGAGAAATCCTTCCCACTGCCCTTAGCCCATGCTGGGAGCCCTCCTTCCAGGGCTCTGTGAAATGCTGCCAGATCAGGAGCTGATGGACCACAACCAGAGCCAGGGCTACCTGGAGTTTGTGATCTCTGGCATGTGTCAGCCTACCTACAGTCTGGAAACAGCTCCCTGTGCCAGCCAGGAGCCACCTGAAAATTGCTGCAATTGCAAGTCTTCCAAAGTAATCTCTGCTACAATTTTCATGTCTACACAACAAATTGTAATATCCTACCTTTATTTCTCTTCTGTTCTTCATAAGTAATTTTATTGCAGGCTTGCATAGGGATTTGACCAAATAGATACTCTAGACAATGAAAAATGTGTATTCATGAGTATCTAAAGGCATCAAAATAACCTGTTTTGTCCATGACTCCAGTGTTCATTCAAAAAGTACAGACTTGAGAGACCTCAACTCCCTTTTTAGGGACCAGGCTTTTTAGTGTACAGTCCCAATAAGAGGGCACTGTGGTTTCAGAGAAGCTGGTTGCAAAGGACAAGACCTTCCATATTTCTCCTGTACAGTAGCATGAGACAGACATAAGGCAACAACTAAAGTTAGGAGGAGTGACTACAGACATGACAGCTGTTAACTTTGATAAAATTTCTTGGTGTTTGCTGATTTCAGATCAAAATATGTAACAAGATTTTCTGGATGAGTGAGATGGAGGTAAAAGATGTTGGTCTTATCTCAAAGTATTTTATGCATTATGGTTCAAAACTGCTTCCCAGTAATACCACTATAAAATCCACTACAGGATGAACTTCACAGCCTTCCTTCAAGGTGCAAGGATGTTTAAATATGTGACAATCAAGTTGAGTCTAATAAAAATATCTTTTATTATTTCTGTTAAGTATGACATCTGTTCTCCTGTATATGAGAAAATATTTCTCATAAACATCAGATTTTACAGCCATGTGAAACCTCCGTTAAATTCAGCATGGATGCTCTGATGTTGCGAAATGTCACTTCTCTGAAAGAGATTGTGGTGGGAAGGGACCTCTGGAGATCATCTGATCTAGTGCCCATGCTCATGCAGGACTCTGTCCACACATGTTTTAAATATCTCCAAATCTGCAGATTCTACAGCTTCTCTGGAAAACCTGTTCCAGGTCTGAGTCACCCTCATACTAAAAAGTGTTCCCTTATGTACAGACAGGACCTCCTGTGATTCAGTTTGTGCCCATTGCCTCTGGTCCTGTCACTGGGCACACTGAGAAAAGTCTGACTCCATCTTCCTTACTACCTCCTCAGATATTTATATATCTTGATGAGATATCCCTGAGCCTTCTGTCCAAGTTGAACAGTTACAACTCTCTCAGCCCCTCCTCATCTATTAGATGCTCCACATCCATAACCACATTAGTGAGTCTTCACCAGTCTCCCTCCAGTATATTTATGTCTCTCTTGTACCTGACAGCTCCAATCTGAACCCCACATTCCAGATGTGACATCGCCAGTGCTTGGGAGAGGGAGACGATCACATTCCTTGACCTGCTGGTCAAGTTCCTCCTCTTCCACTGTCATAAAAGACAAAGATGGACAGTTGTCACTGTTGCTATGACTGATCACATGGTAGCCAGCATGGTATCCTGTCCTGCAGGCTGGCAGGCTACAGTCTGGCCATTGGGACGCCCCAGGTGCCAGAGGAGACTGTATGGAATAGGTACACTGAGTAGCCTCTGCTTGCCAAATGCCCCCCACCATGGCACAGTGCAGTGACACCCCAGCACAAGTTGTGATCAGCTGGAGCAACTGAAAATACAAAAGGCTTTTGGCAGAGACTTCTTAGATTTACTCCCTGCTTTTAACTGGACAGATTTTTTTTTCAACTTGCTGTGGTCTCTGCTGGCCTGTAGCTATGACAAGCAATACTTTTCCTCTCCTCTTTGAATGACTCAAGTGAGGGATGCTGTCAGCAAAAGCTGATGGATGGAAACTGATGTGAGACCAGAAGAAAGACTCTCTGATTATAGAAAAAAAAAAAGCTTCCCCTCCTCCCAGCCACTTCACATCTTCCTGTGCTTCCCTTGTTTCGGGAGGCAGACCTGTCTGAGGAAGCTTCTCCACTTTGCATTTACCCATGGAGAAAGATGACTGACAGAGCAGGCTCATGCTCCTGTCTAACCTATTGGAAGTGATCCCATGATCCCTTAAAGGGATTTCCTTCTCTCTTCAGGTCAGCTCAGTCCTTGCTCTTGTGGTGCCCACAGTACAGCCTCTCATGATAAACTAGTTCTTGCCATTAATGTAAATGGTCTCCAATGGAGATTGATGCAATGCACACCCACACAATGCTGCAGTGCAGATGGGGTTTTATTTTTCCTCCATATTACTAGATCTAGTTTTTTGTCGTGGTAATATCTGTATTATTCATTTCCTGCAGTAACCAAAAGAGCAGGACCTGTTGTGTCTGTGATTCTGGAATCTAGCCACTTCATTTAACTCTGCAAGGAGGAAGATTTTTGATAAGAAGGACCCTAAGACCTCTGTTTTTGCCACTTAAAATAAAGGGGTTTCTGCCCCAAATCCATACCATGAGCACATGAATGCCTTCTTTGTGCTCTCCTTGAACAGGAGAGTAATCAATGAAGGCTGGGTGGGAGTGGATGACTTCACTTTACATGGTTGTCAGAGCTGGAATTTTAGTGTGACTGAGCCCCACCTCAGATGGAAATCACCTGAAATACTGAATTATGTGTGGAGGCTGCAAACCTGTCCCCTGTCACCAAACAAATGAAATGATTCACTATCTGGGTGTTACACAGCTGGCTTCTCAGAGGGATAATTTTGGTGCACAAGTCACATTGTAAGACACTGAGATCACAGGATCAGACTCTGAGGTCTATCACATGAAGTCTCCTAGACTAAACCATGAGGTTGTGTAAGTCCGGACACTCCACTGGGGGGAAATTAAATCTCTCTGCCTAGAGCCATCTCAAAATCTGAGAGGACAGCTCCGCAGCACTCAGCACATAATAGTTCAGGGGTAGGACATATAACACAATAGCACACCTGGCTATAAAGCTGCAGTCATTTTGTTGCTTCTTGACACATGCCCAGAAACAATGCTGATGGCTCCTGAGCTGGGCCAGCCATGTTTTCCCTGCTCCTGGAGGCAGGCAATGCACAGCAGCAGCCCAGACAGCTGGAGGCAGCTCTCACAGGTGCCCTGTGGCAGCTACAGGTAGCCAGCAATGTCCCAGGGAGGCAATGGGTGTGTGCTACACACCACCCCAGCCCTTGCACTGCTGCACACACACAGCTGCACACACAAGGAGGGCAGCAGAGTTTCTGTCAAACCTGGCCCAACAGTTCTGCATTACCCAGGAATCCCCATCACCTTTAAATGCAGTAAATGCCACTCAGAGGCCAAGTGTCCATTTTAATAGGGATGAATTTCATCAGTGAGGACAACAGATCTCTTCTGGAAAAGCCTTCCCCTTGTCACCGCACCTGCAGCTCATTTGGGCAATGGCACTTTCCATGAGAGAGAGAAATGTGTCATTTCTCAGGGAGCACCTCCAGGGCTGAGCAGGCCTACAGGCATAGAGCACATGCTGAATGCACCAACCTTCCCAGCCCTTCAGCCCCAAGGAGCATTTCTCTGTGTACTGCTCCCTGGACTCACACATCACCTCCCTAAACTCTCCCTGCTGTCTTCACTGGGAGGAAAAAAAGAAAAGAGCTTGGGCACCAGCACACTTCAAAAATAGAAGTGCCCAATAAAAGGCTACTCAGATAATCACTGTGCAGATCTTTAAAATTATACCCCAGCCTCACATACACCATGAGAGTACAGGAAGGATGATCTTTCCTCAATTTGTTTTTTTTTTTGTGAATAGGGGATTTCTTCCACCCCCCAGGAGACAGGGGAAAGGTGATTGCTGAAGCTACAACCACACCACAGTGTAAAATAGGTCAGAGACTGTCCTCCAGTCCTGAGGCACGTCTTCATGACTGAATTGTTGAAATTTCTGGCCCTGCTTCTACTCCCCACTTCGAAAGATGTCAACTTCCAAACTGCTCCCTGGGAAGAGCCTGTTAGATACAATCCTGGGAGACTGAGAGATGGAAGGAAGCGTGTGGGCAGACATGGAGTCAGAGCTTTGCCTTGTGCCCTGCCCCTGCCTCCTGGAGAAGACATGGCTGTGGCTCTCTGCTCTCCCAGCCTTGGGACTAGCAGACACATTGTGTGCCTTATTCAGCCACTCTACTCTGCATTCTCCAATAGATTTGGATACCTGGTGCCGTCATCCCAAGCCCAAAGGACCAATGCAGAGGTTTAATCACATGAAGATTACCCCAGCATTTCTACATGATCCACAGGGTATTGGGGCAGAAGTTTCACTCAGGTGGGTGGACCACTTGTGATCCTGCAGCCCTCTAACAGGGCCTTTAGGTCCTGATGTATTTTTATGAAAGAAGGAATAAAAAAATAATTAAAAAGAAAAATTCTTATCTTTTTCATCACATCCAAAACTGCCAAGAAACATTTTCCTAGAATCTAAAGAAAAAATAACATGTGAAAGGTAATAATCCTTTAAATCTGAGTTTGGACTGTAAGGAGGCCAAAAGCTAGCCAGCCTGGAGTAGTTGGGAAGCCCTGCAGCCCACAGAGAAAAGAGCACAAAGCTCCCATTCCCTCTACTGTACCAGAGCTGCCTTCTGACACTGTTTTCGGGAACTTGCCAGCTCATTTTCTAACTTGTTTGTGAGACATCAACAGCCTCAAATTACAGCAGTCTGAACAGCCCAGTAAATATTTACACAAACCTGCTGGTGATGGTTTGAGCTGACATGCGTTACCTTTTGTGTTGGGGGGAGGCTATATTTACAGCCAACCAGCTAATGAACATGATCCCAGCCATGCTTTAATACAGATGGCTCTTTCAGCATTTGCGGCTTTCAAGTTACAGAGAGCACAAACTTCAATAGCCTTCGTTAGAAGGCTCCGTCTCAGCTCTCTCCGTTTTGTTTACAACCAGTCTCTTTGTGCAGTCAAGGGTTGACTAATGTTCAGTTGTTTGCAGCCAGCAATGCGGTTGTGTAGGACAGGGCTTGTTTCTTGTCTTTTTTTCTTTATTTTTTCCTTTTTTTTTCCCTTTTGACATTGATGGCTTTTATTTTAAACTTACAATGAATGCAATTTCTGTGACATAGATTCATTTTTGCTGGAGTGGCATTTCTCCAGGCTGTCTCACAGGGCTGGAGCCTGGTGTGGAAGGGAACAGGAAGCCCTGCCCAGACCTGGACTCTGGCAGTGGGGCCAGAGGCAGAGGGCTGGAAGCCATCCCTTTCCAGGGTCACCCCTTAGAGACATTTTGTCGACACCCAGGTGTCACTGGCCGCTCTGGTTGGATTCCATCTGCTCTAAGGAAGATGACTAAGAAACTTGTAGTTTATGCAATCAGTGTTTATTGTAACAGCCCACTTTTTATGTCTTCCTTTTTAGCCACAATCTAAACCATTGGCTGAAAATATCTCAGTTTTTTGCAGCTCTACATCAAAGAAATATTTTAGATAAATGAGATAGGAAAATAGGACTGAGGAAACTAATAAAGGAAATGCAGACTGTTGTTCTGACAATTATTTCACATTGATTGGTTATGAAAGAAGCACAGATAATCTTTCTCTTTACTGTCATCACACTTAAAAACCCCAGACTCTAAGAAACAGACTGATTCAACACTACTGTACTTAGTGAGTCAATACTCCTCAGTAGCAGAGAGTCTGATAAATGCTCTGTGGTTGACATGAACTAATTTTAGACTGCATAATGTTTTTACCTACTACCTAGTAGTTTTAAACCTACACTACTCTAAAACTAAATGCAGGTGAGGAATTCTGAATGATGATGCACAGCTGGTTTTAGAAAAATTTCTTGTGCAAGTATTTTATGGGCTAGTAGAATCTAATTTGTCAGACAAAATCCCACCAAACCAAAGATGAACTCCAGTTTTCAAGTCACTGCGCTCATATGGAGATCTGTCCTGACAGCAAGTCTGACAAAGCACAGAAAATCTATTTGGTCAAATATCTCTCCTGAGAAAGAAAAAAGGTACCGGCCTCCTGAAAATATCTGACCTTTGCAAGGTTTGCCTTGGAAGTTCCCTCACACATCTCGTGAAAATACAATAAAAACATGGCTCAGAGAGATTTATGGCTGAATATAGCTGATCTGAAATCATTAACGGAAAAGAAGGTCATCTTTTTAGAAGAAGAAATGGCCAATTCTCAAATGATGGGCTGGTCTTTACCTCCAAAACAAGAAGCTCTTCCCATTGAGTGTCACCATTTCACTGCTATCATTGAATGAAAACACCTGATATTCCCTGGTGGAGCAGAATCCCATGGTATTGGCATCTGCCCTTGAGTTTTGAAGTAAAGACAGGTGAAAAGGCAGGTGACAACAGCTGGAGTAGGAATTTGATCTCAATCTGCCCTTTCTGATAAAGGTCAGGCCTGCTCTTTTAAGCTCCATGCTGGACCAGACTCCACTATTTATACTGAAACTTTTGCTCCATCAAACCTCTTCCTGGAGTGGTTACACAGAATGAGTATTACACCTCATGGAAGCAGCATCATTCGGTTAAATGCTTCCAGAGAAGAAAAGCCTTGGAAACAACAGAGTTGCTTAGTAGTACTTTGACAAAACATTTGTTACCAGAACACAGTCTGTTAAGAGCTATTCACAGAATAACAGAGTTGCTGCCAAATATCCTAAAACAAAACTTTTAGGGGGAATTTTTGTTTTTAAATAAACAGATTTCGAGTGAGATCTGCAGTTTCAGATTCTGGTAAAAAGGAAAAAGGCTGATTAAAATAAAATATTACCAAATGTTGTAAGGAAATTATTTGTTCCAAGTAGACCTAGTTGTTTTCTCCTATCTTTTCTGGCTCATGAATGTTCAGCTTCATGTTTTCATTTACCTTGGTTAGGAAACAGCAGATCTTGAGATCTGTCACAGAATAAGAAGCATGTCTTTGGGCCAGGCCTCCTGCAGCTATGTGTGTCTATGTAGAGACTGCCTGCTTCACATTTCCCCCTGAACTTTGTGTGTTGTTTGTCTGCTTCAATTATAAATACTCCAGGACAGGAAACTTATTGCTATGTACATCTGTCAGGCTCCCGCCACACTCTTCCTTGCCTCTGGATGTTCCACCACAACAGTAATTATTCAATAATACATGAGAATTAAGTACCTCTGAAAGGGAAGTATGTGGTCCTAGGAGACATATGCTCACGTCTGTTCACCAAAAAGAATTGGTTCCTGAGTTTGTAGAGGAGACGGTAATTGTGGCTGCTTATCCAAATTTGGGATGAATGCAGGAATATCCTGTGAGAAGGCTTCAAAATGTTTTTGAATGATTGCAACCAGTTAGTGTAGATGGTGCTAGGGAGAGAAGAACAGGACTATAGTGAGGAGGCAGGACTGCACTAGAAGATGGCCTTTCAGCCTTTTTCTCATTCCACTGTTATTTTTCCTCTTTGGCTGTGGCATAGCTGATTGAGAACTTCCCACTTTGATTTTCTGCAGAAATATCCCATTTTGTGAAATCTAATTTGCTGACTCTCTCCCACCACTGGTTTGTACCCGAGGGTGTGTGGGCACTTGTTATGAGATAAAATCACTCCCTGAACTCTTCCTGACACAGACTGCTTGTTGGCCACCCAGGCGGGCTACAACGTGCATGGGAATTTTGTACCTGAGTGTTTATCTGGGCTGTACTCAGACATGTCACTCAGATCTATTGATTTTAGAATTACTGAAAAAAATGCTTGTGATCTGGAAAGTCCCCCCTCAGTCTTCGGGAAGAGCCCTTCCCAAGCAGTTCCCGACATGAAACCAAATAGAAATTTCCTGGGTTCTGACTATTCTAATGCCTCATTCTAATGACAATGCACTAGTTCCTCATGTGTCTCTGGAACTGGTCAAAGGTCATAAAAGGGAAAATGCATCTCCTTCAAGGACATGTGCAAAGTCCAACCTCAGCCAGCATAAGTTTCCTGTGGAAGCCATAAGCCCCTTCTGCTCCCATTCAATTGTTGTTCCGAAGAGACTGTGACCCAAACTTGTTGCACTGGGGCTATTTTGTTAGCCAGGTCTGGAAAACGAAAAGGAAAAGGGGAAGAAATCAGAGCCTAAAACAGTCCTAAGAGCACTACTGAACCAGGTGAAAGCCCAGTCTGTACCATACAAAATAAATCAGGAAGGAAGGACCTAGAAACTGAGTATCACACTTTTTCCATGATGAGAATTAAAAGTTTATGCAGGGATATCATTACTACTACTTATGATTACAGTTCTTCAGCATCACTTAAAATCTTGTGGAGTAATCTAGGATGGAAGAATTCAGCTCATAGTATAAATCAAAAAATAACTCATATTAAAAAAATGCATTGACACAAAGATAAAACTCATTCAAGGATAGAGTGGGCTGCTGATACGTGTTTGTCTATAAATAGAGCAGCATCACTTAAAATTCAGGGACATTTTTGACATTTGATTTTATTCTTTCACATAATCTCCTTCTTGGAGAAGAAGATTTGGACAGAACTGCTCCAAATTTTTTATCAACTCTTTAATCCATCTTCATGACCATGTACAAAATAAGCCACTGAAGAGGGAATGCACTGAACCACAGTGATGACAATTCTGCTTGGCTGAGCTGAAATGGACAACATGCGTGTCCCAGATGGCTTCAAAAAGAATACATTCTGATTAAGGAGCAGTGGGAACATTTTCCAAGTACATTTGGGTGCCTTTCATAAATTTATAAGGCAGATGCTTCTCCTTAAAAGCATCTGCCTCACAGACCCTTTTTTCCCCTCTACTCAGATGTATAGGGATTGAACTTCTATGAAATGCTGAGTCCATTGCAGTTTCGTGTACATGCTAAGCCCAGTTTTGCCACCTCCACAATGAATGATGTCCTCATTGAAGAGTTTAAAAAGGAGGGGGATGGGTCCTCACCTCACAGAGGATCTGGGATTGGGAAGATGCCAGAAAAGAGTGAGATCTGACGGGAAGGACTCTCCTGTATTCATACACAGTACCTAGAGTCCATATATGAACAGAAGAGGGACTGTTCGAAATTCTTCACCACGGTTGCAGGACTGCTGTTTTGTATTTTATGAGATCCAGTGTCTTGTTCTGTATTTGATCAGGCTGTGTTCCTCTCTGAGATTAAGTAACCAGCCACCTAAGCAGCTAACTAGCTTGTGAAATGTGTGGGCCTCTAACACCACTGCAGAGTGCCTGGAGAAAGGTCTGCTGTGCAGCCACAAGCACATGTTGAGATCAATTCCAGCACACAGACCGCAAGACTGGAACAGTTCCTCAGGGCCTTCTTGGTACACTGGCCTTAAGGGAACCTCTAAGTAGTGATAGAAAGCCAAGGCACTCTTATGAAAATACTTAACTCATCCACAGCACAGTGCATTTACAGCTGCTCAAGGCACATAAATGTTGCTGTCTCTGTTGTCCTTAGACGCATCAACTTTTTATTGTCTGGGGATTTACATTGCAGTGTAATGCAATGCCTTGTGAGCCCTGCAGGATCAGTGCAGGAGGTCAGAGGGAGCAAACTTGTAGCAATAACCATGGGATAAGCAGCTCTTGCAGCTCCCCATTTTACAGCCTAAAGCAGCACACACAGCTCTTACTGGTGATGGAAAAGCAATGTTTGGGTCCTCCTTTGGGTGCCAGAGCAGTTCTATTGGGGCAGAACATGCTAAGTGAGGAAACTTCTCATCCCTGGAGATCCCATCTACAGCCACCCTCAGTGGGCTGGCCAAGGGACTGGCAAGCAGTGTGAGAGCATCACAGGAGTCAGCACCACAGCACATATAATTTAACCCAAGGTGTTAGGAACCAAATCACCAAGAGTGCAGGGTCACAGAGCAGATCAGTTTAGAAGATGGGTTAAAGATCTCCTGTTCTGCCCACCAAGGCACACTACCTTGCCATTTGTGTGCTTCAGCTGAGCAGAGACAGCTCACAGGGCCCATCACTAGCAGTGCAGTGTGCAGCAGCCTTTCATCTGGAGAATGTGGCTCTGTTTGCTGAGGCTACTGAGCACTCAGTGGTCTGGGAACCAAGACTCAGTGACAACAGCTTCCCACAGACACTTGTCAGGCACAGGCACATTTCTGTGTATTTATGGACACTTAGCGTGGGTCTCTTCTGAGGAAGGACCCAGAACTGTTGTGGCAGAGACACTAAGTGCTTGGCAGAGTGCACTGGAGAGAGGGAAATAAGTGTTTGTCAGTGCCCAGCTTTGCCCTGGCTGCAGCAATTTAGCAAACATTCCTGTGTTGAACATCAGGCACGCTCACAGAGACTCTTGTACTCTTGGATTTCAAATAGACTAGGAGCATCAACTGTCTCAAAAGAAGAAATCGCTGTAAATATAATAGTCTTTCTGCTCTAAAAGTCACACAGAAAACCATGCAAGCATCTGTATTTAATCTGCACATCAGTCTGACAGACCGATTAAAATAACCAAAAACATAAAATGAATAACATTGCTTTGCCTGAAGAATATTCATGTGATCAAAGAGTGGATTTTTAAGTCAAGTGCAGGGATCAAATGGTACCAAATTCCAGAGTATAACTGGCAGATTGGTAATCCAGTTTCACTTCTTCAAGTCCTTTTCCAGTCCTACTACCCACCTAGCAAAAAAAATGTGCTGTTCCTCTCAGTGTTTTTTTACTCATAAGAGAGCACATTTAGCCATTTGATCCCAACTCAGAGCTACTGGGCTCATTCCCACTTCTGCAGAGACCTCCCCTGTGAGTTTACATGTTCCAGTTGGGCTCTGCAGCTGCTGGAGACAGTGCCCCATCACAGTGCCATGCCACACTTTGGAAAGTCTGTGTCTTGTTAGGAAGCAGAGGGGCTCATGGATGCTGGTGTAACATTCCCTGTGCCCTGTGGTCCTGTCTCCAGTTTCTCTGTGCTACAGACACAACACAGGTCAGAGGGGTGTTCCTCAGAACAAGGTACAACTACATAGGAGAGCAAACTCATGACTTCACTCTCAACAGTACTGTTTCTTACATCTAAAAAACAGATGTATTTATTCTACTGTGTCCCAAGGTGGCTGCGGGACTTTTCTTGAGGTGGTTGTTGGCTCTGAATGGTCCATTAAAAACAGACACATGTACCTGTGGAAGCTCCCACTATTAATGTTCTCTAGCCAAAGCTGATGGTTGCTTGTAATGGCTGCCTACAGGATATGGCAAAACTCTTCCCAGAAAAATTTTCCTTGCCTTTCCCAGCCTTTTATCCTTGCCTTACCACTAATTCTTACATGTGCATGAATTCCAGCTAGAGGTGAGCATTTGCCTTTCAAGATAAGAGGAAGTACTACTACCTGTGAAAACTGCTGCCTTAAAGATAGTGTGTGCTGTTGGTAGAAC
The DNA here is from genome assembly GCF_000277835.1 of Geospiza fortis. Taxonomy (NCBI): domain Eukaryota; kingdom Metazoa; phylum Chordata; class Aves; order Passeriformes; family Thraupidae; genus Geospiza; species Geospiza fortis. The sequence goes on along the minus strand of NW_005054348.1, from coordinate 4,990,219 downwards.
ACCTTGCAGGTGTCTGTGGTGGTGTTTGGTAGATGCGCAATGCCTGGGGGCACATTCAGCCTGCTGTGACAGCTGGAGGTTACTTCTGTCCTCTTGGACAAGGCAAATGTGGTTTCTTTTTTAGTTTTTTATTTTTTAGAGTGGGGAGGAGGTGGGGGTGCCTCCTGCAATTTTTCTACATAGTTGAATTTTACACACTTGAAGCAAGAAAGCCTGTTTATATTGCAGTTCCACTTCTTACAGCCCTATCCCAGACTTATTCCCATTGCCTCACCATGTCCTGTTGTTTTACTGGCCCTCTGCAAGTTAAGACAATCTCTGAGGAACTGACCTCAACAAGTGATTGCAAGGAGGTCACTACTTTTCTCTGCTGCTTTCAGTCTCACCTCTCCATAAAATACAACCTCTGATGTTTCCTTCATCCAAAAAACAAACTCCTTAGGGCAGGAACAGACTCCTATTCTTTGCACAGCATTGAGCAACACAAGACCAGGGCCACCTGGGACAGCTGTCTGCAACACAACACAAATAATGGAGGTTTCACTACCAGGGCAAGAGGGCAGAGTTTTCCTGTGAGCATTCAGAATCTCTGGACTGGTGTTGCAGCACCCAGCAGCAGAAAGCTGTGGACAATGTGATTAATCTAATTCCCTCTGAGGACAAGACTGCTGCCATGGATGATGGGAGTGGGAGTTTGAACTTGCTGAGTTCAGGGGATTCCCTTCCCTTCTTACATCTCCTTTGTCTAGGTGGTAGCAGCAAATTTTTATGAATTGGAAAAGTCCCAGGGCAGCCCAGTTTCCAGCTCCTGCCTTCCCTGAGGCTCAGTGTATAAGGAAGAGGTCACAGAGGGGAGGGGAGGGTGCCATGGGCTGCTGACACACGAAATGCTGCATATTTCCACCCGTCTGGGGCTCGTCAAAAGGAACTGCTTGAATCAGGAAGTTGGGCAATGCATGGAAACACTTCCCCTCACTCCACACTTCTGAATAGAGTTGTCACAACTCTTTATTTTTAAACTCCTTTGCTTTCTCCCTGCTCTGTCCAAGATGTCTCTTCCTTTCCATAAGAGAAATAGGAATGCATGTGGGAACTCCACAATGTTGAAGGCACCAGAATTGGCTTAATTCAGGAAAGTCAGTAATTTCTCTTCTGCAGGATGCAGAGAGCAGAGAACTGAGCCCCCAGGTACTGCTCAGGGCCCTTCCCACAACAGAGGTGCTGTTCCCAACACATATAAGAGATACTCACCAGGTACAGTCAAGCCCCTGGTCATCAATAATGAGAGTGAGCTGTTTCATGCCAACTTCAAACATTTGTCCTCCATCAGACCTGGAACTAAATCAGCATCTTTCCCAAGTGTCTGAGTCAGCTGGTATAAGGAAGGGTTTGGTCAAAGCTGCAAAAACCCACATTCAAATTCCCATGTTGCTGGCTCCGGGGCAAAGTTTCTTTCTCTTAAATTACTCCTCACTGGAGAAATCAAGGATTTCTACCTGGACTTCCCACTACCACCATCAGCATCATAACCAACCACAAGCAGGCAAAGTGAGAGGCTTCCTCTTCCTCCCTGTCACCACAAGAGTCACAGCATCACATAGCTAGAAGGATGGGGAAATTCTCAGCTGAAAGCATTCTACAGATTAGGAAAGACAAGAGGTTGAAAACTGAAAGCTGAACCTGAGCCTTCTTGGTTTGTTGTGCCATACTGGATGTCTCTTCATGGAGGAGTGGAGGACAGCATGCTTCCATTCCTGGGAGAAAACACAGAATAAAAAACCAGCATTATCGATTATTTTCAAGAGCATCAGCTGGCAAGGCTTGAAAGTGAGCATAGATCTTGTCTCCCTCCAAACTTCTTTGAATCTCTCCTACCCCTCTTTCTCTCCAGACCTCAGCCCCTGCCCTCCAGAACATCCTAAGCAAACAACTGAGATTTCCTGTGCAGTGAGTCATGGGATGGAGCACAATAGGGAATACAAAGCAATGGATGAGGAAATGCTTCATGTAAGATGGGGAAAAGAGGGAAGCAGGGCAAAAGTGAATGGAAGGCAGAAAGAAAAACATCAAGTAATATAGAGAAACTGACTCAACTGGAGATTGAACAGAAGAGCCTGCAAAGAAATAATAACTGAAAGTAATGGAAATGCATTAGGAAGTGTTGAAGGGCTGCAATGGAATGACAGAGGACAGTGGGAGAGCAGTTCTACAATGCTGTGAGGTTGTTGCAGGCAAGGGTGCAGTCACTCAGGGCAGATATAAGGCAAGACTGTGCAGATGAGCAATGGCCAGGGCAGCAGGGCAGCCAGCAGGCAGGCAGGCAGAGCCGCTCACTGGATGGAGCGAAGGATCAGGCAGCTTCCTTGGTAGGGAATTGGCTGAGCACTGCCCCTAACAAGGACGCATATCTTTTTTCTGAATGCTTTCAAAAGTAGTGATTCCACTTCAGACAATGATGGGTCTTGCCAGAGAAAGGTATCAGAACCCAGAGAAACAGAGCTGTATCCAGTGAAGAAGTCAAAGCATACCATATGAAGTCAAAGCGCGCCATGTGAAGATAGCTCTCCTTTGCCATACGTGTTACACAGTTATTTACACCTCTTCAAATGGGCAGCAAATATTACTAAAATCAAACAGCACTTTGGACTGGTAGCATTTTATGTACATCCCACTTAGCCATTTTGACCTGGAAGTGATGTCAACCTCGGGGATTGCCCAACAGAGGATTAGAAGACCCCCGCTGGTTCCCAAGACAAGAGCCCTCCTGATATGCCTGCACATGAGATAGGGGCATTTTGTGTAGTCAGGAAAAGCAATGAGCCATTTAGCACCACTTGGTGCTGGCCAAGGAGCAGTGAGCTGCGCAGTGTGCTGTTCTGCCCAGCACTGCTGTGTCACCCTCCCAGCCCACAGCTGCCACACTGTGTGTATCTGTGTGCTTTATCTGCCACGTGTCTGGGGGCCAACAGTCAGACCTTCAGCCACAGCAAATCAGCTCTGCTTTGCTGAAATCCACCAGCCTAGGGAGCTACTCCAGCTCACCCAGGATGAGGCCTCTGGAGCACTGAGAGGAAGGGCTGTCTTTGTTCCCTGTCTGTGTCCTGATTAGTACACTCTGACCTGACCCCTGACTTGGCCTTCAAACACAGATGAAGTACAAATAATAGTGTTGCTGGATTGGTTATCAGCAGCTCACTTAGGGATGCACAAAAGTCTTTTGCCCTCTTGCTTTAAACCAAATGTGTGTCAAGCAGGGATCATCCTGGGATGACTCCAGTGCTGCTGCTACTGTGCTAATGGACAGTGCTGCAACACAGCCACAGTCACTGCAGCCCCATCACCACAAAAAAACAACTCCACACAATTTCAATCCCACCGTGGGAATAAGTGACAGAATAAACTCAAGGAAAAGAACATCTTGTAGAAATTAAAAGCAAAAAAAATTAAAGTCCAAAACATCAGACTTTATAAATAGTCTCTTTCTTATTCATCGTTCTATGCAAACACAAATACAAAACTACAATTTGCTGAATTTTGGCAAATTACTGTGGATTTGGACTTTTAAACCCAGATTTTCTGCTTTTTTTTTTTTTTTAATATACCTAGTTTGTACCAAGATAAGTCCATTTACATACAGGGAGCTGCTCTCAGGACACCTGAAGTAGTCACCACGCCCTTCTGGATCACTCTAGGATGATGATCATGTTTGTATCCAGGCAGCGGCACAGCAGGAATC
>NW_005054348.1:4972913-4986473 GCF_000277835.1 Geospiza fortis | reverse complement strand
CCAGAGCTGCAGCCAATGAGGCTGGCAGTAAGAGGCAAACAACCTCAACTCACCCACCTTTGCCTTTTTTCCAGCAGTGGGACTGTCCTCTACTTGCTCTCAGGGCAATGGTCTATTCCTCAGCAGGCCTCCACTTGGGCCCCACAGGGACTTTGCAACCCTCTGTGCAAAGACCTGATGCCCTCACTTCTGTTTGGAGAGTGTGGGATTTCCACAAGGCCAAAACAGAAAAAAAAGGCAGAATAGTCCAAGCAGAACTGTGTTTAAGTGATAAATCTGGCTCCATATTACTCCAAGTGAAGGTATTTGGAGCTAGGAGTTTGGTTCAAGCCCATCCCTAATTCCTCTAAAAATATGTGACACAATCCTATGAGTCTTTCATGCTAAACACCACTTTCAGAGCTTTCATTTAATGGTTTTTCTTTCCTGCTCACAGCTCCCTCTCATCTCTGCAGCTTTTCAGTGTGCAGTGCCAGAGCCATAAAGATTGTACTGTAAAGGCCTCCCAGCCTTTATCCTGAGTATCACGACATAGTGATTCAAATGTTACAGCACTGCAACACAAATGTAACATCAATGTACATCCCATAACAGGCCCTAATCCATCCCAGATTTGGTTCAGTGCTCACTTGCTCAGATCTCCCTGGACCACACATCGTGTGCCACTGTTTGTGCTCAGCATAAACAAAGCATCAGTGTGGAAATCTCATCAGCACAACAACAGTATGGTCAGATCAAGAGGAGCTAGCAGGAAGCCACTCTGTGTCTTTCCAGAACACTTACCAATGAGAGTGTTTTATGCTCATGGTGCCTTACTCAGAGGCACTGGAGCTTCACTTTGCAAAGGCATAGGCTGCAGCCACCCAGGGCAGCCCAAGCACACGGCACAGTAGGAGTCGTATTCCCAGCCACCACTGAGGGATGCCTGGCCTTGCATGGAGTGGCCAGGCATGGGAGAGCTCACAGGCTGGGCCTGAGCTGATCCCACTGCTGCTTCAGCCACCTGAGAGCCCAGAGCTGGAGTCATCCCTGGAGAGCAGCAGCAGGAGCCTCAGGGCCCAGCGCCGCCTTCCTGGGAATGTGGCAGGCACCCTCCATTCATCTGCCACCTGAGCCCCTTTTCCAGTTTGTTGCTAAATTGTCCTGACAGGAGAGAGTTGTGAGCCATTCCCAGGTGAACTCTTTCTTCTCCTTACCTCCTTTGTTGATTGTAGGAAAACCAATAACAGTCAGCGCATCCCCTCCTGCATTATCAGGCATTGTTCATCTTATTGGGAGAAAAATTCTTTCTGTGCAAAATATTGCAAAGACAAGATGAACATCAGGTCTATATTAATATTTACATCAATGAATATTACAGAGCAAAGAAATAAAATAAAAAAACAAAACAACAAACCCTCCATCTTGATCGCAGCTGCTGTGAAAGCCTTTCAGCAGTGCTGGAAAGCTTCCTCTCATCCAAGTATTGATTGCTGGAAACATTCCCTGCTTATGACATTCATTGAAAGGGCAAACGCTTTGAAAATACAATAGAGTGAACAATTTTTCTTTCTTTCCTTCATCCTCTTTTTGGACTAGATGGAGTTTGACAGATTTTTTTTAATTAAACAACATCAAGTCCACAGTATGGCTATATGTTGCAATATGTGGTTATATATTTGTCCTGCTCTGCAGATTTAGTGCTCAGGCAATACTCAATATCACTAAAATTAATCCAGGGCAGCCACATCATTCTCCTGTGGCTTTGAGATGACCCTGTATATGGTTTGACCATCTAACAAGAGAAGCAAACCATGTGTGTGAGCAAAAACATGCTGAATCACGGAGGCTTATGTTATTGTTAGGAATACAAAATTGTGTTGTGGAAATACAGCCTGGAGACCCTCATTCCCTCTTGGTAGTTCCTATCCGATGCACTTGCACAACTTTTTGTCTCAAAACATTGTGTGATTCCAAGGGCTCCAGAAGCTTTGGGACAAACACGGACTTGCTAGTGTTGGTTTTGCAAACATCATACAAAGCCAGCTGGTTTTCACATAAAACTGGATAAAACAAGCAAAGTTTACCTTATGTCAGATATTCTCAGAATAATTACATTTTGTTCAAAGTGTAGCTGTTCATGTGGTAAGTTGACTGTCTGTATTTAAACATGAGGTTCACTTGCAAACAATGCAGAGTGAGAACCCCAAATGATCATGCATGTTGGTGGACAACACTTTGGGCATGGGATGCCAGTGTGGGAGAACTCTAGCCTTATGGACAAAAAGCCATGAAACCCCTCAATGTATCCATCAGATACCATTGCCTGGGATGCTGCACAAGGAGAACTGCCTGCTGCATTGGCAGTAAGAGCTGAAAAGAGCATTCCTGGCCCACCGGGAACATCTGGTGTGTCAATTAGCATCAGCATTTGCGCTTGCCAAGTATTACTGCCTGTATGCAATTGCCTGAGGAGAAGGAGGAAAGCCAAATGTTCATGGCTAATTCCACCTGCTGGAATTACCTTTCACATTGTCATGTCTTCACATTTGTTACCCCTTTTGCAATTTTAGGTCCTCTTGTTTATGACTCAGTTTCCTAGAGAAATTTAAATTCCTAGCCTCTTTGGGACAGAAATTTTGGAGTGTGGGGATTCATCAAGACATCGTATCTTGCTAATGAAGGTTAATCTGACCAATTTGACTATTCAGATGCAGAAATTTCAGCTCCCTTGCCCCCTCTCCCACACATGTAGAAGAGTAGCAGATTTGGAGACAGGTTGGTCAGCCCAAGTGAGGGCCAAGGCCACCAGCTCCAGGGAAAGTGTAACCTTTGGTGTGGTCCATGCAATCAGAGCCCTTGACCAGGGCATGCCTCAGTCCAAGAGATGGCAGTTTCTGGTCAAGAAACACTGAAGCTGTCTCCACTGCTGCCCTCCAAAGGGAAGTGTCTCCGCTTATTCTTTCAGATACATGGTTTTCATATACCCCAATGTAGATGAGAAGCATGTATAGGAAACTAGATATATGACATCATTTGAGTATTTTAAAGCCTCCTGCCAATTTTAGGTTCTTCTGTCCTCCTTTTCCCTATAGCAAGAGGATTAATCTTTCTGCTTGCAACCCTGTGAGGACCAGCACTCATTTTCCAAAACTGTACCTCAGCCCCATCTGGGCTTTAACAGCGATCTAAGTAATTGGGACACCAGTTTGCTAGCTCAAAAATAATTATTTGGTGCTGTACAAAAATTAAAAGTTTCCATTTACTGAGAAAATTAAAGAAAATAGACAAAGCTGTCTTTAGCCTATGGGCAATGTGGATAGCCTATTGAATGTTATGGAAACTCTTTAAAGGAAAGCATTGTTTCCAACTGAAAACTCAAATGTCTCCTTTCAAGAAAGATCACAGGGAATTTTTTTCTCTAAAAGCTAGATTCTCCTCTGAAAAACTGATGCAGATTAATTGAATACAAGCTCAGAAATAGCTCCAGACCCCACCTCCCAACATAACTGCCTCTATGGCTATTTTCTTGCCCTCTGAAATCTTCTCCCACCTCCAGCTCTAGGTCATACAATCCCCACCCTGAGAATACATTTGAGGGGGTTGCATTATGAGGGTGGAGATACACATGTGTTTTGCTGTAGGTTGCTCCCCAGCTCTGTGATTTGCTGCTTGTGTCCATACCCCAGCTCTCTTCAAGGACTCCCCAAGTTGACCCTGATGTTGTGGGCTGGGGAACTCCTTGTCTCCTCTGTGCCACCATTTTGGTTTGCCATTCCATCTGTCCATTGGAGTGAGGCTGCAGGAGCCAGACACAGGGAGCAGATACAGAACAGGTATGGAGCAGGCACAGGTTCTGCAATCCTGTGAATGCTGAAGGTCTGTCTTGCCTTTCTCAAGCCCTCATGCCAGAGAAAAGGGCCATCTGTGGATTTTGGCACATACTGAGTTCAGGCCTCGGTTCCTTTCTACATGGAGGTTTTTCTCTAACCCAGAGCAATAAATAACTGTCAGATTAAGCACGGCCGTGCAAATGTTACTGTACTCAAATTGTAAAAGCTCCCTTTTATGTGGGTGCCCTCTGAAATAAGGCGACCCTTCCCAGCCCTCAGCTATGCTCAGCCCTTCTCTATTCACCCTGTTTCGGATGTGCAGCTTGCTGTGAAAGACAAATGACAGGAGCTATTAAACTCTGTCTTGTTGTGAGTGTGCCCAGCTGCAATATTGCAATTACAGACAGGACAGCAGTTTGCTGGGGACTGAGGGCTGGGCAAGGACAGCTGAGTTCTGGCAGCACCTGCACCTGCAGATCAGCCCAGACCACCTTCCAAACGGGTCTGCCAGGGCTGTGCAGATGTACAAGCTGGGGCCCACCAGTGCTCATGCCATGCCAGGATGGAGGAGAGCCCTGGGAAGAGCTAGGAGGCCCCCACAACTGGAACACATCTTCATTCATGGAGCTGAGTCACTGCGTAGCTGATGGGCAGATGTGGGGAGAGTCCACAACCCACCTTGCTCCCTGCAGCTCCCTCATTGCCCTGGGAGGGTTTGGGCATGACCTGCATCCTGGAAAGCCAGGATGAGTCAGGCAGGCAGGAAACACAGAGGAGCTATTTCAGTGACATCTGAATGTTTTGTGAGATGGCCACTGCCCTGTGAGGGCAGCTGGCACTGTGACTCTGGACTCCCTGCAGCATGGAGCAAGAGCCTCAACAGACACCCAGGAACACTCAGGGGCACCCAGTAGCATCCAGGGATGTGTCCAGGCTGGGTGGTAAAGCTGCCAAAGGTATCAGGATGCCTAGTCTCCATTAGAACTCTTTCAGTCATTTCTGGAAAGGTCTGTCTCTCTGAAAAGGAGGCTTTCTGTAATGGCAAGGTGTTAGCACAGTTTCTTGAGCGAGAATAAATAAATGCTGCCAGGAATTGTAAATTAAAAGTGATAATTGGAAGAGCTATATTGGAGCATATTGCTCTTCATTAACACTGTTCAACATCCTAGACTCAGTTAGGGAAAAAAAAATAAAATGCTTTTTAATCCCCACTCCCAGCCACCTTCCTGCTACTTGGATGCTAATCAGGATAAAGCCAAAATAAGCCAAGGGCAGCTACTGTGGCAGGCAGATGCCTCACTTGTGGGCACACTGAACCACATGCTCTCCTTGAATCACATCCCACCGAGTGCTGAGAGCACCCTAACCACACCTGAGCCCCTTCTGCTGCCTCTGCCAGTGCTCAGTGTCTGCAGGGGCTGCAGCCGCTCTATGCAGCACACAGGGTGCATTCATCTTGGGCTCACCACAGGGACTCATCTATTTCATCTGAGCCAGTCCTTGGCCTCTGGCAGTCAGCAGTGTCAAGGTTGCTGCTGCAACAGAGATGGATGCAAGTGAGCAATCTGCGTGAGAGGGCTGAAAAAATGGAGTAATGGGAATCTAGTATCCATAAAATAAAGGGAAATAAAATATAGGTTAGCTGCTACAAAGGTCACAGTTTTGCGAGAAGGCGGTCTCCAGAACGGCTGTGTGGAACTTAGCAAGCACTCAATAGGGTTTGGAAAAGAAATTAATTAAACGATTTCTCGCCCACTGTAAGTTGAATTGTTACAAATCTGGATGTGGCAAATCTTTCCATGATACAGAGCTATTGCACTGTAGTTCACAGGGTTGCTTAGGCATTGACCACAAGCAGATTTCATTTGTAAACTACCAGAAGGCAGAATTTAACAGCTACATTTATTTATTTATACACCAAATGAGAATTGTCTTTTGCCTGGCTTTTCTGCAGAAAATAATTTGATATTAAAAAAAAAAAAGCAATACATCCAATTTCTTTAGAAAGGGGACTGTTTATACACATAATGAAAGAGAAAATGCAAATGCTTAGGAAAACAGATGGGGTAGATATCAGCAAAAGATAATAGCAGGGATTAAAGATGAAAACTATGAAAAATATTAATTAGATAATTTCCTCAACAAAAGACATCAAACTGTACCAATATGGGGAGTGTATGGTGGTAATGATTTGCATTGTGATACGATCACAGTGTCCCAGGAAGGGATTAGGGCTTCACTGTATCAGTGCTGCAAAAGCCTATCTTTGTGAGGCAGCTTCAGATCTCCTAATGAAAGGAGCTATGCAGTGATAAATGGCATTATGTGCTTGCAAGGTTATTGTTACCTCAAGGTCACTGTTGTCACTTCCCTCTCCCTATCATCATGAAGCCAGGGCTATTAAAACTCAATCACAGTAATAGGGAGGGAGCTTGCTAACACACAAAATGCCTTTTAGAGACCCTTTGCTGGGGTAAAGCCAGGATTAAGATTTCAACTTTACAAGATGTTGTGCGGCAATGACACACCCACAGCTTCCCTTGAAAATTTGCCACTGCATGGGTGCGCGTTTCACACCTGTGGCAGAGTATTTGGAAGACATTTCCCCCCACAGATGTCGTGCCAGCCGTGCTGATGTCCATCTGCTCTCACTCTCTAGCTTTGTGGGGCTTTGTGCTGTCCCCAGCCCCGTGAGCCACTCAGGGGGAAGCACACCTTCAGGGCAGCTGTCCTGGCAGTGTGACTCCCTGGCACCTTATCAGGGGCACAAGGGATGCTCAGTGGCTCCATCAGTCCGCTGCTAAAGCCCAGGTGGATTCGACAGATACTCTCCTATTAGTAGTCTCCTCATTGTGCTGCCAGCATGTTCCCCTGATTCTCCTTTTCTGGTGAGAAAATTTCCATCTCCTATTTTTATGGGTGATCCCATGCACATTTAACCGTTTCCTGAGACATACAGGACAGATCCTGTTACACTTACATCAGGCTGGTGGGTATTGCTGGTGCAAACGGGGTACAGAGGGAATCTTGCAGCTCAAGGCTGGAGGATGACTGAGTTCTGTCTGGAATAAAAGCATTGAGAGCTTTAAAAAAATTGCAACTAATTAAAATTTAAAATTAGTTGACAATTTGACAGATACTGACACATGGATCTCAAAGCAGGAAGTTATTTTCAGTCATTTGTGTGTCTGAATGCAGGGGGTGCTTCTCCATGTAATGTGCTAACTAGAAAATCTGATTAATTGAATGATGATAATTGAGTCCAGAAAATGAAGGCATTTATCAAAAAATCTCAAGTATTTATTGTTACAGAAATACAAAGGCAATACAAAGACTGCTATATATTACTGATCAATATTCTAGCCATGCTTTTTTTCTGAGATGAATGACAAAATTCTTTTTGTCATAACCTGCTTATGCTATCACAAAAAGCAGTTTGGAGCAGTAAGACATGTTTTGCTGGAATTAACAAGTCATAAAATTGCTAATATAAAGATCAGAGGCTGTGAACCAAACTTTCATTCAGGAAAATGTTAGCTGCTGACTGAAATCAGGTGAGAATTTGGTCCACTAGAACCAGCTGGACAGAGGAGAAATTGCTGCCCAGGATTTGCTCTGCAAGTGAGGATTAACAACTTGCACACATCTCAAATCCTTGCCATGTGGTAGCCCATTCTTGTGCAAAGGGAGCCTGTGCTGGGGACCCTTACAGGTTTTAGGAAGTTGAGCTATCTCAGATGAACACAGCTCTGGACTCCTCCATGGCACCAATTACTTTTGTGACTCTGCAATTTTGAAGGGAGAAGAACTGCAGGTGCCTAGATGCTCCCGAGTGATCCAGTTTACGAGCTTGGAATGAACCAAAGCGCACACAGCTAAGGGAATGAGAGCTGAAGTGTTTTGCCAAGGTCAGCTCCAAGTCTAGTGACCTTTGGCTTCCCATCACAAGTATCATGCATACAATGAAACAGAATCTCAAATCCTGTGTGTGATCTCATTCCCTCTGCTCTGCTTCCAGTGACAGCTGTTCAGAACCTGAAAAGATTTTGTCATATTTTTTCAGAAAAGAAAGCAAACAGTAGTCTTCATTTTTCCCTACGTCAGAAAAAGCAAAAAGTTATTTTAATGACCATTGATAGCTTAAAATCTTGAGGTAGTCTTTGTCATTAAAAAAAAGGATGCAGTGATAAGCAGAAGACATTACATAAAAAACACGTCACCTGCAGCTCTCCTTCAGAGATGCACCTTATCAATACCCAAGCATTACAGAGTTCACAAAGAGAAGGTTGCATGTATCATATTGAATACACTGCAGCAAATGGGTACAGCAGGAAAGAAAATATCTTCCTGATCTGTAGCTGTGTTTGTGGTGAGATTTTTAATAATCTCTGCACACAAGGTTTCATCAAGGAACCTTTTTCAAGACACCATCTCCTCTGCATACATGAGAGGAAAAGTGTTTTTAAAAAATGAAAATCAAACGTCTTGGAGACCACTGGACCTTTAGGTGAACACATAATACATATCAGAACATTGCTACTTAATATTTAAAATTATTTGCATCATAATAGCAGAATTTATGAGTGATACGTTCAGCTGTCAGTGTGCATAAACCTGTATTGATTAAAACAATATCTAAAATTCATTACAGAGGTGCAGTCTTACCCCTGGGGATTAATAATCATTTGGGAGTTGTGGATGGCTCAAGGTGTAGTCAAGGACCATTAACCTCACTTTGTCATAAATACCCAGAAAATGTTCAGTACCAAGGTCATTATCACTGTTATAAACTCTAAATGAAAAATTACATTGGTGCATGGATATTTTTTTATATAGCTGATGCAGACTTAATTGGTGTGTACAAAGCATGACTCAAGCATTAAGACTGCTCAGGAGTCTCCCAGGCTTGCCTGAACCATTCCTCAACATTTTGCTTTGCCTTTAATTAACTGCACTCTTCAGCCTCATTCCTCTATTTGTGTCATGCCCAAGTGAAAGAGCATTTCTTAATAGTAACTAACATCTAAAAGAATTTCTTACAACTCTGAAAGTGAGATGCATTTCCAATATTCTTTTGAAAGAAAACTCATTGAAAATTCCTTGGTTTATCTCTTTTTAGATGGCCAGGTCTCAATTTAGAAGCTCTTCTGTTTGCCTCACATCACAGAGAGGTGCATATTTTGCTAGCAGGAAGGATAGGGTAGTCACAGCCTGTTAGCAAAATATACACCTCTGTAACAGGGAAGGCTAAATTTAAGAAATAACGGATGTTTTTTTACAAGGCAGGATATAAGCAAACAAACACAAAAATGGTTCAAAAACATGTACAAATATTAAAGAGGATGTAACAGATTCCACAGTATTCTTGGCAGATTATCCCAGGAGAAAATAAAAAGTTTATATATACATAGAGCTGTGTGCATGTCTGTGTTAGTGGTTAAATTTAATGTGGAGGACATTCAGTGTATGTATAAGAATAATACTCTGTGAAGGTAATCTTAGTAACTGCGTTGCTGGAGCTTGCTTCAGACTTCAGACAAATCAGCATTCAAATATCTTTGTTAAATAAGTGAAGAAATACTGACTGGTGCCAAAAAAAACCCCACCATTCATTGCTGAATTAAATTTGGTGTTCTTGAAGATATTCCATAATTTATATATTAAACTCTAATTAAGGTTCGTACATTAAAGGACTTTACTAATTTTTTAAAGATCAGGGTATGTCTCTAATATTTACATGTAATATTTCATGTTTAGTTTACCACAGGAGAGGAACTGAATCCTTGGGTCTGTGTGCACACATCAGAGGGATGCCCCATGATGTTTGCAGTGGGAGAGAGGCAGGTATTTATCATAAATGTCTGTCTGTCCTGCTTACCCAGCTGTTTACACTTGCGTTATTGTGAGCAGCTGGAAAAGACTCCTGCTCTCCAGAATCAAGCGCCTGACTTCCCTTGGTGCTTCACTGCTCAGAAAAAATATTATTAACAGTCCTTTGTCAAATTAGAAGGGAACACCAAGGGGGAAAAGAGAACTACTATTCAAGGGGCTGCTCTGGGATGCCATCAATTCCTCAGAGAAAGAGATAGGAAATATGGAATACACTTTAAAGTTTTCAATAACCACAGATTTGGGAGGGTCTTCAATGTGTTGCAGGATTAAAATTTGGGGAAGGGAAGGGAAGGGAAGGGAAGGGAAGGGAAGGGAAGGGACAAGCATGTCTCCATCACCTTACTGTCACCAAGGTCGAAGCCAAGTGCCACCCTGAGGGGGGACGGGAGTCTCAACCTGCCCAGCAGCAGTGCTGGGGAAGGGGGCTGGGGGCAGCTGGCCCCCCAGAAGCTAAGCATGAGCTAAGAGGAGGGTGATACCACAAGGATGGGTCTTGTGACACAGTGCATGATTGCTGTCACCTGCCGCCTGGCACAGTGCAGGCCACAGATGGAGGAACGACACTTTGCGGAAGGTGGAGGCAAAGTGGGAGGAATCCAGATGAACACCAAGGTAGGAAGGTAAAAATTTGGTAAACACAACCTACTGGGTATCAAAAGAATTGAGTCTGTTTTGTCCAAATCAGACATCTTCTGGTATGCAGAAGGGTGTTTACAGCAGACAGTGGTATGTTGTTCTCCTGCTCCAGTGAGGCAGCACAAGAAGAAACTGGCTCAGTTTGCAACCTAGGCTCACAGTTAGGAAAGCTTTTTAATGATATGTCTGTACAAGGCTACTTGGACTTTTAACCTTCTGCACTGGCATCTTTTCCAAACAGTAAGAGATCACCACCTGTCAAGACCAACTTTCCTTTGGACTCTACCCAGAGCAGGAAGGAAGACTCCAAAACTTCTCAGAGTCCTCTCAAACCTGCTTCCCCTCAGCTCCCTGACTCCATGAGAGCAAACCAAAAGCTCCTTTTCAAGACTGACAGTCACAGACTGGTGGCTGTATCAGGCAGTCTGCTAGATGCAAGCTATAAACAAAGGTAGGGATGAGAAACAACCACTATCATGTGCTGTCAAAAAATGTTCTAAGATTTAAAAGACCTGCCTGACTCATAAAGGAAAGATACTGTCCCTCCATCTAACCTTGATCTCAGTCTGTAGGGCTACATTAATTCCTGTAGATTGAGTGGTTGGAAATCCATCCTTGGCAGCAGTAAAGGACATGCTACAAATCAGCCACATTCACTCAGTTTCTCTCTGCTGACACTGAGGTTAAAAAAACATGTCTGATTTGTACCTCATGGTCTGAAGCAGAGAGGAACTGTTTCTTGAAGATAAGTTCCAGTACAAATGTGATTCAACGTGAGTTTGTAATTGCCAAAAGGGTTTTCTTCATGGTCCATATTTATAGGCCTAGAAGTTTGGGTTTTTCTAGGAAATTCCCATTTTGTGCCACTTTCCTCTTGCCTTAAATACTGTGTTTGATATGGTAGCTGAATTTCAGATTGGCTGATGATGGGGTAGCTGAAACTTACACAATTAATATCGCAATGAATAAACACGTAATTAATCTACAATAGTTGCTGGTTTTATTTACACAACTGTCGCTTTCATGGAATTGTGACAAATATGCATGTTGTGTGTCCAGCTATCATGTGTCTGCTCCATTTTCATTATGCCATATTTGAGAGCTTGGGCTAACATACCTTGGTGACTGTCAGCAAATTGCCCTCTTCTCATTAAATACCACAAGACTGTTTGGCATCCGAGAGGGCAGCCTTATCAACAGGTTTTAGATGATGACTGCCTTTCAAAAAAAAAATCTGACCCTCCAAAAGGAAAGAGAAATATTGGTATCCAAGAAACTTAGAATGTGGATATGCAATTAATTTAACGTATCTTAAGCATATGTCATGGGAATAATTAATCCATCATTCTTAATGGCCTATCCGTTTTCCCCCATGATTAGAATTCAGTTACTTTCTCTCTACCTAAGACCTTATGGCATTAAAAAATCCTACACTCTGCCTCAAATGTGTGCAGTTTTTATTCTTACTTTTATTAACATAGATTTCCTGGGGAAATATAGTACTGGGATGAGGTACTTGTTAACCAGTACATGAAGGGGACAGAAATAGAACTGCAGACATCATAAGGGTCTTGGGTAGTGTCTATGATTATCTGTTGAAGGAAGAGAAAGCGGACCTGAATATCGTAGCAGCATTACTGTTAGCTGACCTTAGATATCCCTCTGTGCAGCAGCCTGATGGCCTGAAAAGTAGAGATATTTAGGTGACAAAAATGTTCCAGATTTGAGCCCTACCGGAAAGCAACAAAGCAAAGCCCTTCTGTAGCTGACTTAACAGTTCACAGAGAAAAATAAATATCTTAGTCACCCTTACAGCCTTTGAGCCAGGTAAGAACAGAGTTATGAGATCTCATCCCATTTACTTACGTGCTTCTGTCACTATTTTTGCCCTTCTGCAGCTGGGAGCAACCATGCAAGCCGGACAACGAGCCACAATGCTCCTGCCCTGCAGACCCTGTGGCAGGGTGAGGCAGGCAGCTTCACACCCACAACCCTGGCTGTGGAATCAGTCAGACACCCTGAGGAGACATCAGGAGCATCCTGTCTGACTTTCAGGATGCAGTCTGGGCTGCTTGAACTGAAAGAAAAAGCATAAAATAACAGCTGGTGCCCCTAGCTGAAGGTAGTCCCTGAGCAGAGCTCCACAGCTCTGGCCCTGGGAAAGCACCAGCATTGAACATTCCCAAATGACTGTACCCCTTCAATTCAAATGCTGGGTTTTCATTCAGCAAAGTTCTCATACAGTTGGACCTTGAGTTATTTGGTTGGGTTATTTGCCTGAAAGGAATAATCTTGCATCTTCTAACAGTTGTGATTTCTCTGCTTCATTGATTAAAACACCTCTTTTCCGCTATTTTCTCTCCAGCCACACACCCCACCCCCACTAATTAAATAGCTCCAACTCTCACAGCCGTGAGACTTCAATGGCTCAATAACATCCCGAGTCAATGTGTTGCAAAGCTGCTTTTTAATTCATTCTTCATGCAAATGATATACAATTAGACCTGGGTAATCTGCATTCCTTCTGCAAATGCTATTGTTAATAGGATTTAAGAAAAAAAAACCTTCAGCTTAACAAATCAATGGCACATACAGGCTATCAGATCAGTTACTCCTTAAACCTTTTGGATGGCCAGACATATGGGGCAAGCAAGCAATGATTATAACAAGGCCTTGCAAGGGTACTTTGTGGTGCTTGGGATGTCTGACTTCAGAAGCTTTCCACTCTATTTTTTCTCCCAGCACTGCTTGCCTACTCAGATCAGGAAAGGGGAAGGAGGATCCCAGAGGAAAAGGTCAGACCTTGAGGACATTCATTAGGGATTGCCAAGGGCTGGGGTTTCCTCAAAGCTTTCTTTCTAAATTGAGCTGAATTTTTCAACAAGGGCCCAGCCCTTAGGACAGGTTTTTACCTGTTAAGAAAGAGACAGAGGGAAGACAGAGGGGAAGGAAAAGCCCCCCTGTTCAGGCATGCCAGGCTGTTGTGGATGGCTGCTGCGTTCTGTCTTGTGAGGAAAATTCTGGATATGCTGACAGACGTTTCCAAGATTCGCTTCCAGTTCAGGTATCTCAATAAGTCTCTCAAAAGGGAAAATATTTTTCTTCTAAACTTTGACCCAAGGTGAAAAACAGTGTCCAGGACCTCCAGGCATAGTCTCTGCCTTCCTCAACAGGCAATGGAGGACTGCATGGTCTTTCCTTGCAGTTAAGGTACATGGGA
>NW_005054348.1:4970548-4972694 GCF_000277835.1 Geospiza fortis | reverse complement strand
GAAAGAGTTATGCCTGTTACCTGTGAGAAGAGATGGCCCCAGTGGTCGCACAGCCCTTAAGTAGCCTGCAAAGAAGCAGGGTTGGGCAAGGACTGCCAAAGTGGGAAGGGTCCTGGGAATGGAGTGAGTTCACTCTCACATAAATATTCTTGCCTTTCACTTCAACATTGGAGTGCCCATTGTTTGTGCAGTGTGACACATCAATAAAGCTGAGGAATTAAAGTTCTCCATCGACAGGGCATGAGCAAAGCAAGGTACACAGACCTTCTCCATGATCAATCTCTCCTTTCATTCAGCTTTGCCCCTCCAGTCAATAAGGGCACCAACTGTGATGAGGGCCCCAGTCCATCTGGAACTATTCATTTGGGTCACCAGATGATATGGACTTTCAATCCCTGCCAAACTTGTCCTGATTTGCACAAGGGACCAGATGCAAAAAGGCTCTGTATCCCAAGACAAATCCTCTCTTGTCACATCCATACCAGATACACTCACAGGCATCTCACACTGGGATATTACAACCTTCTGCAGCCAGAAAATATTATCCTTCATTATGCATATACCTTCCAGTACAAACACAACAATGACTGATGTGCCTTGACAGCTCTCCTCTCTTTCCTTCTCCCCTGATGCATTGCTGAGCAATGAGAAGCAGGCTCTCGGGGAAAAGTTTGCATGAAAAGTGATAACATGAGAATATGTCAGCATTCCTGGAAAGCGTTTGGGCAGCGTCAGTCAACAGAACTGCCTGCAGGCTTAAAAAAAGCAAGCATGGAGCTCTTCTTAGCCCTCACAGACTGGCAGCTGCCTCGCAATCACACCGAGACTCTCCGGCCTCGCAGGAATCAGCCCTTTTTCTTTTTCCAGCCAGGAGGTATGCAGGATAGCAGAAGTAATAGGGTGCCATTTTTCATTAATTGAATAGAAAAATTCTTGGCACTTTTTTTTAGTTTTCTGCCAGCCTTCAGTGCAGAGGAGAAGCTCGCCCACTAGCACCACAGGCAGGCCCCACACACCCACCCCTTACCCAGAGCCCAAAAGGTTGCTTGTCTTAGTCCCCTCCACCTGGAAAATGTATAAACTCAATGAACAGGACAAAAGGACAGGCAGAAGACATGCAGTGGTGGGTTTAGTAGCAGCTCCAGTGAGAGCTTCATTATATTAACTATACCACACTACTTCTCAGTAGACTTCAAGGCTTCCTCTCTACTCCCTGCCATCCCTTTGTCCAATCTCCTTTTTCCTTTCACTGTCCATATTTGCAATAAATGCATGGTACATTGCCACAGAGTGGCTGCAGTGTCCTGGCAGCTGTTTTAAAGTGAGCAGTGGAGGATCCATGATGCCCTCAGGCACAGCATCTGGCATTACAACATCCGCTAGTGCAACCCACCCGGGCCTTATGCCACTGTGTCATGGAGAAGAAATCATAGCCAAATCATGATGAGCAGGATCTGTGAGCCCAAGAGTGTCCTGTTTGTTTGTGGCCCTGCACTCTCCTTTGGAGTCACAAGAGTGCTAATGACAGCTGTACTGAAGAAGATCGTTATAATAACTCATCCTCCCCTAATCACAGAGGGCCTGCTCTAATTACAAATACTAGATGCAAACCCCAAGCAATTCCTTTAAAACCAACTGGACAACCCCGACTCTCCCTGGTGAAAATGGCTGCAAGTTTTGGCCCCAAAGTCCTTTTCTGCTCTTCCTGTTGCAGCCACAAGGCAGATCCTCCAGAACTTTGAACATATAAACAAAATAATGATGTCTAAGACATATTAAAAGGGCCAAACTCTCTGAGCCACACTAAAGCACAGCTCAGTGGTCTGGGTCTATGCAGCCCAGAGGTACCCAGGTTATGTAGGTGCTTGTATTCCCTTGGGACACTCTAAGGTAAACCAGCATTTTTCACTTTCATGGCACTTCTCTCTCCCACTGCTCCAGCTCAGGAGGAGCTGTTTCCTTTACTCAAACTACTTCTGCAAGGGTGTCCTTTTGGCTCTGTGTTTGAACAGCAGCAAGACCAGCCTCACCTAATCATGTCACCATAGCCAGTGAGACCTGTGGTCTAGCTGGATGTTGGGAAGAGGAGAGGAGAGGAGAGGAGAGGAGAGGAGAGGAGAGGAGAGGAGAGGAGGGGAGAGGAGAA
>NW_005054348.1:4965440-4970482 GCF_000277835.1 Geospiza fortis | reverse complement strand
AGAGGAGAGGAGAGGAGAGGAGAGGAGAGGAGAGGAGAGGAGAGGAGAGGAGAGGAGAGAAAAAGATCTCTGTAGATGTTGCACACTTCGTTGCAGGCTGTTCTAACTAGGCTTTGCTACCTTTAGAGTTCACTAACATTACATCCATGCACTTTCAACCCCTTGTTGTTAGAGATGATGCCTCTCTCTCTCACAACGATAGTGTTAGATAAGCATTTCAATTATGATCATTCAAATGAGTTACATCAGCAAAGCAGAAGAGAAAAATATGTATACAATAATCAGTCTGGTTATCTGATCATCAAAAACTGTTCAGCCTTTGAAATAAGGGGCCTCTATTTCACAAACTGTTCTAATTATCCCAGGTCCTTATACTAGGCCTCAGTATCTCACAAAAAATAAGTTTTCTTCTAGATTTGGCTATTTATGCAATAAATATATTTGAGGTCTTTTTCCTCTTTTACATCCTCCTGCACTCATCTTCCCTGGTGTGTGCCGATTTTTATTTCTTCTTTTTCTTTTCTTATGATCATGTTACTTCCAAACATCTCCATTTTACTGTAGTTAAGGCAACTGCTCCTGTAAATAGCAGTTCCAAGTGTGGGTGTTGCACTGAAAGTCCGACAAAGTATTTCAGCATTCTAGCCAGTTCTACCCGCATTTTCAGAAGGAAGAGACTTTTTATGACTCTTTATTGTCATCATATAAGATTCTGAATAAATACAAAAAAAACCAGAAACTGACCTACCTTGTGAACATTATGCTCTTTAGCTCTGGTTCTATGCAGGATTCTGCAAAACAAAAATTTTTAAAACCCCAGCCAAGCAAAAAAATTTGCCACCTTGGAAAGGCTGGCAATTGTTTTATATGTCCCAGTTCACTTACCCTTCTTTTTGCATTATTTTTCTGAGGCTGGGCTGTCTGGTGTGGCAAAGGTGACATTCATGGCATCACAGGGTGGTTCAGTGATCCACTGCGATAGCCCTGGTCCTGCTGCAAGCTCTGGGCAATCTTTTCACTTTCAGGCACTGCTCTTCATTCATCCATGACCTGCAGCCCTCATGTTCACAAAACTTACTGATCTCCATGGGATTCTTTTCTTCTGCTGGAAGATCTGGCACCAGTTGTGACAAAATAGATTACAAGCTAAAGGATGGGAGGCCTAGAAATAGATCATTAAAGGAAACCAGTCTTGGAGCCAAAAGTGGCCTGAAATCACTCTTGCATGGGAATGTCTCCCCCAGCCCATCTCCTGCAATGTGTCCTCCATGCATGTCATCAGCTCTGTCACTTTCCTGCAGGGAATTACTAATGGGTTGGGATCTCTTCTGCTCCCCCCTCTGCCCTTTCAAACCGGTCATGGCCATCCTCATAAATCTGCCAGGATGCTGACAGCCAGACTGCAGCTCACAGGGGCTCAGGGGACTTTGAGTGATATTCCTTCTGTTCCAGCTCTTTCCAAGACAGCCACTGATTTAGGAGGAGGTCTCCTTTTACATGTTTGACCAAAATAATAACAATAATAATAATATTGAAAAAGCAACACAGGGAGGAAAAAAGGAATAGGAAACTTAGGGGCACCATTATCTTCTGTACTGAGGTGACTGCAAGTGCAGGATGTGTCCCTGGAGAAACAGACTTTCCAGGCAATGAAAGGAGCAAACAAAGAACAGAAAAAAATGGACCAGGGAACTTGACTATTTGCCTGTACGTTTGATAGAGTGCCACACATGCTTTATCTCTACCCAATGTCTTGTTACTGAAAAGCCATTTATTTATTTTAGAACATGTTGATAATGAATGCTCCCAGCAGATAACATAGTCTCATACCAAAACAAGGTTTTCTGTTGACTCTAATCCCCTTGATTTTATTTCAGCTAAGACTATCTGTAGTATTCTTTTACCTTCTTTACCAGTGAGTTGCTGCCAACCCTAATCACTCTGGCTCACACCCGACATTATTTCTATTATCTGGCTGATTCTAAATGACCCTGTCTTCAGGATTGAAAGGCATCTTGATGTTATCTGGAGGACCACAGAAAGCCTACACAGGCAAAGGCAGCCTGAGCAAAAGCCCTGTGTGCCACTGAAAGCCCTGTATGCCACTCACTCATCACATGAAAGCAGCCTGAAAATCAGTTTATAGATCTCTGGTTCTAAAGTGAGCGCAGGAGATCATTGCTTCCTCACTCATAGTAAATGCTGTGATGGATGAACCTCCTAAGGCTGGGAGGTTTCATGTGGGTGAATTCTCAAATGCTGGCTGCTATCCAAGTGTCTCCTGAGGATGCAGAACTGGAATAATAACCTTCTGAAAATACACGCTTTTAGACTACATGGGTGCTTTAGATATTGTCCACAATTTAACAGCAGGAGTTGTAGTATGAAGGTAAATTCAAATTGATTATTTCTAGGCATAAAAAGAGTCGGTAGCCTTGAAAATAAATGGGAGGAGTCATATTAAAAATATTTATATCAGGTATTATAGCTTCTTTAGAAAGGCTAGAAAAGACAAAAAGAAAATGGGAAAAGAATAATCCTGTATTCAACAAGATGTAATTTGACGTGCCAATAAGCCAACAGTATTACATTAGATAAAGCACGAGTGGAGCTCTTTGGTGGCCCTTGATAGATCATCAGTTTGAACAGGTGATGGGAAAATCAGGTTTGTAAGTACCTATCTGTAACATGTGAACATACAGGGCAATCTAAATGCAACAGAACAAAGTTCCCTCGACAAAAATTCTCAAACAGCCTTTGTATTTTTAAGGGAAAATTTTCTGACTCAAATACTAACTAATTTAACACAGGGAAATTTTGTTTCTGGAACTCCTCTTGATAGGCAGAAGAGAGCTGGGAACTGGAAAGATGTTTAGACAAACAATCTTGAAATCAACAGTGATTTAGTTGCCCTTGTTTTAGGCAAAAAACATTAACTACAAAAAAAAAAAAAGAATATCAATACTTGATATTTTAAAGGGAACATTTCAACATTTCTCAACATTGCTCAACATCTCAATGGTTATGAGCCCAGCTCACTGGGAGAAGGAATTGAAACGGAAAATTTTTAAAATAATCTGGAACCACAGAAACTGTAGTAAACATAGAAGACTCCACTGCTTAAAAAACTCCAGTGTTTCAGAAGGGAAGAGAAAGCAGATAGGCTTTTATGTAAACTAGCAATATATAAATTAAAGGCTAGAAATGGTCGGAAATTATTAAGCACGCAGACTAAGTCTATCACATCTGAGGGTATTGGGAAGAAACAAAGACAATATTTAAAACATTTAAAAGCTGGGACCCTCAAAACAGAGAAGAAATAACTCCATGAAAGACTTGAACAATGACCTCTGTAACCAACTGAATGTCTGTTCCCATTGCAGGACCGAGGAAAGAGCAGTAAAGGTGGCTTTTAGATATCTAAGAGTATGAGGGTGAAAGTGCTACATATTCCGCTTCAGATGTTCTCATTTCAGAGACAGATAAACTGAAGGACTTGACAAAAAAATCCTGAGTAGTTAGGAATTTGGGAAACATGTTTTAATGTGGAGGATTAAGGAGTTATTTAACCATTTAAACTAGCAATTTAGGCAGAAGGGAGATGACAATGAATTTCATTGTTTTATTAGCAGTTACAAATACTTGCAGTAGGAAAATCCAGAGTGACAATCATGACCACTTTGACCTAATCTTGGATCCAGTGGCTTCAATATGAACTTGTGGTGCAACTACAAACAGTGCTAACAGAGATGGATTTTCTTCATTGGATGTTTATTAATCAAACCTGGCCATTTTTCCCAAGGTCTGAGAAGAGAGGTCACCTCTGTCAGCAAGGCACTGGACTGCATTTCTGAAGAAACAGATGGAACTTTACATATGGGAGTGAATCACAAACACCACATTTCTTCAGTTTTAATGTGATAGTCTGAGAACCAACTGTTTTTCCAAATGGATTGCAAGGTCTTCTAGGCAGGTCCCATCTTTGTATATGTGCAGAAAATACTTCAATGAGGGCAAGACTCCTGCACTTCACTGAGCTCTCTCAAGGCTACTGTAATGTAAGTGGAACCAACACATCAAACAATCTCTCCATTCATGTACTCACCACTTCAGAGGTAGGAAAAGCTGCTTCTGAAGTTCCAGCAATCTCTGCACAAGCTTAGGAGTGTGATTTCTGAGGAAAGCAGCTTCCTACTGCAAAATGTCTTGCACAGCACAAAAGCAGACAGGTAACAACTCCTGCTGCTTCAAGAGGTCCTGTGCTAAATGCCAATGAGTGTAAACTCCCTTTCCCTCATGGATATATATATATACACACGTGCACACACTGAACGTTTTCCAAAGTCCTGCTAAGAAAGGGAAATGCAGGTTGGATCCATCATGTTTTTCAGTGTGCTGTCTGCCCTGTAATGGTTTTGCTCAGCTCTCACCACAGCAACACAGAGGGAGGGCAGAGGGATGCTGGGCTGGGGATGGCTGCCGGGCCAGACAGCCCCATGGTTAAAGTTCAGCACGAGTATGGCATAGAAAGGATGGGGCTGAGGGCAGGCCAGCTGCAGCACAATCCCAAGCACAAGCTGTTTATTAGGGTGAGCGTAAAGCACTCCAGAAGGGCAAGACTCAGTGTTCTTCCTTTTGATCCTATTATCATATGACAACATGATTAAAGACAGGGTAAAGGCAAGGCCCTCATGGAAGAAGCACAGGGGTGTCAAACCACTAATGGAAACTGTCACGGAGGAGACGGAAAGTTTAAAGAAAACATGGCCCTCTCTCCCCCCAGGGCAGGGAGTGAGGGGGATCCCAGTGCCAGCAGAGGCTGCACACAAAGGCAGAGCAATAAAAACAAGAACATAGGACAGAACTTAGAAAAGTAAATGTGGTGTCAGCTCCTCCTTTGTCACCTCTGTGTCCTGGGAAACCAGATGACAGCAAAGATTGGCTGCATAGCCCTTCTGGACACAGCCCTTGCACACAGGCCTTATTTCCCTGGGTCCTAAACTCATTTTCATTCCCTTTTTAAGCCTTCAAGCCCACACCTC
>NW_005054348.1:4956830-4965392 GCF_000277835.1 Geospiza fortis | reverse complement strand
GACACTGGGCACCAGAATCCAATCCCAAGACAGTCAGGAGGTCAATCCAGACCCTAAGAAACGTGTTTCTCCCCACACCAACTGGTTTGGAGCCACTCACTGTGTGGCAGGTGATGCTCTCTGACACAGGGCTCCCAGTGCAATGCCTCTCAGCAGCTGGCACGGGGCTGCGCTGGTAGGACACTGCAGGGTGTGGGGCTTCAAGCTGCAGTCACTGTACTATTCCAAAGTGAGACCAGGACAGGCAAGTCCTAATTCTCCCTTTCTCTCCACACCAGTCCTGTGATGGAGCTACCCACCTCCCATGCTCCCTCTCCCCTCCTATATACCTATGAACACTCCTGATCACTAACTAGCTGTGTCTCATCCCCTCCAATGGCAACCATGGGGCCGTGCAACACTGAACTTCATCCAGGGGCAGGTGTGCTGAGCACAGGTGCGGGTCCCAGGCCCCTGCTGAGCATAGGGAAGATGGATTGAGGGTTGTTGCTCAGCATGTATGGGCTGCCATTTCTGCAGAAGCATGGGAGGAGAGGCAATGGCAGGTCAGTGCTGAGATGAGGTGCTTAAAATCCAAAGACCAGTGAGATTAGAGTGTTGGGAGAAGCATTAGAGGGGAAATATTACCATAAAAATGTGTAAATTAATTACTTAGTAATGGACAGTGCCCTTCCTTCTCTCTGTGCAACTTGTCTGTAACACCTCTCTCCTTTTCCATCTCCCATTTCCTCTGCTTACTTTTTTGGCTCCCCAACACATCATTTTCTTCCTTTCCTTTCCTTTTGTGTTCAAATCCCTTCCCTCAATCTCCTCCCCCTCTTCGCCCTTTCTGCCTCACCTCCAGTTTCATCCTTTGTCTAAAACACTAGATAGGTTTTGTAACTTTCTGATGTTGCCAACCGGTAGCCCTGAAGCAGCAAAGGCTTGGGTAAATTACTCTCCCTGGCTACATCTTCAGACAACTGAAGTATAGAAAGTCCCTGGGAGTTACAGAGGAAAAACCACCACAATGTAGGGTAATCTGAGGCATGTTTCTGCTTCCTAAGACCTCAAGGGTGCCAGATCTCTGCAACACAGCTACCAGGACTATATCCAAGAACTCAGTTCTCACCTTGCCTCTCCAGTCACAATGAGGTAAACACATCTAAGTTCAGGAGGGTTTTGGCACTTACAGTGCCTTCCTCTTGGGAGCTGGATGTGCACCTCTGTGACAAATGCAGCATCACTATAAAAGGGTGTCCCTTTCCGTGAATGGAACAACCAATGAGCAAAGTTTGTTATAACAATCGTGAGCATCAACAGCAACATGGGATTGAAAAAAAAAAAAAAGGAAAGCTGTCAAAAATGGAATATATTTAACATAAGACATTAAATCAATATTTATTTTAACACATTTAATAGGATTCTTCCCCATTAGCTCCCAGGAGTTCTTGATCAGACAAGCCCTCTGGAGATGCTTGGAACATCTGGATATTCATTTCTTACTTATTCCCACTGGAGTCCTAAAAAACTCAATTTTGTTGAATGTCAAGGCAGGACTTCTTCCCTTCGGTGTTCAGGAATATTAATTTCATTTCTTCTTCTTCTGTCTTTTGCACTTTCCAAAAGGTGGTTGGTTGCTGATGTCAGCAGTATCTCAGATAGATGGAAAATATTTGCCCCAAGAGCAAACACCACTGGGGCTCAGAAGGGCTGTGGAGACACAGACACTGGCAGGCCTGTGTGTGTACAGGCAGAGAGGTAGGTGGTCACTCAGGATGAAATAACTTTGCAGTGGAGTACTCCACGAACCAGGAGCATCATTCAGGATGGATCTGCTTCACAGGAACAAGAAGACTACAGTGTCCCCTCAGCGAGGGAGGGAGGGAAGGAGGGAAGGAGAGAATGGATAGAGATATAGAGGTAAGGATGGATGAAGAAGCTTTCTTTTCTGTTTCTGCAACTAAGCTATATTTCAATTGTTTTTTCATTTATTTGCATTCCACTGCTAAAGATGTGTCTTCCAAATTTTTATCTCTTTGGATGGAAAACCTGCTGCAGCTACAGAAAAAGCAGCCTGCATCCATTGTCCTTCATTTTCCAGAACTTTCAGGTGTGCACCTCCAGTGAACCTTACTGAAGATTTTGTTCAGGCTTACGTCTGATGCCATTGAAGGAAGAACAGATTTTCTATGTAGCAACACACTTTGAGTAAAGCTGTCAGATCTGCCTGTCAGATCCATACAAGAGTTCCTTGAATCCATTTGCCAAATAGATATAAATAGTACTTAGGAGACATATCTCATTTTAAAAAGACCTTGGAATAACAGAAGTATGTGCTAGGAAAACAGGTATTTCGGGGAAATCTGGTTCCCAAGTCACACACTGTGTCCCTAGATGTAATCAACAATATATCTCAGATTGAACATCCTGTAAGCAGTAAAGCTTAAAGTTGAAAATGTATAGATCTCCTTTTTTTGGTGTTGCTTCCTTTGACAAGATGCTGCAAACAGGAGATTTCAGTTTCCAACACACTGTGTAGTTCTGGCACAGGAATCTGGCATCATGACAAAGCACAACAAATGTTACCGCCTCATTAATACCTTTTTTGCAGTGGTATTTTTATGATTTTCTACATTCTTCTTCAGTGGGAGCTTGGCATCTGGGACACCTCTAATGTGGTATAACATAACCACTGATAGCTAGTGAAAGCCTCCATTGAAGGCGTGACACTCCGGGTTGCTCCAGCATGTTCCTCAGCAACATGGGCAAGGCTGCGGCTGACTTGATGACAAAACAGTGGGAGCAGTGGCTGGTTGCACAAAGCCTGGGGAGCAAATTTGGCTGGGCTTGGCAATCTGCTCACAGCTCCTCGGGCACTCAGCGCTCTGAGGGGAGAATCAGTGCGGGGGCATTAGGGTAACCCTTCACACGCTACTTGCACGATTAGAGGAGAGATGTGATGACAGCTAGAGCCGTGATGGATATTTTTAGCAAGCTATATAGTCAACATGTTTCACTTCTAGCCTTACTCACAAATTGTTTGTGAGGATTTTTTGGCTTTTATGATTGTGCCTGTTACCAAAGTCATTCAGTCACTGCTCCGAGTGCATTCTGGTCAATACGTGACTGGAAACTATAGTCTGAGCATGTACAGGCTGTTTGTTTCTCACAACTGCTGGGGAGGCTGGTTACCACAGCCACATTATATTATTCCCAGACTAGAAGACTTTAGCAACTGTCCAGTAGGGTGCATATGGGTCAAAGATAGGATGTAAGAATAAGCTGTGATGCCAAGAGGAATCACTCAGACCCTGAAAAATTAAGCAATTGTCTTAATTAATTGTCTTAAAAAAATGCCTGATTTGAAATTTCCTTCTGTCTTCAAATTCATGCTCGGAGTTTCTGCTTGTGCTGTCCCAACTGCAAAATGTTCTGCCTCATCTTGGGTGTCACCATCGACTGCCTCCATATGTGCTTACCAAGCATTCTGTGTCACAGCTTGGCAAGGAAGCCCCAAGATACAAACTGCTTCCTTTCCCTTCTGAGGATGGGGGAAGACTCCAAACCCAGAAAAAGACCCTTTGCTGCTTCAAGTGAGCAGGCACCCACTGCTGCCCTAAACCATTGTTCCTCATGCCTACAGTGAGCAGGCTTTTCCTAACCTACATCTCTCTTAATGCACAAAAAATCAATGTCCCTCCTCTATTAACCTTACATATCTGAGGGCTCCTATCACGATTTCCCTTCAGATTTGCCTTTTCCAAACCTATTCCATTTCCTTCAGCCTCTCCTCATAGGCTGTATTTGCTTGCCCTTATCATTCCTGCTGCTTTCCTAAGGACTTCTTCCACTCTGAGTATGTTTTCTTTTCAAAGCAGAGTTTTATCCTCTTTTTCATTTTCTTCTTCAAATCCAGTTCCATCCGCCCATGACCCGGATCACAACAGCCACAGCACAAGGCACTAGCAGAAAGAGCAGAGACTACAACCTGCTACAATAAATCTGCCCTGAATGCACTGTATGTATAAAATTGCGTTTATTTTATGTATTTTGTTTTCCAGGATTTGTTATGCCCCTAAGCAGCTTCTTATTTATTCCTGTGTGTGATAAATATAACCCAAAACAATTTTTAATGCACAGATATAAAACAATGAAAATGTTTTATAAACTACACACCCGAAGTCTGGCTTTTAAAGGGATTCCTTTTCCTTTTTAATAAGCATGCTTGCATGTTTTTGTATCTCTGATTGTGGACAACTGGCATTGAATTCATAGATCTGATGTATAAACAACTTCAGTACAAAAACCCAATTTTTTTATGCTGTGTTTGCCCATGCAAAAATAAAGCTTGATACAAAAATCTTAAACTACCAATTATTCCAAAATTCTACCTACAAAAAAAGGCAGAAACGGGCTCTTGCTCATTTATTTTGTTTTCATTCTTCCTCTGCCCTCCTCTTGAACTTTACATGACTTTTTTTCTCCACCACTTCTGTCAGCGATGGGAAATTTCTAATCCAACATACAGGATTCGTCCCTATTTGAAAATGAAAAGGAAACACATTTGCACTGAGAGACACTGAGGGGCATTTGTTAAAGCCAAGGCAGAGTGGCAAAGTTCATCTCCCAGCAGCAAGACTTTTGGTGAGAGGTAACTGCATTTGTCCCTTTTCTCCCAACGACTCATTACAGCTGAGCAGGTCAGACCTGTCAAACATCGACACATTCGATGGTGCTAGGAAAAAAAAGAGAAAGAAAGAAAACACCCTGTACTTGGATGCAAGGGCTGTGCATCCCTTGTGCTTTGTCTGGCGCAACCCTTTCACAGAAGCACAGACATTGTGAAACGGGGTCAGGAAGGTAGCAAGCCAGCTGCCTGACATCCTTTCGACCGACTCCTGCGACCAAGGAAAGAGCAGTGGCTTCAAGAACCTTGCAAACACCAGATGAGCGCCTCTCCCAGCAGAATCCAAGCCCAAGCCCGATTTTGGTCTTGCTGCAGGTTGGGGGTTGGAGTGCTTGTTTATTTCAGTGTCACCTTGTGGTTTCACAGCCCGCTGCTGTTTTCATGCAGGATGAAGGAGAGTAACTCAAGCCCTCTCCTCTCCTTCAGAGGCAGCAAGCCCGAGCCTCAGCTGATATTCATGAGCCCAGTGCCACCGATCTGGCGGCACAGCACGGCGCGGCACATGGCCTCCCCCCAGCTGGCTGTCTGGGCCAAACTTCGCCTGGAGCCCAGCAGCTTTCAGCCCAGGGTAACTCCACCAGAGTTGGGAGCTTTATGCCAGTCTAACAAAGAAAGGAGACAGGCTAGCCAGGCCTTAATGAGCTGATGCTGATCATGTAACTGTCTTATTGAATTTGCATTTCATTAGGAGACTTCATTTGAACCACAGCTGTGAATATTTGAGGGCCTGATTGTGTCTATGGATACTAATTTGTTCAAAGAAGACAAGGAGGATACTGAGCTGCAAGCCTGACCCTTTTCATATTGATCAGACAAGATAGGTCCTCCTTAAAACTAATGTCAGAGCTGTACCAAAAACGTGCCCAGGTCCACATACCCTGGTTGCTATTGAGCTGCCTAAATGCCTCTTCCAGAGGCTCACCCCTAGGAAATGGACAGGGAAACTGGCCCCCAACACCCACTTGAGCCTTTGCCTGATAAAATTTCATTTTCCTGTACTGTAGCTTAATGAAGATGGTGAAACCCATGGGATGGGAATACACCATCAAGGGAAAACATCCCACCACCAGAAGGAAATGCCATCATTCAAATACTGACTTGGTATTTCAGGCTTCATGATTATCCCTGTAGCCATGTAAATCAGATTACCATACCATAATGTTCTGTTGGAATTCCACATCACTTAATGATGGAAAGACTGCAGACAGCAGGAAGGAAACAGTTAAAAAGCCAAGACTTGTGATAAGCAGATGGCAATTATTGCTGCTTACTGGTAAAACCTGTTTGTATTAAAAATATCTTAATGTTTCCATTGGAACCTGCCAATTAAGAGATTAAACTGTGTTTCATTCACATACAAGTGGCTCTGAGCTCACACACACACACACACCTGGCACTCCCAGCTCCAAATTCTACACAGAGGCTGGCTGAAAATATACCCACTGGTCATCTTTTTTGTGCCTGTTTATTGAGTGGGGTGTGGCTTATTTCATGAGCTGTCAGGAGTAAGATATTCTCACCTTATTATCAGGAGAAACAGGAAGTTGCTGGTAAACACAGCTATTTTGCAGAGAGTTATCTAACTAGGGAATAGACCTTCATTGATGAAGCTACTTGAAGCCCAGCCAGGCCTGAAAGGTGGGTGGTACGTCGCCAAGATTTTATTCTCAAGATAGCCTAAGCAAGATGATTTGTCTGGGAATTGCCCTAAGTAAACATGCCAATAGGATGGAAAAAGTTAGCCCCTTTGCCTTCTTAGCCAACCAGCCATTTCCCCTCTGCTGAGGGGAGTGACTGCTGGCACTCAAGGGCTTCCTGCATGTAACTGGTCAGTCTTTCGCTGCACTCCCAAGAGCCTTTTTCTGTTAACAGGGAAGCCAAATTTCCTTCACGGATGCTGCCTTACTGCAAGCATCACCTCTGCCACTCAGGGGCTGTAAGTGCATCTGGATGACTCCCCAGAGGACTCCAATGTTTATAATCTAATAAAGGATCTGATGTTGCCAGTCCGAAAGCCAGACGTGGCTGCTGCTGATATAGGAGGGTTTCCTGTCCCTTCTCACTTTTCATACCTTGACATCCAGAAGGATTCAGGAAATGGCTTGGTACTTACAGTCTTTACGTGCCATTTGTGACCATTTCAAAGGATGGAGTAAGGGCATGCCAACGTATATAACAAGCTGTGATTATAAGCAGGATTTATATAAAGAAATTATGCCTCTTGCATTGTCATCAAGCACAGGGTAACTACTCAGGTGAGTGATGCTAACTAGCAAAGGAAAAGCATTAGCTTCGAATAGCACAGCTGACCAAGTGTCACCGCTCTAAACATGTCTGGACATCATCAGTCTGAAAGGTCTTGCATAACGTACTTTCCAAGGATATTTCCAGTCCCACTGCTACTACCAAAATCAGTGATGGTTCAAGGACAGCATTTGATTTAGCTTCTCAGTGCTTCCATCTCTGCTTCCTTAGCTGAAATCAGAATGTGCAGAGACCCATTTAGAGAAAAAAAAAAATTAAAAACAAACAAACAAAAAAAAAAATAAACCTCTTCCAGCAGTGTTAAAAAGTTCACTAAAAAGTTCAGTTCAGGCCTGATCAGGGACTTGGCAGAAGCTTGGGAATAGCTTTTGCTTTGTTTGAACCAATCCCAAAATCCACTACTAAGTGTTGCTTCCTGGTGTCTGCACATTCTCTGAGATGGGGAGACAGGGAGGGGGAGAAGAGGTGTCTCAGTGTGTTTTCCACCCATCCTACTGCTTCTCACAGGGGATTTTTAGCTTTCTCCGTCTGCTGTTGGCAGGAAGGGGCAGGGGGTCTCCCAGGAGACCCTGGCAGAGCTCCCCTGAGACTCCTCGGGACAGGCAGGCCTCTTCAGAGGCAGTGCTGGTGCCGTTCTCCACTGGGATCTGCAGGGGA
Organism: Geospiza fortis; assembly: GCF_000277835.1. Taxonomy (NCBI): domain Eukaryota; kingdom Metazoa; phylum Chordata; class Aves; order Passeriformes; family Thraupidae; genus Geospiza; species Geospiza fortis. The sequence continues at coordinate 4,957,801 of NW_005054348.1, read as the reverse complement.
GGCTAAAGTAGCACGACTGGCCACAGAGGTGCACTGGCCTAGAAAGTTCCCAGATCCCCCATCACAGCCCAACCAACCAAATAAATAAAGAAACGGTGGCACACACCCGCTCCCTGCCCCTTCCTCCCCCAGGTCAGAAAGATGTCACCTCTGCTCAGCCCTGTGCCACCAGAGGCTTGCAGAGCAGACTGCTCTTCTGTTCCCCGCTCTGCCAGTGCCACCTCCGGGGCGGACTTGTGCCTCTCCTTGCGGTCTATACCCATCCCTGCCAAGACCCGCTTCTGGCATCTGCCCTGTGGCCAGGCTCATCCTCGGCATTTTTTGGAGGAACATCTGGATTTCTGGAGGAGCAGAGGTGCTGCCTCAGCTTCCAGAGGAGCAGAGAGTTGGGCTGGCCGGGTCTGAGGACACTGCTGCCCCACAGGGCACCCGGCCTGCCCTGCACTGCACCCAGTGAAACCCCCTGGACTCCCCTCAGACCAGATAGCCAGCAGCTCCCAAGGGGATTTTTAACTCCTTCTGCAGTGTTTACAGTCACTCATTCAGCTCTGCACAAACACGCTTTTCTTTGGCATGGCAGGAGGGTTTTGTTGGGTGCTTCTGGTTTTATTTTCCTCCTCTCCTGCCCCTTCCGAGGCAATAAGGTGCACAAACAAGCTGTCCATAGGTGGCTGAGAGCAGAACTCGAGCCGCCCTTAAATAATAAAATAAAATTTAAAAAATAAGAAGGGGAAAGAATACCCACCCCGTGCTACCAGGGGCCCCGTTGGTTAAAGGCTACGGCGCAGTCACTCTGAAGTGAGGGTTTAATGAAGTAGCCTGTGAGAGAATGGAGGGGATGGTCCCCGCTGCACAGATGGCTCTTTGTCACCGCTGACACCTGCCATCTGCTTGTTTGTCTAAATGATGTCGGAGGGGCATCGCGAGCCTCCAATCTGCTGCGCCGCCTCCACCAGCTCCGCCGGGCCCCC
>NW_005054348.1:4951626-4956513 GCF_000277835.1 Geospiza fortis | reverse complement strand
TGCCGCTCGCCCCCCACGCCCGCCCCACCGCCCGCCAGCCCCTAAATCTCCTCTCCTTCATGCATATGAAAGGGGGAGGACATGGAGAGATTAACCTCCCAGGGCATGAAAGGGGTACAAAAGTTTACACCGCCGGGCAGCCATTTAGACCTTTTGCGGGGGGATGCGCTCGCGCTCCTGGGCTTTTTACCGTCATCTCCGCTGGATGCTCAGACTCTTTCTGAGGTAATTAAGAGGCCAGATTACCCCTGATGTAACACCACTGATATCAGGAGAGGCAATTAAAATATTTAGAGAATACTGCTTCTGTTTCTCTGCCATGAGGGCAGACTGGTGCCTTAACATCAGCTATAAAATTTAGAGGTCTCCAAAGATAGTCTGGTTTGGAGGCAGATGAAGGAGGTTGAATCCACTTTCCCAACAGTGGTCACCCATACAATTTTGAAATCACACTTGGAAACAGGATCTATTACTGCAAATGCATTCAGGTAGCATTGTTTCTCAACTTCTCACTGTAGAAAAAGAGTATCTTCTTAAAACATGAAAAAGGGTTTCTCAGAGTATGAAAAGTGACTGACGGCTGCCAAGAGGGTCACAGCTTTGAAATAAACTTGTTGGAACAATAAGTGTGTCCCAAGAATCTAACATTCAATTTAAAAACAACATTAAAGTCTAAAACAGCCTAAACTAAAAATTCTTGACTGGTTGGAAACCCCCCTAAGTGGGTTGGAAACCCACTTCCTTTTTTTTTTTCCCCCACTCTAAGCCCACAGAAACTCTGTTCTCTGGATATGACTTCAGGTCACTTCAAAATACTCGGGGTGAGTGCCTAAAAGGAACCCCTTTCCCTGTACAGCCAACAAGCCCATCTCTAGGATGCCTCAAAAGAGACTGAAGCTTGCTGTTCATAGCAGCACATAAATTGCACTTGATGTTATCAGTGATGTCAGTGTACATGGAAGGTGTATAATGGATATTAATTATGACTGTTATCACTTATGACTTGTGTAGTGCAGCCAGGTATGCCTGAATACTTGCAAACACAGCGGCTTTTACACGTGGCAACTCATGAAATGGAAAATGGTCACTCTGCACAGCTCTAATGAGGGCAAGGGTGATTTAAGCTAGCAGAAAGAATCATAATTACTGTAGGTTCAAAGTGATCTTGAAGGAGAGGAAGTTAAAATGGGGTTGGGATTGATCTACTTTCATGCTTTACTCGGCCCATTGTTTTTAATGCCTCATTTTGAACTATAAACAAACGGCTTCAGGTGATTTGCATGGTTTTCTGCAGATAATTCCTGAATTTGTTCTGGGCAATGGTGGAAAGTGTGCACTGTGCAAGAATAAATAGCAGGGGAAACTGTGACAACAGCCCCCACCCTCTTTAGTCTGTCCAAAAAAAGTCCAAATTAAATGCTGGATTCAAAGGCATGTCAGAGCACAGATGAGAGGAAAGGGCTCCAAGGTTTGCAGGGCTCCACATGCTTACAGGGAAGCTGGTGCCCATGCCCAGCCCCAGCAAGGCAGCCTGGATGCTGAAGGCCTTCCCTCCTGGGGAAGGGCTGGCTCTGGGCTCTCGTCCTGGATCACAGGGAGAGGGGACCACCAACCTTCCCAATCCTACAGGTCTCTGCCAGCAGGGCTGCCCTGCCTCCAGCTCACATGGTCTGTTCTCCACTGCAGCCCCTTGGCCACCAGCACCTGGGCTGAGACCAAGCACAGCAGGAGTGAAAGAAAGGCAAAACCCAGGAACTCTTGGAGAGACACAGAAAGGCCTACAGGCTATGTCCTCAGCTGGGGAAGCCTCTTTTTCTCCCTCTCCTTCATGACAGTGCAGTTTCTGAGCCCACAACAAAGGACCAAACTATTAATATTGCTGACAGAAAGAGAGGAAATCAGAGGCAGTCATATCCCCATGCACCCATCCAGGAAAAAAATCACTGCCTGAGATCCCTCTTCTTTCGATAATATTGGATGATAATTTGCAGTGATATAGAGGAAAAATAAAGAGAAACTAAAAAGTCCCCCAAAAACACCCAGTCTTTTCCAAAATCTAAGAGAGATAAAGGGTGAAATCCTAGCTTTGCTGATTTCTGTGTGTTGTGCTTATTAGTTCAGCATGGAAAGGCTTTTACCCTCCTGCATCATTGTCAAAGGGATTTTTTTTTTTTTTACTTGAGATGCTTTTGGTTAACTGGTGTGTGTAAAAATGTCTCATTGTGGAAGCCATTCCTGACCCAGGTGTTAAGTGTCTAATATCTGTCCAGCTGCCTCATGATGGGTCCTTTTCTTCCTTCAAACATCCTGCTAACTCCCTGACCCTCAGCCAACACCATCCTCTGCAGCAGAGCCAACACATCATGTTTGTCTTGGCAAAATGAGCCAGTCTGCATTAAAATGAGGGTCAATGGAAAACAAAAAGAACCAACAAAAGTCCCTTCCTTTATTTATTTTTGTCTAAAAGATAAAATCTGCGTATTTTGATGCTTTCTGCCAGCCCACCAACTCCAGAAAGCACCTAAATATCCCCACAACAGGGTGGTGAGATGCTTCAGGAACATTTCCTTCAGAAGCTATGATGATAATAAGCTTTCTGTACCCAACAATTTCAACACTATTCTATTTTGATGAGGTGAATGATAGTCAATTCCCATTAACACCTCCCCTCTCCCAGAAGATAAATTTCTTCTGAAAATGATTTTATTTTCTTCCTGAAAATGTTTTCCTTTCTTCCTGGCAGAGCTGAAGGTGGATTTGCTTGTACAAAGTTTCTTTTTTCTAGCCTGGAAATGGGATTTTTTCACTGTATCCTTTCCTTTTGGAGCTCAGCCTTTTAGTATCGATCCCAAATAACATCTCTTGACCATGGTCAGCTCAGCCAGACCTGCAAGCAAACTCATCAACTCTCTACAGGCAAACAAAATATTGGCACTAGCCTGTGTTTCTGTCAAGACTGCCATGGGTGGATAGGTATTGTGGCACTTGATCACTCTGTGTTTCAGCATGCAAGAAACCAAAACACAAATATTTTAATAGGGTGAGGAGACTATTCTGCATGCATTTTTGAATCAATGCAAGTGCCTAATCAATTAAGCAAGCTTGCACACTGCTGTGGACATCACCTCAAAATCTAGCCCTGCAGGCAGCCATACTGCTGTACCCTTTTGCTCATGTGAAGCAACACCGTCTCTGGCAAGACAGAGAGCTTCCCTCTGGCAAATTTCTTCATGTGACAGAGGCCAGAGATTTTATGTGTTTTCTGAAAGCAGCTATGGCAAACAGTCAATTCAGCTAAACAGTTTGGCCGCAGTACATCTGTGCTTAGTTTTGGCTTAGCAGAGCAGAATAACACATGTACTTCTCTCTCTGTCCCACTCCTAACCTAAGATGGTGAGAAAAAAAGCTGAATTACAGAAGTACCTTCTGTCCAGAAGTGTCCTGTGACAGTGCAAAATCTGCATGACTGGGTATTCCAGCCAAAATGAACTCACATACCCACATGATTTCCTCACGAGATGACTTTGTGGGGAGGGTTTTTTGGCTTAGTTCTTGTTGCTGTTGTTTTGTTGGCTCCTCAGATCAATACATTTACTGATCTCACTTCAGGCATTTTAAAATCAAAAATATGAGAATAAACAGAAATGAGGAAATTTCATGCAAGTCTCTGCCATATTTATAATCAGGGTTTCCTCCTCTGACCCATCTTGTCCTGCTTCTGGAAGAGGCACCAGCACTCTGTGAAACAGCAGTACCAGGCAGCCAGTGTCACTGCCACCACAGCAGTGATGAGGACATTTCTTCAGGTGTCTCAATGCCTTAAGAGCTCAGGCTGTGTTTTCCAATGGGATTTAAAGGTCATCAGCATCACGTTTTGTAGGCATATATCACTTGCTCCATAGTGCAGCATGATCAAAAACTGCATGCCTGTATTAGCTTGGGCTTTAACCAGGTTAGGCAGCCCAGGTCCCTAAGCCAGGCTCTGCAGCTCCTTAGCACAGTCACACGAAATGCCACAGAGATGTGCCCAGCAGACCCTGTACACCTCTGCAAGGTGGTGACTCTTGCCAAGAAGAGCAGAACAGCAATCCCCAAGGCAGCACAGCCAGTCAGGGCCTCAAGGCACGACAGAAGCACTGCTACAGGGCACTGCCCCAGCCTCTCAGCCTTGTCACACAGCTCCCAGCACCCATGGAGCCATCCCTGTTGTCTGCAGCACTGCAAAGCCACCATCAAGGCTACAAACTCTCAGAGAGTTCACAAAATGCTTGCAGCATCTTTCAATGCTTCAAATGCCTCCTTTGACATCAGTTACACCAAATTTGCCAAATTTGCCATCCCTGACTGTACAGACCATCGTAGAGAAACATTGATTAGGTTGCACTGCATTCTTCACTTAATTCAAATAATAAATGCACCTCTCCATCACTTCCTCTCCTGTTTTATAAGCTCCTGTTAATAATATTTAGCCTCTTAGCAAAAAGGCTAATTTTTCACAAAAACATTTTAGTTTTAGAAAACTTCTAAATTTTGATGGAAGCTCTTTATTCAATAGACTATTTAATTCTTAGTTTCCAATTAATATTTTCCAGCATTTGTTTTTACTCTTGTTTTAATGGACTGTTTTTTCCTGCACTTACACTGATTGGTTTGCCACTCCAGACAGCTTTTTAGAATTAAATATTTCTGACACTAAAATGGTTTCCTTTCCAAGAGTGAAAAGGGTTCAGAAACAAATTCAAGCAGAAAATTTAATTTTGTCACTAAGAGGAAAGAAGTTGCAAAGGCTTAGGCAATTCTAACCACCATTTACTGGACTAGCAGTGGCTAAGACATGATCATATTTGACCCCAGAATTTACACCCGCACCCTGGATTTGGAGGAAAA
>NW_005054348.1:4939517-4951616 GCF_000277835.1 Geospiza fortis | reverse complement strand
TACACTGACACTGAATTTCAGCATGGCTGTGGGTGAAGTCCTGAAAGCATTTAAGGTATTTGGCTTTACAAAACAAAGACCCAAACAGCATTTTGTATCCAAATTTCTGAATGCCAGCAATGCAGTGAAAATATTTGAAGTTAAAGGGATAATCAGCCCAAGCAAATCACAGGTTGCCTAAACATGCAGCAATGCTTGGCAACCCCAGCTGGTTGCTGTGATAAGCCACATGCTCACACCAACACGGTGGGAGAGAGCTGGGTCATCTTCAACCCAGAGCCTGCTACTGCCACAGGCCAGCTCTGAAGTACCCAAAAGCAGCTGCTCCCTGACTGCCAACCTGCTCAAGCTCCTGAGCATCTGCAAATTTACATTCCAGCAAATGTTAGCAAATAATCAAGATTTACATTTTATTTGTTTATCTAACAAGGTGGAGCTGGATGGATTTTCTTTTTCCTGTCTTTTAGTCATCTGGTTTTTGAGCAATTTTTACCGTCATATTTCTGTTTCTCAGCTAATCTTAGAACCAGTGACATCATTTCACTGAATTAATAATATTTAAAGCACATCTGTGTGGTCTGCACAGAGCTCAGTGACAGGATAAATCACATTCTGTGCTGTTCTAACTTTCTTAAAATACCCCTTTGTAGCTTAAAAAATAATTTTTCAAGAAATTCATTCCTGGTCTATGCTTGCATCACCAAAAGCCAGTGCTCCTCCCCAGTGTCCCAGTGTGGAATGTGAGCAGAGCAGCTATGAAATGTAATAATAATAATAATAATAATAATAATAATAATAATAATAATAATAATAATAATAATAATAATAATAATAATATGCTCCCCAGGTGGTGCAGGCACTGTGCACACACAGCACTGCTCCCATTCCCTGTGGCCTGGGCACAGGCTGGAGTAAGTGAGGCACACAGGTGACCTGCTGCCCTTCCCACACAGTCCTCTCCAGCAGGGCTGGGCCCCATGGGCTCCACTCTTCAGTAGCACTCGAGGCTCGGTCTGCAATTGCAGCTCCTCCTGCTTCTGCAGTGGGAACAGCCAACAGACCCTCGGCTGGTGTCCACCTTGAAGGGTGCCCTGCCAATCCCAGTGCCCAGCATGCAGCTCCAACCTTCCCACTGCCTGTGACCAGTGCAGCCAGCATGGCTCTCCCACACCAGGCTGGTGTCCCTCTCCCAGCCGTTAATTGGCTGGGGTGGGCGTCATCACGCTGGGTCACATGTGTCCCATAACCTAAACCATCTGCGAGCGCTTTGATTAACCCATCCCCAGCTCCTCTGCGCTGCCATTGAAAAGATCCCGCCCTGGCCCCAGCCGAGCCTCCCCCGTGCAGCCCTGCAGCTCCCCTCCCCACCCAAGAATTCACAACCACAACTGTGCAGCGTGGGCCCCCCGGCTCTCCGCGGCCGCGCGGGAGCAGCCCTCTGCAGCCAGCAAGGAGAAGATGAAAAGGGTTCCCTCCATATGTGGCTGCTGATGCAGACCTACAGGGTAGGCTCCACGCACAATAGATAACAGGAGGCTCCTTCTCACAGCTGTTCGGCTGTAGGGCCTTCCACGTCACATCATACGCGCAGGCGTCAGACACCCCTTACATAAAAAATGACTGGAGAAAAAAAAACCTTCTTTGAAACCACATGGTTGCACATCAACACAGAATTCAGCCTACTGCTGCTGCAAATTGCTGGAAAAATGCAGCCATGTCAGGCCTTATGTTCTCATTACTCTCCAGGGATATGACTTTACTGTCTGACTGGTTTTATATTGCAATGAAGTGAAGTTTTCAGTGGAAGCACTCAAATTCAATGGAGTTGCTCTGGAGGCTGAAGAGGGATCCAAAGTCACCAAGACCTAACCAAGATCAGACTCTAGATGGAGAGATTTAGGCACTGTAAACACAACAAGCTCACAAGCAATATTGTCAGCAAAACAGGAAATTTGCACTGGCATGCTAGGTTTGCAGCTGGTCTAAATAAGAGCAGCTTATTAAGGAAGAATTTGATGCTGCCCATCCAGAGGCAAGACACTCTCACTATAGGATCTGTTCCTCTGGAATTCACCATGATCATGGTATTTATAAATTTTACAGGAGTGTTAGTGCAAAGTAACTCAAGAAAGCAAAACCTCACAAGTTTACTTAGAGGTACTCATTTTCACCAACTATTGCAACTATAGCTTTAATCATATGAAACTCATGCCATCATCAGCACTGTGCTTTCTCCAGTTGTCTGGGGGGTAATTCTGGGCAACTTTTCTATTGCACCTTCCACTGAGCTCTCTCAAAACAGCTTCATGTATGACATCAGCAGTTTCACCATTTCCTAGGCAGATACATTGCACAGAGCTGTGAAAATACCCTTGCTTAGGATAGAATATTGACAGAGCTGTACTGTTGTGTACAGTTAACCACAGTTCCAGCCTAGGACTTGAAAAAAAATTGGCTTAGACCTATTTGTTCACTAGTAGAGTTTTCCTGCAGGTTTCATAGGATGGAAATAGCACAATCACTCTCACTGGCACCAGAGATCACTGATACACACAAACCAAGAAGTGAAATTTTCTAATGAACAAAGCTGGCATATCAGTTTGTCTGGATTTCATTTGAAGTCCAGCCCTCCAACTATGATCCTGCCGTATCCATACAACTGTGGTGCACCAGGACTTCAGATACTCAATGAGTGCCAAACATGGGTCTGTGCCACAAAGTTCAGTGAACTCCTGTGCTATTTCATCTCTCCCTGCCTGCAGTGAAGCAGGATCAAACCATAAGGGTCAGACTCCCTACCCCATTACCATCCCCCAAACTGTATTAAGAGCAGCATTGGGGCTGAGAAAGTGCTCCTGCTGGGTTCAACAGCAGAAGTAAAATCACAGTTCCATTCACTCATTCACTGAAAGCCTCTTAAGACAGAAATACCTGTATTTTCCACTGTATGGAGAGAAAACAGCTCACCTATGTGCAAGTGCGGAAGACTGTCCCCACCAAAAAAGTAGCTTTGATCCCTGAACAGAACCTTAGACTGCTGAGGACAGGCTAGGTAGGACCATTCATTCCTCAATGTGCACAGCCTCCTCTGAATCACTCTACAGCTCATCTTGCAGTCCAGCTGGACCTTTGAATCCAAAGGTTTCTCATAAGACATGTTTCAACATCTCTCCCGAAAATGAGTGACAACAGCACACTGGTCTCATGCTGAATAAGGTATAAACATTGCCCTCAAGGAATCAAGTCCTTAGATTCCTGTCTGATAAACACAAGATACATTTTTAAGATCAACATTCCCAGTCATCCAGCAGCTGAGTTTTTGAGCATCTCATTTCTCTCCAGTGAGATTTTCAGAATGACTCAGAAGCTTTGAGTGGAGCTGGAGGATTTTGGAAAACAAACTCATTTTTGTGCTACCACCTCTCTCACTTTGGCTTTCTGGGCTGTGAATGCAGAAATTGTGCTATGCTGTCAAAAATGCTTCTGATTCATAACCTCTGACAAAAGCACGAGTAGAGCAGCATCATGAATTGCACAGCTCATTGGCCACTGGGGAGGGTTCATTGGCCTGCTAATCTGAACTGTCTGATCCTAAACTTCCACTTCCTATTTCATTCAAATGCACTGCTGAGTTATTTGACTCTAGCATAGACCCAGGGATGTTTTTCTTGTCTTATAGTTTTGTACTCACTGAGCTAACCCACAAGATAATTATCAAGGCAAAGAACTTAGCGGGATCCTAACAAGGATTAAAGATTTCTATGCTTCATTAAAATATTCCCAGTGCCACTGGCTGGGATGAAAATGTATAAGAATTGTGTTACAATTACAGCACCAAGCTTCAGCCCAGAAACCTCCATGAAGAGAATCCCTGGGAAATGCTGCTTGAGGATGCCAGAGCTGCACTCACTGAAGTGTCTGATTCATTGGAAATCCAACCTGAAATCCCATTGACTAGCACATCCTTGCAGTCAGGCCCATAGAGAAGCAGCTGGCTCTTGGGACAAGATTGGGAACACCCAGATAACCCACTGCAATATAAGCACAGCTCAACTGATTGTGCAACAAGCTTTGCCAGCTGGGAGGGGAGCTGAAGAGAAAGTGTTTTAAGCAAGAAGCTTTGTTGCTGGTGTTGCTTTGCTGCTGCTGCTCAGAAAGCATGTGGGTGTAATGTTCTCATCCTCACCTTGCAAGGCACAGGTAAGATTGATTGGGCTCTGAAGACCATTTTTTTGCTCAGGACTTATCCACATATACCAGCATTAGTAATTTTGCACAAAGAAAGATGGCACGTAAAAAATCTGAAACTGAACATTCAGTAAAAACGAGCCTTAAGTCAGATGGACAGGTTTGCCCAGAACCAAGCACTCTTTGGTTTTTTGCAAGGAAAAGATCATACTTCTCAACATGGCAAAAGGATGTAGACTCGTCCTGCTGATGCTTGGGGGTATTATGGTTGCAGTTGTCACACAGGAGAGAGCAGCAGCATTGGCCAGAGTGTCTATCCATTTGTTTTAGTTCAGATTTCCAAGGAGGTAGTGCTGCAGTATCACTCTCAAGTGTGCTTCTCTTCACCTGTCTATCTGCACTCAGCTGTGCTTCTCCCTCACCAGTAACTTTTGAACCTGTTGACCAATTTCAAACAAATTTGACAGACAATAGGAGGTCTCCAAGGTATTAAATTCCAACACATTTTATGAAAATTGGCAGGTGGCTAGAGGAGAAAAACCCAATTAGTGGCCCTGTGGAGGCAAAGGCTGCAATGTGAATGTGACCCTTATTAGACAGTGAAGATCCTCCTGGGAAAGAGATATTATGAATGTCCACAGAGGGGAAAAACAGACCAGCACTTACATCTTATTAGATACCAGACAATCCAATGCAAGCCCCAGTAATGTTTGAGGAAACCGGCTACTTCAGCTCTGCTGCTCAAAGAAGACATCCATGACCTCCAGCTGGGGCACTCACAGCCTCCTTACACAGAGGTAGAGATAGAATGAGGAGGAGGGAAGAATCATAAGGTGCTGGGCTAAGGGAAAGGGAAAAGCCTTCTTCCAACAGCTACTGAATGCCTCTACTGATCATCTCTTCCAGCCCTTTCACTGATCCCTCTCAACCCTTCTTTTCCATCTGTCCTGAGCATCCCATGGATCCTTTCATACCTTTCATTTCCCCATCTTTTTGATTTTCCCTAACCAAGGCTCCAAATAATCCCCAAACAGCCAAAGGTCCTCACTGTTGTACCTTAGGTCTCTGCCCTCTCACCTTCTCAGAAATGCTCTTTGCTGCAGCCACAAACTAAATGGATAATTTTCAGGACAGATTGCCCTCAATTTTGAAGCAGCAGAATTAGTTTTTCCTGCTCTGCTGAGAAACCTTGAGCCAATTCTAGAGTCATGGCACAATGAAACAGACAAGGACATTACATTTACGAATTGGGCCTGTCCTCAGGGACAAATTCATCCTTCTTATAACCTCCCTGAAGTCACAATAGAGAAAACATAGCCCTAATTAATCCAGCCTGCTTGCATTACAAGAGATAACACGGCCTAGAGAACAGCATCTGACTGGAAGAAGCAGAAGGGTCATGGTTTTACATGACTTTGTAACTGACTCGATCACTGCTGTTGAGCGCATTCTTTAGCTGCATTTATAAATTCAAATTGTAGGACTTATGCTTCAGGGTCTGGATTCTCAGCTTGGATGGGTAACCATGTGCAGGCTACACTTCTGCAACTAAAGCTTTGTGAATCCACAGTGCAGTGGCTTCACTGGTTTGCTGCTGAGGAATGGAAAGAACTTATATTGAAAGGCACTGAGTGAACTGCAGCCTCACAGTAACATAGATCCCTCCAAAGGTCTCCTTGCTTGTCCTTCAGCTCCTATCATGTGTTCTTCCTTGGGAAAACTGCTTTCTTGTTATAAATCATGCAGATCTCCAGCCCTTTCCTCTATGCTCCTGTTCCAGCTTTTCCCCTCTCTTCCCATTCCTCAAACAAAATGTTACCAGAAACATTAAAAATCAATGGAAAACATATTTTACCTTTTAAAATGAGAGGAACATAATTGAGTTCTGTAAGGACAAGAACAACAAGGGAAGGCAAGAGAGGAGCCCCACAGGAAATTATTTGGATTCTCCTTCTCCTGATCACTGCCATAAATATTTAACTGAGTGGCATTTGCGATAAAGATTTATCTTATAGGAAATTTCTGATAAGTGGTTGGACAGATCCGTAGGTAACTAATTTAAGATATGTTTATATCTACTTAATTAAGTCTGCATCTAGTTAATTAAGGAGTGAAATATTTGAAAACTCTGCAAATTGTGCAAAGAATTCACATCTGGCTAACAAAGCAACTCTGATGTGCTACCAGTGAGTGCTCTGTTCAGAAAAAAAGGGAATTTCACATATGGATGTGTATGTAAGCCAGGAGAACCCAGTGGCTCATTGTAGCTATCAATCAAAGGATTAAACAGCAGCAAGGATTTGAAAGAACCTTTTTCAGAAGGTCCTAGCAAGCTCTGGGACACAGTTGCAGTAGTGATGCTCCTGAAGTGAACAGAGAGACTTGTGTAATTCAATTGAGAATGCTCCAAGAAAATGCTGCTGTCACTACACAACTTTCCTGTACCTACCAGCTGTCTCCATTTGGAAAAGACAATCTTCATTTTCTAAAAGCAAAATATTTACAATTGTTCCAGTCTGTCCCTCCAGAATTCTTCCCCCCTTACATATGGATTTTCCTGAAATTGCAACACAGGGCTCTGATGATCTCTCCAACTGTCTCCATCGCTAGATGTCAGATGTCGGCATTCACAACAGCGCAGGCTTTGAGACAAGGACTGACACCAGTACTTCAGCTGATTGACTTTAAAGCCAAACACATATGGTTACATACTAAGGATTTGGTGGAGGTGTCTGATACAAATAAGCATCCTGGAAAGTCACAGATGTCTCCACAGAACTAACCTGGAAATCTCATAAGGACAGGCTTCACAGCCCTTTTGTGGTTTGTGAAGGCCAGTATGTTTACTCGGGGTATTAAAAGAGAGTCTTAAATCAATTTTTCACTAATATGATCCCAGTTATTTCATTAGGGTTGTTCTTGAGTAATGATTCAAGGGCATGCCAAGGAGGAGTGGATTAGACTCCCTTAGTTTCCTCTTGGCAAAAAGCAGTAACAAAGAAAACCAACTACCCACATTTTCAGAGCTTTAAATACTTGTTTGTGACATTCAGTTCTGAAAGCAAGCAAATGTTTGGTAACAAGCTTTTTTCTTCTTAGCCATTTCTAATTCCCCTTCTTATTACCATCCCTCAGTTTTCTGAGTAATTACCTCACATTTTCTGTCAATCCCTCGTCATTTCTCTACCCTGCCTGACCAGTTTGCTCCTGTTTTGGCCCTGGGCTGTTTGAGGTATGCCATGCTCCAGAGAGATTGTCCTGGTTTAGTCATCATTTCTCCATGTATCAAGCCTTGGCACCCATCCAGGAAGCAGTAATGTCCCCGTGTGGATTGGCTGGCTAATCACAGGCCAACAGTACGGTATGTTGTGACTGAGGAGTTCTAAGGGCCAAATGCCCAAACATACCCAGGCTCCAAGGACAGATCACACGGCAGATGCTGGTACCTAAGACAAGCCTGGGGCAGATGTAAGGTCCCAACCTCCAAAGCCATCCTCTTAATTTGACATCCAGCTCAAAAGACACTCCTTTGTTTGACATGATATTTCCTTGTGCACACTCCTCACAGCAGAGTTTTCTGTCCACACATGGCAAAGCCATCCTGTCTGAATTGCCCCTGAAGTTCTGACCAAGCCCCATGGGGATGGGGATTCCCACCTGGCTTGGGAATCTCAGCTAAGGTAGAGGTGGAAAGGTTCCCAGGACAAGTTATTTTCTCAAATAGCATTAAATTCATCACAAAACATTAATCTCAAGTAAGTCACAGCTACATTTACTCAGAAACTCATGCCAAGAAGTTCCCACAATTAAATAAAAATCCACTGACTTCTGTCCAATTGGACTAGTGACTTTAAATCCTCCAACAGTTAGAATCCAGTTCCTTCAGCTAAACAAGAGACTTAATTACCTGGCTGTCGTACCAAAATCAACTGTGTGCAGCTGAAATATCCTTTGCACTTCATAAGAAGATTGCGGGATGGTTTAGGTCTTCTATAGTACAGGAAGAGGTAGACACCCTTAGCCAAAGGGATTTTCCTATCCACACCCTGAGCCCACCACAGACGGTGTATCTCAGATAAGAAGTCACCTATGCCAAGCTAACAAGGTTTTGACTTTCAGGAGAGCTTATTACGAGCCCTCTGATATGCACAGGGCAAACTTGAATCTTTCTAGTCTTTTCAAGTCTAAAGATCTCGATATATGAATAGAATGGATGGCATACACTAACCTTTATTCTTCTGCTGGACAATTTGCAATGAATAAAAAACAGAAACAAGAATTGGTTGCTAAAATTTTAGCAAGAACAGAAAACAAACAAGAATATTTTTCTCTGGATATTTCCAATGAAAAAAAGCTGATCTTTCTCCTTCGCAATGAGGGTTGCATTTAATCTCAAACTGGAGTTGTACATTCTGGCATTTATGCTACAATACTGGGGAAGATAAAGGGAGAGAGAAGGGAGAGAAGGGGAGGCTGTTGATGTTGAATGATCACATATTGACAACATGGCATTGTTGTGCTTGGGGAGGGGCAGAATTGTGGACCCACCACTGGCACTGCTAGGCCTGGGCTGCTTTCTGGCCTCCCAAAAACTGCCAGCAGTGTGGTGGAGCTATCATTTGACTCACACAAATGAGTGCACACAAGGTTCTCACATAATGGTTCAGCACCATCTCCTCACATGATTGCAAATGCATCCATGCTCCTGTGCAATGCAATAAAAGCACAGACTGGCAGGGAGTTATGAGAATCCCTTTTGCTCTGACACCCTGTCATTCACTTTGTACCCCAGGGCTGGCTGAGGGAAACGTCTTCGTATCACCTGCAGAGCTAGGAGACCTGCAGCACTGTGAGAACTAGGTGTGTTTGTACCTCATTGTGGACCTAAACAAGGGCTGGCCTCATTTCTTATTTTGCTGTTACCTAGCCAAAATGTATCTCCAGCAGCCTGCAATGTGTCCAGCCTGCAGTGGTCTCCCCAGCCAAGCACCACTGCCAAGGTGCCCCATCATCACACTGCACACCTTGGGAAAGCTGTGTCTGCTGGCCTTGGCAGCATTAATGGGCAGGAAAACCTCCAGTTAAACCTTCCCCCAGCAGTGCATGCTGTGCTGGTGTCATCGACTCTGTACCAGCTTTTGTCACTCACAAAAATGTGATAAAATGTAGCTGTGTTCAAGCTATGACTGTAACCAGCGTTGAGAGGACATAAAAGGTGTCCTTTATACCCTCTCCAGACAATATTCCTCAAAATGAATCCCCCCATCACTAAATTTCTTGCTTTGTTACCTTCCAAAGCAAACCAAACAATTCTACCCCCAACCACAATTTTCAAGTGAAATTATTAAAAAGGGTTTTTTTAGCTCTTTTATAGGAAGAATTAATTTAATTTTTTTTAATCACAAACTCTCTCCAAAGCTGTTAGTTTTTGGCTGTAATTTGTGGCATAACACATGATATTCTCTAAGATAACAGACTGCAACACCAGTGGGGCTGAATTGAAATTTATTACTTTCACAGCCATGTGTATAACCACCTATAGGTTGTGGAATTCTCTATACATGCCTATGCTGAATGATATGTATATACAGCAGCCAGGGACAGGATTAACAACCTTTCAGAGAGCTGAGAGGGATTTCTATGTATCTCTATGATCTTCAGAAAGGAAGCCCTGGGCAGAGATTTAATCACATGTCATTGTCTGTTATGCATTCATAAAAAGATGAATAATTATGGCAATTCAAGGAAACCTATCATCAACTGAAAGGAAAAGACTATTTTTCTGAAGCATACAAATTCAGTCTTTTATGACAAAATGACTACTTAAGACTTAAAACTCTAATCATTACCATTTGCTTTATCTGCTTTATACCACCTCCCTTTATCTGCACATTGATCTGAAAACATGAATCTCTCGAAATGTCTCTCTCTGGTCTCTAAAGAGGTGAATGTATTTTTTTCCTTTTCCAATTCTGCAGCCAGGTAGAGGGGACAGCATTTCCTCTCTCTTGGTGTCAAGCAAGCAAGTCACCCTGGGCACAGCACAACCCTGCAGGAGCTGATCAGTTTCTGCCTGGGGTGCTGGCACAGGGGCACAGAGGTGTCCCCGCACCCCTTCCTGCGGGGCCATTCAAACAAGCCCCCACCACACCCTGTCGTCAGGAAGGTGGTGCTAATGGGAGATGGTTTTGAAGGTTTAATATAGCCTCTGCAACACCTTTCAGAAGAGGAAAGGGGTGCCTTGCTTACTACAGCTGAAAAAACAAAGAAAGGAGGGAGAAAAAAATAGGCTATTTCCTCTAAGTTCCTAATTTTTATTGCACTTGCCAGCCACAAGCAAAAGGTGCCCTGTCAGAGGGTGGGAGGGGAGAAGTAATTCAGTTCTATGCTGCTAGGACTTGATTCACTAGGGGAAATCAAGGCTCTGGGCTCAGGACCATGTCTACAGTCCTTACTCATGAAAACCACTTTGACAGGACATATCTAAGCTTGGCCAGGCATCCAGGTAGCTTCAAAAGGGAGCTAGCAGGCTGGAAGCCCTGCCTCTGAGCTCTGCAGCCTGAGGACAGTGTCACCCTGTGTCTTCCCAGTTTCTCCTGCCTCTTCTTCTAGCTTCTACATCATGGAGCATGGGGTATCTGCACATCTCTTTTGCCACTGGAGTAGCTGGATCCCTTCAAGACAGAATGGCTAAGGAAGCTGTGGAGATGTGGCTGTGACTGTCTGTGGCTCTGTGTGGGGCTGTCTGAGTGTCAACACTTTGCTTTTAATCCCTCTCTTGTGGCACAGAGCAGAGCAGTGTCAGTGCACATCCAGATTGCATCCAGCAGCAAGGAATGGCCAATACCTGTTCCACTGAGGATCCTGCTACCCAGGGATGTCTCTTCTGTGCCTGGACAAATTCTCAAGTGGCAGGTTAGATGGGTTTACTGAAGAGCAGGGGCCACACAGCAGGGACTGGGGCTCCCCCTCCCCTGTGTCTGATGAAGCCCTACAGAAGCCCTCAGCTGCGCTGGGAAGTGACAGCAAAATGCTGCACCACACAGCCCATTACACACAATGTACAATGAACACCTTCTTCCTCTGGGGCGTCAAATACAAAAGATCCACAATTTTTATCTGGTTTGGAGGAAAAAATACATTGAAATCATTGTACTGGCAAGTGAAGCTGCATCAGGCAGAATTAAAGCTTTAGCAGCCTTTTTGCTAAGCTAAGGACCCCCTCACTCAGAGCACAGCAGGCAACCAACACACTCCCAGAGCCATGGTAAACCTTGGCATGGAGAAACAGCAATGCCAAAGTGAGCGAGCTCCTCTTGTTCACGTGAAGCTCTGCTTTGTTTTGCAGGGAGGTTGCCATTCCCCCACTGCTCTGGCCACGGCCAAGCAGGCCCAGTTGAGCCTCCCCAGCTAAACTTCTGGTTGAACGCTTCCTTAGGGAGTTTGTGCTGTCAGATTGGAAGGGTGGGCTCAGGAGGATATGGGTGGGACGCAGTGGCAGCAAGGAAACCCTTGTTCACAGCTCATTCGGGGAGGAAACGGGCACCGATCCCAAGGAAATTGTTTTGTGTTCCTGAGCAGCCGCGGCGGGGGGAAAGGTGGGGGTGCTGCCGGGTGGCTCTTTCCTGCTGCAGCCAAAGGCCAGCGGGCAGCGTGCTCCAGCACGGACACGGACACGGGGCTCCAGCACAGGCACGGACACGGGGCTCCAGCACACACACGGGCACGGGGCTCCAGCACGGGCACGGACACGGACACGGGGCTCCAGCACACGCACGGACACGGGGCTCCAGCACACACACGGGCACGGGGCTCCAGCACGGACACGGACACGGGGCTCCAGCACGGACACAGACATGGGGCTCCAGCACACACACGGACACGGGGCTCCAACACAGACACGGACACGGG
>NW_005054348.1:4912363-4939214 GCF_000277835.1 Geospiza fortis | reverse complement strand
GGCGGCTCCAGCACGCACACGGACACGGGGCTCCAGCACAGACACGGACACGGGGCTCCAGCACAGACACGGACACGGGGCTCCAGCACACACACGGACACGGGGCTCCAGCCCTCCGTGCCAGGTTACTCAGGCTGCACTGGACAATGTGTCCCCCAGGGCCTGAGGACAGCTGCCCACTCAGGCACCGTGGTGGCAAGTGCTGGCGCTCGCCCCACCCGAGTTTCAGCACAAGGGCAACCAGAGGGGTCCCAGCCAGCCGTTCCCTCTCTCATCGTCTCCCAGAGGCACTGCCACACACGCCAAAGAGGGAGGAAAAAAGGGGACCTGCCCTTGTACAAACTACCCAGCTGGACATGCTGGCTCCCATCCCTTCTTCCCCCACCACTGTCCTTGCCCCTCCATGTCACGGAGGTGACTCGGCCACACTCTTGGAACTGACCCAGAGATGTCACAGACACTCCATGCGAGCCTGAAGGCACAGCCACCTCTCAGAGTTGCTCCGGGAAATAAGCAGGGGCATGTATTGTCACTTGCGGTCTGGACCAGGCTGCAGAGGGGCCCCGTGACTCGCTCCAGGGGGCATTAAACATAACCTGCAAGCCTACAGTGTGGAGCAGGGAACAGGGCGGGAGCTCTCAAGGAAATATTTTGCTGAAAACAAAACTTTCAAAGCCTTTCAACAGCAGAGCACCGAAAATAGACTTCAGACTCCAAGGGAGGGGGAATTGGAAAAGGTTAGAAGCGGGGGAGAGAGAGAAAGAGGGAAAGATCAAACGATCGACGACAACCCTGGGGAAAAAGGGGGCGCAGAGGTTGCCAAAGATTTTTTAAGTCCATTTCCTGCAGGAGATGCAGACAAGGAGGGTCAGTTTATTGCAGTTTGGCCTGAGCAGAGAGCTCTGCAAGAGGCTCTTCAGGCTCACTCCAAACACAGCCATTCATTACCCAGTGCCGCATCCTTCAAAACAGGAAGCGTTGCCAGAGCATTAATTTATCTCTTAATCGCCGTCCTTTTGTTGCTGTGAAAAATGTTTAGTCATAGATTTAATTCCTCTCACTCCACCCCCCTACATCCCGACCACCTCTGATCACAAACACCATGAAGAGACAGGGCTTGACAGCTTTTCTCATGGTTTTACTACAATTTAACTTTCAGAAGATCAGCTAACTTGCTCGCAGATTCTATTGAAGAATCCTGCATAGCAACAAGAGAGCTGCCTCTGGCTCAAAGTGGGAGTGTAGTTCTTTGGGATTTCGCCTTGTCATTATTATTTCTCGCTCTTGTTATTGTCTCCAGTCCATCCTCCCCAGCCCAAATTTACTTTAAACAGATGTCTTATTTGTTCATAGCATGCTGAGGATTTGCCCTGGCAGAGAGATCTTTTTTTGTATTTTGTTTTGCCTTTTTTTCCCTTAAATCTGTTTTAAATTTTGAGAAGAGCCCGTGAAACAATAGCAGATGTGTTGTAGCTACAATTAATTGGATAATTAACTTAATTCATGTATTGCATTTTAGGTTTGTGTTTCTTATGCAAGAGAGTATACGTGCTAGAAGCTGGGGTGGGCACGAGCAGCGGGGAGGAAGAGAGACGTTTGTTGGGGAGGTGTATCGGGGGGTCCCCCAGCCAAGGGCATGAGCACTGGGGAGAAAGCAGTGCCAGGAAGGGGCCACACAATCCAGCAGGGGCCAGGTGATTAAAGATGCAGACAGTGGTGAACACAGGAGTCCAGGCTGCAACGATTTCCCGGGGTTATGTTCCATCAGGTATGTGCACAGAGGACTGTGGGGTGTATGGACCAGCTCTGGGAGGCAGGGATTCAGATTCCCTAATCCTCCAAAACACCTCTTGAAGGGAAGCAGAGGGATGCATGGACAACCAGTCCATAGCACCAGGGCCATTGGGATATACCTGGGATGGAACCACTCCCCACCAGCCCCAGGTCAGCTCAGCTCATCAGGCTGCCCCATGTTCAGAGCTTGTGTCCCAACCAACCCCAGCCACAGCCGGGGCAGACAGGACCCTTCGGTCTTCTCGTGCCCCACCAAACACACCCCCACATCTCCTCTGCAGCCGTACGTCAGTGAATGTCTGCCCTGTGGCGATCAGCCTTAAAACCTCGGTGACCTCTCAGCTGTGTGCTGTCTGCAGAGCCCAGGAGGCCAGCGCTGCCACCCAGGCAGGCCAGCCATGCTTAGACGTGATTATTGTTCCCTGGTATGGAGCCCCGCCAGGCGACACGGTTCCGGCTGGGCTGCGCGCCTGCCCAGTGGGAGGGTCAGGGTCTGGCCCTGAGTGTTAACAGCCCTCCATGTCTCTTACTTAAAACTTTTTCAGAGTCCTCCCGTGGCTATTTCATGTTGGTCCTGGCTGCTGTCATCCTTCGTGTGTAAATGCTCCCAGTGTCTTCAGAGGCAGCTGTGTCTACAAGCCACCAGGGTGTATTCTGCAGCCCCAAAAATACCCTTTGTGACTCAGCCTGCACCCACCCTCCAGAGAACTCTAAACATTTCACAAATACTAAGCTCTCAAGACAGGTACAATGTCCACAGCCATTCAGAGCAGACTTTTTGGCTGCAGCCCTGGTGAATTTTCTTCTCTTGGCTTTTGCATGGGGCTGGAGAGCAGAGGCTGCAAAGCGGTGTCGAAGCAACGTGGGGCCCAGTTCTGGTTCTGGCTCGGAGCAGCTGAATGACACGAGGAAGAACAAGACTGGTGACTGCAAGGCAAATTTGGACTGGATCCTGCAGCAAGCTCCAGGCAGGCAGACAGCATCCACCCAGAGCTCTCTGACTCCCAAGGCTGCCCATGCTGTGCTCAGAGCAAGACCAAGACTTTGGCTCTTATTTACAAGAGCCTAAGTGAGACTTGAGGTTACTAACTACACTGCAAGCATTTTTGAAACAGCATTGTCCTTAGGAAACTTCACAGCATTGGTAGAAACATCTGTCTTTTATGCACTATGGCTTATAGCTATCAGAAGAACAACTGCAACAACAAAAAGCCATTTTTTTATCTTAAAATTGATATTTTTTTCTACAAAATTTTCAGTAAAAATGCAATGCAGCAAGTTGTTCACAAAAACAGAACAAAAAACTCCTTGAAGTCCTCAGATGAGAACAAATGATACTGCTAATTGCAGTGTACAATGCCAGATATTGGCATTTAACTCTAACTGTGCTAAATACAAATGTCAGCTGGAATAACACAGTCCGGCTTCATCACCCAAGGCATAATTTCCAAGCCAGGCTTAGACGGATCCAAATTTCCTACATTTTTTTCTTCTCCTGTGGCAGCAGATGAGTGCAGAGAATGGAACTATTTAGCCTTCAAAAAGGCTGGGAATGGGAACCCACAGAGGTCCTGGTTCATGCTTGACTAACAAATTACGGTAAAAACACAACAGCACTAGCAGGGCTATTGGAGAGAATTATACCCAGAAGAAGTCCTCAGAAGAGGCTAAAAAGAAAATCCTGTTTAAACTAAAAGGGAAAATGTTATTCAGTGCAGCATTTTTCTTCTTCTTTCCTTTGGGGTTGGTTGTTTTTTTCCTACCATATTCAGTTTCTCTTCTCTTAATTTGGCGGCTGCAAAGTAGCCAATTATTCTTTTATTCCTTTTTTTTTTTGCCTTTCCCCTACAATGTCAGAAATATTTGGCATGTTTCTGGGGTGCAGAGAGAGCACCTGGATCAATGGGATTGATGGATATTAGCTGAATTCAGACAGGGAAAAAAGAGGGATTTAGCCTTTGTAGTGGAGGACAGAGCTCAAACTTGCCATGCACCTCAGAGAAATAGCTATACCAGTGAACCAAGTAGCCTGTAAGGCTAAAGAGCCAGAAGCAATTAAGAGGAGCCCCAATGCTTTAATGTTTTGTTGTTGCACATTATGATTTCTAAGGCAGCTGCAACAGCCAGAGTGGAAGAGAAAGAAGCTGAGCCATGATTTATGGACACGTTGGGCTCATATTACAGGCATCATTAATCACAACTGCTGATAAATTAATCCACATTCTAATTTGTGTGCAAGATGCTCAAGTGAAAGTAGAGAAAATACCAGTGTTTCACATAAGGTGCTCTTATAGCTCACCACAAAGTGCTGGGTTTGAACCTTAAGCAACCTGCTTGTTTCTCCTGACAAACACCAGCCAGTGGTGAGGACAATCCAGAAAGTGACTGCTGTCATAAAGGGGGTCCCAGGACATGAAACCAAGGAACAGGATGGAGCCAACCACAGTTCAGCACTATGGTGGCTGATCAAAAACTCACCTCTGACCCCGGCTGAATTCTGCACTCCAAACAACCACGTTTGAGCTGTTTCCAAACCAGCTTCCTCCAAATCTCTGAAGGACATTCCTTACATTTTAATGAAGGCCACAAGTTTTCATTTCTCAAGTACTCAGAGACAGAATGAAATGACCACATATGGGAAGGATAAAAAAAAAGCAGTTGTTTAGCTGTGGTGAATGTCTAATGATGAATATAGACAAAATGAGAATTTAGTTAGTTCACAGATCCTTAATGATAACTATATATGATTACTCCAGGAGAGGAGCTTGAGATGGTTCTGAGAAAACTTTCCAAAGAACATTTTATTCATAAAAATAATTTTGTATTATTCTAAAATATTTTAGTGGCTCTTCCTGACCTCTAGAAAATCACACTTGGAATAGATAAATTGTCAAGCTTCATAAACAGGAGGAAATAAAAAGTCATTAGAATATGTTGTTTTCAAATAAAAACAAACTTTCCAATCCATCCTTACATGGTTATTTTTCAGTTAATTTTGTAGCCTGTGCAGAACACCTGAAACTGTGGTTTAAAAATTCCTTGAGCTATAACACTGAGAAATAAATTGTCCTTTTACCTAAAGTGCTTTCAGACCTTAAGCCTATGGTTAATTCAGGAATTATTTTCATCCATCCAAAAATTCAGAATTAAAAAGGGCTATGTGTAGAAAGACACACAGAAGGACCTATTCTGACAGGTTGATTTGCAAAAATAATGGTGGCAGTTTGAAAATGATCAGACTTTTGGATTGCTAGAAGCAGTCCCATTAGGACTGCATTAGCAGGCAGAGTGCAGCTGAGGTGGTCAAAGGTGCATAATAATAAATGCAATTTGTCTTCTCATTATCACTTTCATGTGTGTGATGTCTAATGTTATGGGTTGCCTGGGTGTGTGTGTGAGGTGTAGAGAAGTAAGTCCAGCTCTGCTTTGGTTTGCTCCTACACAGCTATTAAAACTGCTAGTTCTGTAATTGGAATAGTGTAATATGGCTAGTTCATATAACTGAAGCAGAAGTAGATGTGGGATTTACTTTGAAACGTAAACTTTATTGCATGAGTGCCATAACTTTTATGGTATAATTTTGTATTTCAAACCCATAGGTTGCAAGTTGTTATATATAAAGACGGATGGATAGATAAATCGATCAATTGACCAAATGATCAATCTTTCCTTCTTTTTTATTGTACAGGAAGCCAGAATGCTTTTTCTCAAATATTTTCCACTCACTGATGCCCTCCCTCTTGAGTACATGTCAGTGAATTGAGTCTGGTATTTCCTCAATTAAGATATCTAAAGTGAAAGCAGAGACAACCCTGCTCCCACTCCCTAATTTTGACTCTGCCAGCCCAACCTTTTCCCATACACTCTTCCCTGTCTACTGCAGTGGCACCAGAATTTACAGCATGGTGAAGAGAAGATGAAGCTCCTTGCTGCTCAGCTATCCTACACTCAGGCCTGCAAACAAACAGGTGCCATTGCTTGGGAATGAAAGCACCTTACCTTTTCAGGAGAGTAAGGTAGCTCAGACTTTGCCATATCCCCTTCTCTGGTTGCAATGCACCGAGAGTAACACAGCAGTGAAAGGAGTCAAGTCCCTTCCATGAGGGTGGGATTTACCCAGGGACCCCTCTCTAATGTGAAATCTTCATCTGTCATCATTGCCAGTTAAATATTCATTCCTGTTTTCCATCAGCAAGTGAGAGCAGCATGAGGTTTCCTTTGAGCTCTGGGACGAAAGAGTCATGGAAATTGTCAACACAGGGCAAGAACAGTTTTAAGAACAGGCCAGGTCTCAGCAATCTAAAATGCCAGTTTTCTTTTCCCCTCCTCCTCTTCCCTTGCAAACTCTCTGCCACCCCATTTTATCAACTGCATGCAGCCCAGGGCTGTTCTGGCCTTGCTGGGCTCTGCAGGGACAGTTACCACATGCCTGGAAACCCCTTTCCAGGTTCCCAGGACCTCAGCAGTTCTTTAAAAGGAGCTGCTTTTCATGACTTGAAAGTAAATAGACATAATTTCTAATCCCTTGAGCTGGAAAGTTATGGAGAGTTTAAAGCCTGCTGCTCCAGCAGCAAGTTTAGCAGTCCATTAGAAAAGAAGGGTGTCCCCAGTTATCTGACCTTTCAGGAAATTGAAGCATCTCTTCTGCTGACTCTCTGATTGCCCCCAGAGAGCCACTGATGAGATCCGGACGTGGAATGGAGGAGCGAAGAAGAGCTGTGATTTACTTTTATTATTCCAGGAGAAGAGAGACAGGCAGCAGAGCTGCTGCACCTTGGAGCTGTGTGCCTGCCCTTGCACTCCCTGACTGGGCTCCAACACAGTGGAGCAGATCCATCCACAGCAGTTTGAGATGTCCAAGGACCTGGCCCTCTCCATGGAGCTGTGGTGGGAGGCTGTGACTTGAAGCAGGGGAGAAGGGAGTAAATGCCAGGAATTAATCTTTGAGGGCCATGTACTTTGTTCAGGCTGCAGAGGACAGCATTTGGGATGTGCAAGGCACAGGGACATTAGCTCTCCATCTGCACCAGCCCTGGAGGCATTTTAACAGGCTGACTTCTGCGTCTTCTGAGGCTCTTACCCCAGACAGGCTGCCTTGCTGACCTGGCATAGCTGAGCTGTTCCAGCCGGAGGTGAGGGTATTCCTGACTATATGCCAGCTAACCTCTGTCAACATTATGCCCTTCATTGCCCATTCCCTCTCCTTTTCCCAGGAAGACAGACCATTTTCATCCACACAACAGAACTGAAGCTAGTCAGAAGACTGAAGCCAGGAAGGCTCTTTCCCCACATTTCTCCTATGCTTGGATATTCATGGTGAACTATAAATCTTGCCTTCAGAAACCATTTCTGTTGATTTAAAAGGGCTGCTTCTGCCAGTCGATGTTTTATTTAGGAACAGTCTGGTACACAATAATTAATGTTAAGAGTCCGTGTTTCCCTGCTGAGAAGTAGCTTATGTCAGGGGCAGTTCCATTTCCTATGCCGGGAAGGCATCAGGATCAAGGCGCTGCCCTCCAGGAGCAGGGGGGCTCAGCTCCTGGTCTCACAGACACCTCTGCCATGCTGGCAAGGGATTTGCCATGGGGCAGCCTAATTGAATTAAACAAACAGCGGCACCAGGGTGAGAGAGCCACAGAAGAGGACCTCCCCTGCCATCACTGAGGGACACTAGTGGGTGCATTTAGTAAACCAACATTGATAAAACCTCTGACCCTCTGAATCTCCCAGCCTGAATAATGCCTGCTGTGCCAAGCAAGCTTACTTCTTTGTTACTGTCTCACTTCCCCATGAACTTCTCTCTTCTTTATCTTTAGCTGAGGTTTGCTTTGGGATTCATGTTCCTCCCTGGCTTCATCTCTCTGGCTTACGGGGTGAAGATGGAATCAGCAAGCTGGCTTTTAACCCTGCCTCCCTACTCATACATCCCCCATCAAGCACATCTGAGGGACATTATGTGACCCTCTCAGGTCACATTTTAGCTTTGCAGGACACACAAATCTAGTCTGAACCCATGGGGTAGTCTCCTTAGAGAGAGAGAAAACTCTTGTCCAAAAAATGATTCACCCATCCAAAATCAACCTTCCAGTCGTGTGCTCACACCCATGCAGGAGTGCACCCCAGTGAGTCACCCTCCAGTTCCACCCACATGACCTCTGCACTGACACACCTGGGTGTGCACACCATCACTCCAGTCCCCTGCCCGAGTATTCTTGGAAGAAAAAAGATAAATGCATTCAGAGAATATCATCTAGCCACTCTACAGAGTTGGTGGTTTTAGTTTTGGGGTACTGAACGATCTTTAAACACCTACAGTGCCATTTTTAGTGGAATCAGCACTAGACAAATTTAAGGGTGGGATTTCAGTGCAAGTGGAGTCAAATGTTAAAAGATTATGAAAAGTTCCAACCAATAAACACAGCATGAGAGGGCCATGATAGTCAGAAGAAAGTATAGCCATTGCACCTGTATTATTCTGCTATATGTTATATAAAATATAAATTATATGTTATATAAACATTTTCCAAGGCCTGGTACCAAGTACATTAAAAATGATGCCAGGTTCCCAGGGCCCTTTTTCCTCCCAAAGGCTCCTCCCACCTCAGCTGGCTCTTTTGGCGATGCTTTCAGCCCGGCTTTTCACAGGCGCCAGGGCGAACAACGGGCTAAAAACACCCCCAAACAGCCAGACTCTGCCCCACAAGCAAGGACAGGGAGCAGACAGGGGAGGTTGGTGTTGTTTCAGCTTTACCATGTAACCAGGAGCACTACTCCTGCATTGCACTTGCCCAGAGGCATTGCCCCCTCCCTCTGAGCTAATCTCAGATGCAGCACTGATGATATTCAGATCTCTGTCTCTTTTTCTCTTCGATATAAAAGCATGTAGGAACCTACAGGGAGTCAGAAGTTCACAGACCGTCTGGTACTTGCTTGAATTGATGTGAACCTCTGCTGTGGAAATTTTTCTGGGACATGCTTTCTCATGAGCACACCACACTTTCAGTCTGGGTGAAAATACCACAAGAATAACCTTTCTCATGGTATTTCAGTATTTATTTTCTGGTTCCTGTCCAACCCTAAATCAGGAAGTGCAGAAGCGTGAGAAAATTTTATAAAAAGAAAAAAAGAAGTTAAATAATGGGTTTTAAGTCTAGAAAAAGTTTCTGTTCTGCTTGAGCCCAAGGCAAAAGTTTGTTCTTGTTTTATTCAAACAGGTTCATCCATTTTTAGCTGCTGCTGCAAGAGCTGTCACATCACTCTGAGGCCATCAGCAGAGAGGCCAGGGGAAGCCCTGAGCCTTGCTCTTGAATTCTGATGTGCTCCAGACTCCTTAGCCAAGTCATTTAGGCACTGTGAGTGTCTATTCTCAGCCTCTCTGTGAAGATCACTAATATTTAGTTTGCTTTGAGAAGTGCTTCAAGACTCTTGGGTGAAACCCCCTATGCAAGTTTAAAATTCTTTCCAAAAATGAATATCCCTATGTTTTTTACCCTGTACAAGTGTGACTGAGCCTGTATGGTCCCTTTAAGTCTTTAAACAGTGGGATCCTTTCATAGTGACTTAGGATATGATGTAATGTCTATGCATTGTTAACGGGACCAAAGTGTAATAAACATTCATTTTAATGAACAAAGCAAAGAGATGTAACTCAGAAGACCCACGGGGAGATGTGTTGTATAGAGTTGCCATGTTTGCATACATGCTTTTCTGACTGCAGTCAGCTTTAACAAGGGTAAAATACTATTGATGTTAAATCACATGTGGGGTTTTGTTGTTGGGTTTTTTGTTGTTTTGTTTTTTGGGGTTTTTTTAAATGAGCCTTAGAATTGCAGGGGTGTTCCTGAAGACATAATGGCTACATCTGCACTAATAAGCTAAATGTGTCCAGGACTGTGCAGTGGCCCCAAGGCCAACTGGCATGGAAAAGCCTACCTCCATGCTATTGAACTCTCCTTGTCTCCAGAACAGCAGGGCCACATCCAACCCACCTCCTGGGAGCTGGCACTGGCTGGCACTGACTCCAGCGCCGTGCCAGGAATTGTTTGGGAGAGCATTAGCTGGCACCAGGCTGGGCCATGCCAGAGACCATTGGAACAATTAACAGCCCAGACATGCGAGTGCCAGGGCCTGGCATCATGCCCTGTCACTGCTCGATTTATTAATATCAAGTAGCCATGTGGCCTGCAGAGCCTTTATTGCTGGTGACAGTACCAGGAAAGGAGAAAGTTGGGGTTACTTTTGCAAGGCTGGCAGATAGAAAAAAAAAAAACAAACAGGCAGCTTGGTTTCTTTTCTTGTAAACTCCACATGCTTTATATGGAAATTATTAAGAGACAATCAATGTGGGAGCCTGCAATGCTGCCTTGGCAAAGCTGCTTTTCAGCCTTGTAGTGTTTTGAAAAAGGCTTCACGCTCAAGAGTGCTCCATACTAAAGAATACCTGGTCAAACTCATTTTTCTTATTTTTATTTGAATAAAGTGATGTAACCAGGACAACGTATTATTCTTACAACTCCACTGTGTCCCATGAAGTCCCTTGAACCTCATGGCATCCTGTTTAGTTACAACTAAATAACTAGGACATCTGACGCTACCACATGTAAATCCTTACAAATAAAATGTCTTGCCTAAACTCCTGTGCTCCACTGTTGTTTGGATGATATTCAGTTAAAATTAGCTGGAGCTCTAGAAATCTACGCCCTTTCTTTCATGTTTTCCTAGAAAAAGTTTGCAAGTAGTACATAGAAATTAGAGGGAATCTATTGTGTTCCTATCTAAGTACTAAGTATTTTTTTCCAGAAATTTCCTAGCAATTTCTTAGAAATTATCAGTACCACATGTATACAGCAGAAGCATCTGTCTTTGATGTATGATTTGCATACCTAGGGAGAGCATTAGGTTATCGAATGCTAAACATTGCTTTAATACCTTCTAAATAGTTGAATATGAGAAACCTGCTCATCCAACCCAACACTTCACATCATTAGCATATAGGAATTTCAGCCTTTCCTTTTCTTGCTGGGAAATGAATCCTCAATCACTCAAAAGAGAAACTGCTTAACTTTCTTCTGTTGACATAGCAGTGGATTGACAGGCTAAACAGGCTTCTGAACCCTCCCATAAAAAATTGTGTCAAGAGGTGATAGTCCAGGAACAGGCAGCCTTGAGAGCAGTTTCATTTACTTATTTCAGTGTATGACCCAGCATAGAGTCCAGGGCCCCACCAAAATAAATGTTTTTTAATCTACAACTGGCGGCTGCCCTGAGGAGCTCTTGGTGGAGCAGGTGCTGATGCTGGTTTGGGAGACCCAAGTTCTGCTACTGTTATTGCTCACTAGCTTATTTCTCTTCCTCCCTGCCTCTAGGCTCAGTTCAGCAAAGCAGCATGTGCTTAACCTCTCTGATTCCAACAACAATGTAGGCACCAACCTGGTGCTGTAATGCTTTTCTGAGTAGGCATGTGCTGTTGGTCAAGCCAGATGCTGTTCCATACCTGATTTCTGCCAGCAAGAACTTCTCAGATGCCTGAACACACACCTAGGCTTGAACATTTATCCTTCATTTGGAAGAGGAGCCAGGCTTCCAAAAACTGCAGACCATGAGCTGTTTTATTAGTATTGCCTTCCCTCTGCTTTCACTCTTACCTCTTTCTGCTCTTCTCACTGGGCCCTGGTCTGGTCAGAACGAGGAGCCTCATGAGCAGAGCTCACTTCAGCCTCACAACCAGGTTTATACCACTTGAGAGATCCTGGCAGTACTGAAAAGCACCTGGCCTGAACTTGGTGTTGTTTCTAAATGGTCGACTGAAACCCAGTCTACATGAACTTTAATATTATGGTATTCATGGCATCCTATTCCTTCTTCATCCAGCACAGGCTGCAGGACTTTTACATCAGCAAGCTGATGTCAGTATCATGTCAGCAGAACACAAAAGAGCATTCCTGGGACTTAGACCTGCCCAGGATGGTCTCCTCTGCCTAGTCCCAGGACCAAGGCAGCCTCTGCAAAGACTTGCTAGATTGCCATAGACTATGCACAGCCAGCTGGGGAGCTTCACCAAAAACTGTGTTAATTTTTGATGATGGCTGCTGCTCTACAAGGAAACAAAAGGCTGCTCTGCAGAAACTCAGCCTCCTTGCACCACTTCGTTGTGTCTAGCTTTAAATGTGTTTTGCCCCAGCACCTTAGCAAGGTTTTGTGGTGCAATAGGAAGCTTAGAAACCAGAGGAATTCATAAGGCCAGTCCTTGATTCATCCTGTAACCTAAAAATATAAACCAATTCCTGCAGTGGTTATTTTAGTACCAGACAGCAAACTGCTTCCTTGAGATGAAAAGGCTCAAATACTGGCAGCCTCCTCATAAACAGGATCTTGAGGTATAGGGAGAGGAGTAAGACAATTTAGACTGCACAAGGCTTGCACAAATGCAGACACAAAAATACACAAACATGCCAGCAAGGCAAGATAAGCAACACAGTTCTTCACAGAAATTCCTGCCTGTCATTCCTTTTGAGGCAAAATAAGTAAATAATAATAGTAATAATTTACCAACAAAAAAAAAAAAAAAAAAAGAAAAAAGGCAATTAAGCTCTCCCTTTTGTTTCTGCTAGGCTCTTCCTGCACTTGAGAGTTACCAGTCTAAACATGCTCTCCCAGCCATTCTACACCTGAAGGAATATGAGTTCATTAAAAGATTGTAAAGATCATGTAGTACTTTAATACAGCACCCAGTGTTCTCCTTGCCTCTCACCCTGGAGGTTGGTCCCAGTTTATATAAGAAGAGATGGGGGGGGAAAGAAAACTAGAGAGGTGTGTTTTCACAACACAGCATGTTTTCTGCAGGATAGACCAAAGACACTCCAAGTGTCTGTGTTTGAATTGGAAAGAGTTGATTCTTTACAGCCAACCCTGTTTGTGGAGCTTCAGGAAGAAGGGACACATCTTTGGGAGTTCTGATGAGATTTTAGGTACAACCCTTTGCCATTGCTCTTGCTGGTGTCTCAAATCAATCAGTGCTACACTCCCTTTCTTAAATTAAGACTCTCCAGAAATATCTGTGAGTACTCTATGACAGGAAGTTTCATTCTCCTTAGCAAACAAATACCCAGATTCCAAAAGGACTTTTCTGAAGTAAACTGCTCTCAAAGGTTTGACTCCCTACTTATTTCCACCACTGGGATTTTAAGGGTAGCCTTTGTGGATTATCCCTGTGTCTGAAACCTGGTGAATCACCATTCAAAAGAAGGTTTCAAGAATCTAGCTACTATTTTGAGGTCTGACAGTAATATAGCTGTAATGCATGTTTCTTCAATGTAGAAGAGGGTAATGAGAGTTTCCAGCTGAAAAAGTCCTTTCTCATCACTTTCAATATCCTTTTGCTTGTGCTTCACTGAGATGCAAATGAGTAAGTGAACTAGGAGGTGTTGAACCTGAAACAATTTTCACAGAGAAGTGAAAGGAGACAGTAAGGTGAATAGTCGAACAAGAAGAACAGGGGTATGATCTCCACTGTAACACCACTGGAGTCACCAGAGGTGCTCCAAAGAGGAGCTGCAGTGGAATTCTCTATGACAAGGATGCTATTTCAGGTGGGGATAGCTATGGTTTTGGTGTTGGGCAGAATGAGGTTCTTCATGGAGCATGGACTAGCCCCTGTACCTCTGGAGTGCAGGAAGAGCAGTACAGTTTGCACAAGTACACACAGCCCAGGGACTCTCGTACCTCTCAGTCTCCAGTGTTGGGTCAGAAATCTCACAGTCCAGTTTTCATGTGTTTATTCAGCTACATTAACCTTTCCTTCCCAGAAACACTGTCATGACAACAAGAGAAATTACCTTTCTTCACAACTTAGAAAGGGTTTGCCTCAAGTTTGTTTTGCTCTCATGTTTGGGTTGGGCAGTGCAAGGGTGTTGTTTCTGATTTTATCCCACCTGGTTTATTCTTGCTTTTGCTTTTGTGTGCCTGTTGTCTTCAGGAGAGCATTCCCTGCAGGAATAAGGTGGCATCTCCCCAGACTGCCTCCAAGCTACTGCTGACATTCATGCTGCAACCCATCCACCGTCAAAAGGTGAGCAATCAATTACACATAGTCAACAGCTCCTCAGAGCAGACTTTCTAATAGCCAGTGAAAAACAAGAAAAACACTAATAACTCTGTCAGGCTACCCCATGCTTCTCACAAGAAAGAAAGCAGATAAAGAGCTTAGTGCCTCAGCAGATAGCTTCTCTCACACAGCAGCCAATAGCCACTTTCCGTGTGTCCCCACAGCTGGGAGACAGCTCCAGATAGGGGGCAGGAGAGTGAGGGAGACTGTCTTGGTTGTTTTCAAGAATGGATGGTAAAATGAAGCTTTTCCAATTAAATCCTTTGCTGATATTAGGGACAGGCACAAACACTCTCATGCTGATGTCTCACCAAAGTCAGAAGCTGCTTCTTACCCCTCTCCTGCTCCCCACTCCCACACCTCTGGCAAGGAGACCGGTGTCTCTCTTCCTAAAATTCAGCGGTGGGAGCAAGGGGGCCACCCGGCCTTGTCATTGGTAGCAGGGCAATGAGCAAGCCTACATATGAGCACCTCATTCATGCACACCATTCATGATACACATACAACAGGGGCTGAATTTTATTGGTACAGACTCCCTCTGCTTTGGCTCCTCTTAGCTTGAGAGTACTTTTCCTTTACAATCTGCACAGCGCTCAATCTGCGTAATTTTCAGCACCAGCACACAGCATTTTCTGTGCCTGCTGTTTCTCAGAACACTTTGAACAGGCTCAATGAAAACACATTTATGCCAATGTTGGCTTCTTTTGTCAGAGCAGAAATAGTCCAGCTCCATCCCACAGACCTCCTACTGCTCTGCATGTGTCAGAGCCAGTTCAAGTGCCTCTCCTCTGCCCTGCCAAGAAGCAGACTCTGCCCTCACATCCTCTTGCTTTCCTTACCACCCCCCTCCATCTTAGGAAATAATTAGCAAATTAATAAAGCAGGATGGATGCACTCCTGAGGCTTCCAACAGCTGTTGGCAGCTGCTCTCGTACTCCTGGTGCTGCTCCACTTCCCTAAAGAACTACGTAAGCCTTCCCTTCCAGGTGCCCCCAGCCTCTGCACACCTGGGCTGAGGTCAGAAGAGAAAGGCACTGGTGTGACACCAACCTCTTGCAACAGATGGAAATTCTGGGATGGGGACTGCCCCTTGGGGCAGAAAAAGCAAGCCTTTGGGAGTCACAGTGCCCCACTGCATCACAACCTGCCATAATAAATAGGTAGGCTGTAGGTACAAGCTATTAATAGGCCCTACAAAGTGCTACTAAAGCAGCATATACATCTGTGGTGTTGCTTGCCTCAGCCAAAAGTGTCACAAATTATGAGCACAACAGCAGAAAAGGATATCACAGCCCGATGAGCACTTGTGAGTGATTCTGTGGTTTGAGAGATAATGGAGCAACAAGTCTGCAGCCTGCAGAGCTCCCTGGCACCAGGACAGGCACCGTGGGGATATCCCTTCACTTCCTCCTTCTCAGGAGAGATGGCCAAAGGGGAAGACACAGCTCCTTTGCTATCTCCTCTCAGGCCTCAGCTGCTCTACCAAGAGCCACTACAAATGTGTCAGTAAATAGCAATGATGAAATTTCCTCCATAATTGTCCAAGTAAGTGTCAAGTATCCCACCACAGAAGCACGGCCAGGGAGCAAAGCGATACATTATTCTTGCACAAGGCCAGACATAAACAAGCACTCCTAATGGGGCTGGGGCAAGGGCTTTGCTGTCCATTAGCTACCTGCTGAGCATAAATGTCTTCGGCTGCATTGATGTACTGACATGGACATGTTCATATGCTCTTCCTCTAAATAATGAGAATAGACAAAAATATGGATGTAGTAAAAGCCGCAAAAGAGACCTGTAGCTGCAGTCCTGCGAGAAAGAGGATTTCTGATTCTGGGCAGCTTAGAAGCAGTGGGAATAGTTGTTCAATATCATTTTGTCTAATATCTGATCTCACCTATGGATGTCTGCACCAGGGAGATCAGGATTTTCTGGCATTCCAGGAATCTCTGTTCTACCTTGTGTAGTCTGGAACACTCCTTCCACCTTGCCATATACATGACATATGTTCACTGGTTTTCACTGATGTCATATGATTGCAATATCCTTATCTGATTAGCAAGTTCAGGCATGCTTGGCTCATGTTGTATCTCAATTATTTTACTGACAAACATTGATGTACTAAATCCTGAAACAATGCCTACATAACTCCCTAGGGCATTGTTTTGATTCCACCCTGGAACAAGGTCACTCTCCTCATGACGGATGGTTTTTCGTTCTTTATCTTTTCCTAACAGTTGTTTCTTAAACAAGATTTTCACTGGCAATAAACAGAGTAATCTTCACTAACTGTTTCAAAATTTAATGTCTCCTGCCAGCTGTTGTTAAGAAGTTTAAAGTACATATTTTCATTTTACTGTTTGTTGAATCCAATAGCCAAATACAGATTTGATGTCAAAGGCTTCCTCTAACAACCTGAGTACCCTGCAAAACAGAGGTGCAGAGGCAGCAAGCACATGGTCTCCAAAGCCTGACTGCATTTGCAGAATGCCAAATGTACTGACCTGAAATTTTCTGACTGCTGCCAGTGCCCAGGCTGCAGCTCTCCAGAGCACTGCATTGCTCACCCTGCACACCTCTGTGGCCAGATGGCCGCAGCAGGTATGGCAGGCACCTCTCACCACGGACAGCTGGAGGATCTCTTGAGGAAGATGTGCTTTCACTGTAGCCTAACCCACTTTCTCATACTGCCCACCTGGACAGGAGAACCACGGATTCTTTCCGGGATGCTTTTTTTACTCTCTGCCTTATCAGCTCTGTTGGAAAAGAGTTCTGAACTATTCCAGGATCCTGGCATGCTGCCTCACCCATCCTGCCTGCTGCTAGCAGCACCACCCATCCCACCACTATATCATCCTCCAGTGACTATTACAAGCCACTTGTCTGGAGACCATGATTCTCCAGGGACTTACACTTTTTCAAGCTTTTCTCAGCATCCAGGGCACCTGAGAATTTGCCCCACGTGCTGGGTGGATGGCAGGGGACTGTGGGCCTCTGCCAAGGGGGTCAGCTCCAGACTTCCAGCAAATGACCTGCAAGTGAAACAAAGGAAAAGTAGTATCCAGATCATCATCTGGTATAAATCAACAAAGCCCCACTGAAGACATTAAAGCTCTACTGGTTTACACCATCTGGGAATTTGACCACAGGGGAGGACTTAATGTTTTTAGCCTTTATCACAGATATACATGGGAGGAAGGCTAGTGCCCTATCTGCTCTCAGCTAGTGTTACCAACCCCTACAGAGATCAATAGGAGCTCCCTGCTCACATCAAGCGCAGGATGATGCCCTAAAATTAGCAAGTGTTTGAATCAGTGCATTGTATCTTGTTTGCAGATTAGTAGCACTGAGCAGATATTGAGAGCATCGCAAAGCCAGCCAGTTTAAACAAAATAAGAATTGACCTAAATTTCTGCTAAGCCAAAACTGATCTCTTTGGAAGGGAGAGAGAGAAAAAGGTGCCCAGAAGTACTCATGTTTTGGTTCATTTCATTATTTCATGCACGTATCTTCAGCAGACAAGAAGTAGTAAAATTTCACATACTTGGACTGAACCAGGAGATGTTGGGCTGCTGTCCTCAGAATGGAAGATTTCAGTTCTAATTTATGGACAAATAGATAATGACAAATAGGCTTTGGGTGGTTTATCTAAATCCTCCAAAGCTGTGCCCATCAACTAGCTATAACCTTGGGCAACAACTTGGTTAGTCCAGAGTGTCTTGCAAAGACAAATCATATTTGATATGTAGTGTTTCACATATTTCTGCATGCCATGTCACAATCTTATTCTAAATAGCAAAACTGGAGGAAATCTGGAGTGAAATGAAAGTAACATGTTTATTCTTTATATTTATGGGGGTAATAAATTTCCTTAAGATGCTGCCTTTTCCATTTAATGCAGTGAGTACCAAATATGGGCTGGGTAATGGATGTTTTATGAATAAAGCCTTGCCTTGAGCAATTGATTGCTTAATTGAAAAGATAAAAGATTGAAGCAGGACAAAATAAGAAAGAAAAAAAAATTACCATGAACAGGCTATGATTATATATCAATTTCAGCAAGCTAGCAGGTAAATTGCAATTATAATAGAAGATTTAATACAATTAAATATTCCATAAACAGCCTCTTCCTCTAAGAACAGTTTTGTAATATTTTACAACTTCTGTACTTTACTAAAAGAAAAAGTCCCACACACAGATTTGTAGTTTATATTTCTTTAAACTAGACAAGATTTTTTTTCGTCATTGTATATTTCTTTGTCTGTGGCTAATATTTTTCCTGCTGGAAGAATGTAGAGGGTGTATGCAGAGAACTGTTTCCTCTAGGTCCTAGTGCACTTCCTCTCTCTGCATCTAAGCCATGAGCCTAAAAAGACCCAAGTGAGTTGCTATTTCACAATGCAGAAGTGTAAGCACTCTTGTTTTCTTTCTGCTGTTTTTTTTCATCTAGCTGTGCCTTTTTCTTGTTTGCCATAGATATATAT
This sequence comes from Geospiza fortis, assembly GCF_000277835.1. Classification (NCBI taxonomy): domain Eukaryota; kingdom Metazoa; phylum Chordata; class Aves; order Passeriformes; family Thraupidae; genus Geospiza; species Geospiza fortis. The sequence continues at coordinate 4,920,833 of NW_005054348.1, read as the reverse complement.
ATCTTTTTTTTTTTCATCTAATATAGCCCATGGGTGGATGATTAGAGATTCAGTGGAAAGCAAAATTACTGAGATGGTCTGGTTACTGATGTGAGGTGTTTCTGCTAGTGTATTTATCCACTGATTCCACTGTTATGAATAATACACATATTCATCACACCACTGCTTCAAGGGACAATGTTCTCATCCAGGCCCTCTGTGCATTTTAAGTAGCTGGGGCATCCCCTGAGATCTGGGACTGAAGGACTAAACTTATCTTTGGTGTAAACTCTACAGAGATCAGTGAAACCACTGAGACCTAGGATGAATCTGACCCAGGGAGAGAGACTCTCAAGGGCTCCATTTAATCTCTGTCACAGCATGATTTTCCCCAGGAATCACCATAGCCATCCATCTCTCTAACACCCATAATAAATAATTTACTCACAGATATAAGGAAGCACTTTGCCTCAATCTACTAATGATTTTAGCTCTGAAAGGGGCTCTGCCGTGCTTAAACCCTCTTTACATTGCCTGAGAGATTCAAAGTGCCATTATAGCAAAATGAGATAACAAGAAATGAATAGGAGACAGTACAGTAGTTATCAGCGTTTCCACTGCAGTTTTCAGGTGGATCTTCAGCTATTTTAATATCCAAGTGAGATTCATCTGAAGTCACCTTAGCTGTCCAGTCAACAGAGACCAACATTTCTGGGGGAGGGGGGGGGGGCTTTTTGTATTACAGATGGAGCCTATGTGATGCATAAAGCCAAGCGAGATGAGTCCCATTCCTAAATATCTGTTTGAACTCAGACTTTCTCATCAAGCTCGGTGTCCCCCTGACACTTGCCTTGCAGACTCTCTTAAGCCACAGTGAAGGGGCAACAGGGATTTGGCTTCAGCCATCTGCAAACACCACAGCTGGAATACAGTTGCAAATGTCAGGACAGCCCTCATCTCCAAAGGCCAGCTCCCAGTCTTGCTCACATCCTGGCCTGAGACCTGCTGAGTGTGGCCAGTGCAGCAGCAATCCTCAGAGTTGATGTCTTTGTAGCAGAGAAATGTACTGGCTGCAATCCTTTCCTCACTTGCGCAGGGTCTGTCCTCTATTTGACTGACCCCCATGCTATGTATATTTGTATATTTGAGAACACTCCTCTCTAGGTCAAAATGACCTGGATGCTGACTTTTCCTATCAAATGCTGTTCCAGTCTAGAAGCTTCCAATATAAGTCTTTCATGATAGCTTTAATATGTCTGGTTAATTTCCTCCTTGATCTGCCTTTTTTTATTGCCCTAAGTAATTCATTTCCATCCCTGGCACTGCACCTTTTAAGAATTGATTTTAAATTAATACATTAATAAAACAGTATAAATAATGTATGGTTGCTGTATTTAATATTAATAGCCATTAAGTGAGGAGAAAAAAATTGCATACCTGCAGATGATTTGCAAAAGGACTGTGAGGCCATAATATTATATTTCAAAGAGAGACATTGAGGCTGCCCAATGCTTCCCTTCAAAAAAGATTTTTTATTTCAGCTGCCTACAGACTTTGTCAGACATCTCTCCTGCAGAGATTCTTTTGAAAACAGACTTTTGCCTCAGAGTGACTTATTCACTGCTACGCGCATTGTGGAAAACATCTCCCAAATAGCTCAGACATTTCTGTGAATGAAACAAGGCAGAAAAGTGTGTTGTCTGCTGACATAAGACAAGCTAAGTGCACAGAGCTAGTAGCGCTGTGCTGTGGAGCAGGAACCAGGCAGAGACATACCCAGTCTGTCTTGCAATGTCCCTGTGAAAATTCATCTCCTCCCCCAAGCCTGGCCTTGTGGAAGTGTTTGAAGCTACCAAGCACTGACTTGCTGGAACACCTCTGTACACATTTGCTTGCAGAGGGCGTGCACCAGCCTGATACCGAGGAGTTTGTCCTCCTTTCTGTGCATCACAGCAAGCCTGAGCTCCTACAGCAGTGGTCTGCCCTTGATCTGAACTCAGTGGGCAAATAGGAGAACCAGGATGGGGGATGAGGACAGGAGACATGGCAGAAAATAAGACAGCAGGCTGGTAGGCAAGGACCAGAAAGGTAAACTAGCAATTGGAGCCGAGTCCTAATGTGGTGAGGAGACCAGGACTTAGTAAAACTGGGAATTAAGGAGCGTAAGGTAGAGAAGAAAACACTGGGAGGGGCAGTGCCATTCACAGAGATGTTGAATTTCCTACCTCTGGGCATTTCAATGTGCCTTTGCGCCTGTGTCCCATAGCTGGTGCACACTACAGCATACCCAGAACTTCTGCAGAGCCCTGAACTCCCCCACTGCCCTGCCAGGAGCCCAAAGAAGCAGAAACCTGGAGGTTCTGTCTTGCCTTTTGAACACAACTCTCTCTTTCATGTGCTGTTTTATTCTGGAAGAAGAAGAACAGGAAGGCCCTGGAATTTAGGAAACAGCTTCCCTCCAGAAGAACTGCCCTCCCTCATCCTGACCATGCACAGGGATCACACACCACTGGCTTTGCTCACTGTGTGGCTCTGCCATCACACAGGTCAGATGAGCTGAGCTGACTGTCAGGGATGGGTACTAAGGGGAGGGAAAAGGCTCCCAAGGAGACCAACATCTACAGAATATGTTTGGTTTCCAGTAAACAAGGGGTTAATGCTAGTTGTAGTCCTCACACAGGTGTCCGGGCAGAACTGATGGCTGTCAAGGAGGGAATACAGGAAACTTTCACTCTTTAGGAAGGAAGACAGAGGGGAGAAAGGATTGTTTTCACTCTTGATGAACACAGGGGGTTGTCCATCAGTGCAGGGATTTCACCTCACTTTTTAATGAGTCAGTCAAAGGCTCTTTTTTTTTTTTCCACACACTTTTCCATGGTGCAGACACAGCCCTGAAAGCTTTTCTTGTAGTGGCTTTTCCTTACCTGCTTGTGCAGTTGTCATCCCACCCTGACCTCATGACCCCCTTGTCAGGTTCAGTGGGGACAGAAGGATCTTTATGTTGTTTTCACATCACAGAGGCCCCGATCCAGCTTCAGCTACAATGTCTGGGATGCTAGAAGCAAAAAAGGAGGTTGTTCCAAAGACACTTTATATGCCTGTGTTGAGGTTCTATTATTAATTTTTCTGTTTTTGTGTGATTATTTGTGAGGCTAAGACAGGAAGGAGCAAGTAGGAAGATGAGGGTGGTAGAGCTCAGAGGAGCTCCTTCCACAATGAGTCCCTTCAGTGCCTCATCCGTGGGTGATTAAACCTCCTGCACTTTGCCTTGTCTGGAGCCCTTCTCTGCTCTGGTCCCAGCTGTTTCCATAGTCTCCATAAGAACAGGGATTGCTTATTTATTCTTGGGTAACCTTCTCAGAAATAGGCAATGAGGATTTCCAAACCATTCTAGTGATGACAGTAAATTTCCAAACTCGCTGGATGTGTTTTGTATACTGTTCACTTGTGATAGCAGCCTGACTCAGCACCTCCAGGTGAAGAAGTAACACTCTAGCATCAGGAAATGAATGGCCAGAGACTACAAGATACACCTGATTTATTTAAAATATTAAAATGTTTAAAGTATTTATATAATATTAAATAACAATCATGCTCAGAGATAAATTTCACAGGGCAGAGCAAGGTAAGTTGAGTAGACTTTTCTCAGCCCATGCATACACTGTATCTGATATCCAAGTCCAAACTCCTGACAGCCAGGTGGGAGCAGGCTTGTCTGGAGCAGCCCTACTTCACTGGGGATGAAGTGATTGTGCCCTGCAGAACAGCAGTCCAAATTCCGCAACGTCTGCAGTGATTTTTTGCTACCAGAGGAAAACACAGAGTGTTTCTGCACAGAGTGACCGTCACCGGTTCCGCTGCATGCCTGCCTGCCTGGGGCATGGGGTGCGAGGAAGGGAGCTGACCACAAGGGCTGCGTGCCCAGAGGCCACTGTGGGGCCACGGCTTGTCCTGTGTGTCCAGAGAGGGGCAAACTGTGCAGGCACAGAGGGGCTGAGAGCCTTCACCCACCCCTGCCACAGCACAGCCCTCCCCGTGCAGCCGAGGCCCCAGGGCCGGGGCCATATATGGAGCAGGGAGCAAACATGGAGAGCGTGACTGTTTAAATGCCTGAGGCCTGAATCGCCACCACTTTCTTGGAAGTTACGTGATGCACTTCCCGGGTGAGCAGCACGCTGACAAACAGTGTGCTTGTCAGTTCTGAGAAACAAAAGAGAATGAAACCGTACGTTGTCGAGTTGCTCAACCTTTGCTGTGGTTTGGCAACAAAAAAATGTGTAGGAATTTCTTACTACTTACTGCAAAGTGATGGACAAGTCAACTTGGGAGCGAGGTGTATTGGGAACACCTTAACATGTGAAGGAAAGGGGGAGCAGGGGAGCCAGGTTTTAGCCAGACATGAGAAATGTTGCACATCCAAAAGATCAAGACAATTTGCAGAGATGGGGACTGCAAGGTCTCAGCTTCCTGACAGACTCAAAAAGTCACCCTCCTGCTCTTCTGCTCCAATAGTTTGCCTGACCTCATCTGCCCCTCAGTGCTGGATCTCTGGTCCTGTCCAATGATCCCCCCAGTCTCCTTCAAATCTCAGAAATGTCGTGGAAGCTGCAAGAGTTAGATCTTCCCCAGCTCCAGTGAAATGTAAGAAGTCTGTGAGAAAGGACCACAATGCAGAGTCAGAGCAGCCAGTGGAGATGGAGCAGGTGTGTGGCTGAGAGCAGTCATGTCTGCTGGCACTGAGGGAAGCATGGAAATACAAGTCCTTCCAAACAAGGGAACTTGAAGTGCTCCACAGAGGAAACAACTGACCACATTATCAATGACAGCTGAAGTCAGACAAATGATTGCTGAAGTGGACTCCATGCCAGAGTGCTACCAAAGGAATTGTAAGTTCCAGAGTTGTCTTCATCTGCACTTTCCATGGCAGTTTGCCTGTTGTCTTCATCTGCACTTTCCATGGCATTGTTTGCCTGAGATCTCTCTCAGAGTCATCTCTACGTTCACCAAATTATCTGGATCAGTTGAAGAACTGTCATGCCATAGCTGGAAACTATATCCAGACCCCAAATTGTGAGATTCTGAGAGCCATGCCCTACTCCAAGTACAAATGTCAAAGCACACACACAGCTGTGGAGACCTTCCTGGGCAGCCAGGCTGCTGCCTCAGGGAGGTTTTCTTCCTCTTGTCACAGGAGAAAAGAGGCTCCTTTCATAGTCCTCTGTGCTCCTTTCCCCAAACAGCTGTCAGTGCCTCACGTTTTAGCCAGCTACTTTAAGAAACACCTTTCCAAGCCTACCCTCACTTCATGAGGGCAGTGCCAGCAGTCAGAGCAAAATAAGTAGGTTTTTTTTTTCCTGTGCCCTGTGGGCTGTGCATGCTGAGTCTGGTCCTTCCAGCCTTTTCTAGCTCCAAAAGACAAAAGCCTTGGCACTGAGGCCCAGAAGCTGTCCTGTTCTAGAGCTGTGAGAGCCTCTGCCTTGACGTGCACAGCTAACAAGTGTGTCCTGTTGAGTCCCTTCCCCGGCAGCCTTGAGGCTATGGTCTTGACTTTGGCATGACCTAGTCATGCCTCTTGCCTGACTCCTGCCTTGTTTCAAAGGCAGAATCTGAGGATCTGCTGTCACTTTAAAGCATTTGTCATCCTCTGCCGCTCAGTCATTCTGCCAGGGGGCTGGGGAGCAGCCTGAGCGTGATGCAGCAGTTCAGCTGCCGCGGGGCACCAGATGCAATCTCACTCTGGCACGTTCCGGTCTTGTTTGCGGTCAAACCTCTGCTCGTGCTGCATGCAGATGGTGGCATGCACCCACAGGAATCTGCCTAACAAATGCATGCCTTGCCAGCTGAGAAGGAAAGGGATTTTGGGGTGGAAAGGTGCTGAGCAGGAGCCATCAAGCTTCTTACTTCCCGTTCAGCAAGCTGTCCAGCTCTACAGCCACTCTCAAAGGCTGTGGGCAGTGCCAGGCAGACACTGCCTGCAGAAAACAAATCCCACTTCTCCAAACATGGCTGTCAGTGCCCAGCAGAGATGCTGAAATTCACCTGGACCCCAGGTGGCTGCAGACAGCAGGACTGCAAATGCCTGGATGCAACCTTTCCAGCACTGTGGGGCTGGAGCTGTGAGGCTGGGCTGGCAGAGCTGCCACAGCCAGCTCTCCCTCCTCGCCATGAAGCAGCCTCACACCCAGTGACCTGTCCCTTCCTCCCAGAAGGCTGCTCTGGCTGTTCCTGCCCTGCTGCCCGAGCAGCATGAGGCAGAGCCGTGGCAGAGGAGGAGGCACAAGGGCCCGGTGTTATTGACTCCAGCCAGCGAGCGGGCAGTGTAATCTGTCTGCCTTTGTTCCGTTCGCTTGGTGGTGTGCTCTCATTAGCCCCCCACCAACAGTCAACCTGTCAGCAGGTCTGCACTCCAACTGCCTGACCTCTGACTCCCACTCATTCTTCCACAAATTAATTTCCCAAATTGACAAATTAAAGTGCACAGTATGCCCAAGGTCACTAAATCACACTGGGTTCTGGTAAATGTCAACTAGCGTCGAGGGGAAAAAAAGAAAAAAAAAGGAAAAAATAGGGGGAGGGAAGGGCTAGAGGGTAAAAAGGGATAAAGGAAAAAAATACCATATTTGTTTGAAAGAAATGGACAAAAACTCTGAAACGTAGTTTCCAATTTGCAGAGGATGATGTTGTGTGAGAGCAATACAAATGGAGGCTGACAGCTCACCCGGCACACAAGAAGGGCTGAAACATGGCTGGTCAGATGTCTGTGCTCCATCAGGTCACCCTGACAGCTTCCCAAAATGGCCTTGGCTGGCTCGCAAAGATGGTGAGACTGTGAAACCCAGGCTGGGTCTCATCTCACTTGCAGTGCCACCACGTTGACATGTTGCAGTTCAGTTTTTCCTGAGTCCTGTCAGTCAAATGGGAATGCCAGCCAGAGTCTGGGCACAGATGTTAGGAAAGCCAGTGCACACAAATACCCAGGGAGAGGGCAAGAGGGCACACTGACATTGGGAAGCCCCAGGGAGTGAAGAGCATTTACCATTGCACCAAGCCCCATTGAGCCTCAGGTGCCAGCCAGCACGATGTGGCCACAAGGAACCTGCAGGGACATCAACCCTATGACCCTGCTGCCACTGCCACCACGTTGCACAATCTTTCCCAAAGACCAAGTTAACGGCTTTCTGCCATACCCTGCTCATGAGTGACCATAAACTCTGCAATCCTCAGTGTATCCATGATCAGTTTGTATTTGTTCATTTGCCAGCATTGTCTCTGAACTCATGCTTTCCTCTCCACTGCATTTGCCCACTGCTTATTTACAGAAAGCCTCTGTGTCACCTCAAAGCTGCCATTCACTGTGTGATGGAGACCAGAGCTGATATGATCCTCTGATGCTCCTAATGGCCTGTCTCTGCACCTGCGCTGCCAGGGCTTCATCTTTCTTTACCACAGGAGACAGCAGTGCTCCAGGGGAGATCTCACCCCTCTCCAGTGGCATTAATACTTCCCTGCCTCTTGGGAAGGCTGTGACTCATATACCCTACACTCATATTTGTCTTTTTCATGGTGGCATGATATCTCTGCTTCTTAGTTATCCCATCAACTAATACACCCAGGTCTTTCTCTTCTACGCTTGTTTTGAGCTGATAAGCTTTCAGCTTATAGTGGAAATTCGTGTTATTAGTCCCTAAGTGCATGACCTTGCACTCTGTAATATTGAATTTCATCCCATTTCTATTAGTCCAGCCCTCAAGGTCAGTCAGTGCTTCCTGTATCATGCCCTCATCTTGCATAATAACTATGGTCCCAAACTTGCTGTCATCTACAAATTTCATCCACACAATCCTACGTTCCATCACAAGGCCATACTGAAAATATTAAAGCATAATCAGACCCAAGATTATTCCTTGAGCAACTGCACAAGCAGTCCCCTCCTCCTGCTTGATCATTCCCACACCATCATCGCTTGTATTCATCCCTTCCTTAGCCAGACCTCCACATACTGTTCTTCTGCTTAACCCCATCATCCCCCATTGAATTAATAATTTCCCATGTGGCATCATATCAAATGCTTTGCTGATAGTCAGATCAGCCATGTTTCCTTTACAAGGAAAATCAATTAGCTTTCTTTGATAAGATATCAGATTCTTCTGGCACAATTCACCTTTGACAAAACCAGGCAGCATACAATCTCGCTTTTTATTTGTGTCCTTTTTTCTGTTCTGCACAGACCCCAAAGATGTTTGTCCTGCACAGAGTGCTGATGAAAGCACGCTTGCTGTGCAGACACAAGCACTGATTGTCATTCCATTAATGGTGGTTTCATCTAGGAGGACACAAGAAAGAAAGTGCAGTGATCCTACCTCTGTCAAGGTATTGTACATAGTGAAGAATTTGCCCATACAACCAAAAATTTGTGTTAATTAAATACACTAAAGAGCAGACTAAGACTAGACACTCCTGTTCCATTCTCCCTGCCCATGACACTTTGTGG